>NC_025997.2:7728697-8013608 GCF_000442705.2 Elaeis guineensis
TAAATTTTGCTTCTTGTCAAAATAGATGCTCATCATATGTTAACAGGTGAAACACTTTTGTTCAACAATTGTTTCATGCCTTATCTTTCATTTCTCCTTTCATAATCACATGATTTTTTAACATTTTCTTCTGGCTCTGGACTATCCAAGTTATACCTCAGTCATCATCCGGATCGAATCCACTTTAAAAAGTCTTTCAAGACTGTCCCAGGATGAGCTCCTGGCCGGCTGTCCCACGTACCAAAGCCGTGAGAGGCTGTCCCAGGCATAAGCTCCTGGCGGGCTGTCCCAGGCATGAGCTCCTGGCCGGCTGATCCACCTGTAAGCCAGTGGGGGCTGTCCCAGGCATAAGCTCCTGGCGGGCTGTCCCAGGCATAAGCTCCTGCCGGCTGTTCCACATGACAAGGCTAGTCCATACCACATATCTCTTTCTTTTTATTTAATCATTATGTGTTGATTTCATCAATCAATTCTGTCTTGCATTATGATCAATTCAAATATGTCATATCCATATAATCATGCCATCAATCTCTGATACATATATATTGACATAACATACTCATGCTCAAAATCAAATAACAGTATCTCAGGTATAATAAATTCATCGATCTCAAATCCGACGATGCAAAACCAATGAATAAACCAACAGGTAAAATAACATATATAATGATGATCATGTACAGGGATTCTTACCTTTACCGTGACTGATCCAAACACAAAATCGATGTTCTTCTTTGATTTATGAATTTTTTAACAAGATATTCCACTCGATATCATATGCAGACAATCATCTCTTCATAACTCTGATCAATATAAAAATCACATATATGGAGAAAATTACCGATAATCGATCTGATAACACAAATCTAGGATCTCTCTTAGGATTAACCAAAATTAGGATTTACCTAAGTATCTGATCCTCCACTGATCCATAAGACTTCTAGAGAGAGAAAATTCATGAAGAGAGAGAAAGTAGAGAGAGAAAGTGGAGAGAGAAACTTTCGTATCCTTTCGATGAGGCACTCATGATCGAGATCATCAGAGGCCCTATCAGGGTGACTCAATATGAATCAAGTGTTACAAATTTCGAATAGATCGGACTGAGATCAGATCTACCGCATGAATTCGGAGCAATCTCAAATCATCTTATTTCATCTTCAAGTTTATTCTAGGTTCATGATGCAATCAGAGAAGAAGAAAAGATCCTAGAAAGACAAAATCTGTAAAGAGAGAGAAAAGTCTAGAGAGAGAGAATATAGAGAGAGAAGTAGAGAGAGAGAGAGGAAAGAGAGAGAAAGAAGAGAGAAAGGAGAGAGAGGAAAATTCTCTCCTTCTTCTTCTTTTTATTTTATTTTATTTATTTTTATTTTTATTTTTCTCTTTCTCTTTTCCTTTTTTTTTCTTTCTTTTTTTTTTTCCTTTTTCTTTTCTTTTCTTTTTTCCTTTTTCTTTTCTTTTTCTTTTCTTCTTCTTCTTCCTTTCTTCTTTTCTTCCCGCGGCCTCCCTTGGCTGAAACAGGGGAGGACTGTGAGGTCTCCCCCCCTCGGTGGCTCGGGCTCCGACAGCTTGGCCGGAGATCCGGCAACAGGTGGAGGCGGCGGTGAGCAATGGACGGCCGGCGGCAAGGTTCGGTCGGCAAAAATCAAAAAGAGATCGAAAAACAGGGATTTCTTGTTCATGGATTTTCCGACGAAGACGGTGACCGACGGTGAGGCTTTGGGCCAGGGGAGAAAGGAAAGAGGGAGAGGAAGAAGGGGAGGGGCTTACCTTGCTCCGGTGGTTGAGAAAAGCTCCGGCGAACCCCTTTTTCCCATCAAGAACCTGCGGATCCTCTTGGAAGAATCCCTCAATTTCTAAAAAAATCTCTCCAAAACCAATTGCAGAGACATAAGGGAGGGAAGGGGTTTTATAGAGGTGATTTCCTACCCCTAATCGGACTCTATCGATCCGATTTTGCCGGAGACGGGAAGGAAGAAGACTCCGGCTAGGAGTCTTCCTCTGTTTTTTTTTATTTATTTTTTTTTTAAATCTGGGTTGTTACATTCTCCCTCCTTAAAATAATTTCGTCCTCGAAATTAGATTATGTCGTTTGAGATATCTATTTCAAAGTATACATTCTTCATATCATTCTCAAGCTTACGATAATATCATATATATTATTTATTTCTCATGATCTTGTTATAACAAAAATTATTTGAAATCTCAAACTCATCCCTTCTTATTGATTTCTCAACTTTTTGAAGAACTGTAACATTTTGGACTTGTATTAATATACTACCATTATTTGTCTAATACATTTCACTCGAAATTCATAATTATCTCAGACTATCCTTGATAGAAAATAAATAAAGGTCAAACATCGGACACTCTTCACAATCATCAATTTCTTTCTTTCTTTTTTTTTCACTTGATCTTTCCATAAATTTTATATATAGACTCTCGTCTTAAGAAAAATCTCAATCTTCTATATCAGTTCGAGTAACAATATTAAATTTAAAAAATATGAGATCTATGTCATGACATTCTAAGTTTGAACTAATATCAGAACCATCAAGCTATTAATAAACTTGAGATATCTAAACTTTCTTGGCATTATCTATAATGAAGCAACCTACTAACAAAAATTATCCGACTATGATCAGATTAAAAAATCATTCTTTATTTACAACTAATGTATTCCATAATATCTTCAGAATCAAAGAATTAATATTTCTAATCAATTTAACTCACATGCTTTTGCTACGCACTCTGATCTTAATTTATCAAATTATATAATTATATCAAAGATAAAAATATCCTTATATGTTAGATCAATCCAGAATAGATCCAACCTTCAAATTTCAGATAAAACTTAGGGCAAAATTTTAAGTTCTTCATCTTTACTACCTTTGGGCATAGCATATAAAAATTAAATCTTGATCTACTTCCTATATTTGAAATTATTGTATAAGTTTCATCACTCTTCAAGAATCAACATATCTAGAATCAATTGGAGTTAACCTTAGATTTACCTTACAATCATTTAGATATATATATATATATATATATATTTTTTTTAAATTTAACAACAATATCAAAATACTTTTGATCCACTTAGAAAAGTAAACTTTTGACTTGAAATTCAATGCAACTTGAAAGATCAAGGAATCATATTCAGAATATGATATTTTGAGTAACCAAAAATTTTACCAAGATGTGTATCTCATATTCTCATAATAAAATTCAAGTATATTTTTATTAAAATTGAGTTTCATATATGATCTTCTTATAGGTTCAATGTTCAAAAAATATTTCTCTCTCATATGATAAAATTTTTCTTAGACCATACCCTAATTAACTTTCTTTTGATAAATCCAAAATTCATAACGCATCAGACAATTATCATCGAAATTAGAAAAGTATCATGATCTTCAATCATAAAATTATCTAGTATACTCAACATAACTTATCAATACCTCCCACTTCATTCCAAGGTCAACTCTTTTCATACTTAGGTCAACCTTACTAATTGAAATCTAAGATATAACTCGTCAATTCTATTATAAATATCATATGCCACTTATGTATAAATTTCATCTTAATATCTATTGATTTGAATTCTAAATATTGAATCTTCTCTTTTATATCTATCATGTCCCTCACGATCATAACCTAAGTTCAGATATCACTAAAATTACAATTCTAAATAATTATAACCTTAAACTCAAATACCACTTAAATCATATTTTCTAGTGATCATAACCTAAACTCTAATATCATTCTATCATACCTTTAATGATCAAATCTTAAACTCTGATATTATCAATCATACTCTAGTGATTATAATCCCAAAGTTTGATATCACTTATATGACAATCCCTAGTGACCTTAAACTTGGGTTCTAGTACTGTTCTGTCATATCCTAATCACTTGTATCTTTGTCTCCGAATAAACGTAACCTAAGCTCTAAGCTCAAATGCCACTCTGTCACATCCTACTGATCTTACATAAAGTTTTAATATCTCTTCATAATCTCTAGTGATCTTAAACCTAAGCTCTGATATTATTCTATCTCATCCTAATCATTTATATCGTAATCTCCAATGATCATAACCTAAGCTCTATTATTACTCTGTAATATTCTAATCACTCATATCATAATCCCTAATGATCCTAACCTATGCTCTGATACCATTTTGTCACGCCCCGAACCCAACACCCGGGTCGGATACGTGATGGCCGCACACTCCTTAGAGCAAGCCCTAAAGAATATGCAAGGCCAAATTAAATCATTACAATCTTATCAACCATAATATTTAATTTTAACAATAATTCATAAAACTTGCATAATTACAATTAACATTCCTTCAATCCTCTGATCAAGTATTAACGGTACTCTATCTATGCATCCGCTCACTTACAAATCCTATACCATAGCCAACCATGGACATCTTGTAACTCTGAGAAGAAAAGAAAGATAAGGGGTGTGAGCTTTACAGCCCAGTAAGAATTTCATATCACACTGATATAGTAATATAGTCTGAAAATAAAGAATAGCAATAAAATATAAAATCTCATGTTCAATGTCCAGAATAATGCAAACATTCATAAATTTATTGTCTTGTCAAAATAGATGCATCATCATATGTTAACAGGTGAAACACTTTTATTCAACAATTGTTTCATGCCTTATCTTTCATTTCTCTTTTCATAATCACATGACTTTTAACATTTTCTTTCTGGCTCTGGACTATCCAAGTCTATACCTCAGTCATCATCCGGATCGAATCCACTTTAAAAAGTCTTTCAAGACTGTCCCAGGATGAGCTCCTGGCCGGCTGTCCCACGTACCAAAGCCCGTGAGAGGCTGTCCCAGGCATAAGCTCCTGGCGTGCTGTCCCAGGCATGAGCTCCTGGCCGGCTGATCCACCTGTAAGCCAGTGGGGGTTGTCCCAAGCATAAGCTCCTGGCGGGCTGTCCCAGGCATAAGCTCCTGGTCGGCTGTTCCACATGACAAGGCTAGTCCATACCACATATCTCTTTCTTTTCATTTAATCATTATGTGTTGATTTCATCAATCAATTCTGTCTTGCATTATGATCAATTCAGATATGTCATATCCATATAATCATGCCATCAATCTCTGATACATATATATTGACATAACATACTCATGCTCAAAATCAAATAACAGTATCTCAGGTATAATAAATTCATCGATCTCAAATCCGACGATGCAAAACCAATGAGATAAACCAACGGTAAAATAACATATATAATGATGATCATGTACAGGGATTCTTACCTTTACCGGTGACTGATCCAAACACAAAAATCGATGTTCTTCTTTGATTTATAAATTTTTTTAACAAGATATTCCACTCGATATCATATGCAGACAATCATCTCTTCATAACCCTGATCAATATAAAATCACATATATGGAGAAAATTACCGATAATCGATCTGATAACACAAATCTAGGATCTCTCTTAGGATTAACCAAAATTAGGATTTACCTAAGTATTTGGATCCTCCACTGATCCATAAGACTTCTAAAGAGAGAAAATCCATGAAGAGAGAGAAAATTCTAGAGAGAGAAAGTGGAGAGAGAAAGTGGAGAGAGAAACTTTCGTATCCTTCCGATGAGGCACTCATGATCGAGATCATCAGAGGTCCTATCAGGGTGACTCAATATGAATCAAGTGTTACAAATTTCGAATAGGATCGGACTGAGATCAGATCTACCGCACGAATTTCGGAGCAATCTCAAATCATCTTATTTTCATCTTCAAGTTTATTCTAGGGTTCATGATGCAATCAGAGAAAAAGAAAAGATCCTAAAGAGACAAAATCCGTAAAGAGAGAGAAAAGTCTAGAGAGAGAATCTAGAGAGAGAAAATGTAGAGAGAGAAGGTAGAGAGAGGAGAGAGGAAAGAGAGAGAAAGAAGAGAGAAAGGAGAGAGAGGAAAATTCTCTCCTTCTTCTTCTTCTTTATTTTATTTTATTTTATTTTTATTTTTATTTTTCTCTTTCTCTTTTCCTTTTTTTTTTTCTTTTCTTTTTCTTTTTCCTTTTTCTTTTCTTTTTCTTTTTTCCTTTTTCTTTTCTTTTTCTTTTCTTCTTCTTCTTCCTTTCTTCTTTTCTTCCCGCGGCCTTCCTTGGCTGAAACAGGGGAGGACCGTGAGGTCCCCCCCCTCGGTGGCTCGGGCTCCGGCGGCTTGGCCGGAGATCCGGCAACAGGTGGAGGCGGCGGTGAGCAATGGACGGCCGGCGGCAAGGTTCGGCCGGCAAAAATCAAAAAGAGATCGGAAAACAGGGGATTTCTTGTTCATGGATTTTTCGGCGAAGACGGTGGCCGACGGTGAGGCTTTGGGCCAGGGGAGAAAGAAAAGAGGGAGAGGAAGAAGGGGAGGGGCTTACCTTGCTCCGGCGGTTGAGAAAAGCTCCGACGAACCCCTTTTTCCCATCAAGAACCCACGGATCCTCTTGGAAGAATCCCTCAATTTCTAAAAAAAATCTCTCCAAAACCAATTGCAGAGACATAAGGGAGGGAAGGGGGTTTTATAGAGGTGATTTTCTACCCCTAATCGGACTTTATCGATCCGATTTTGTCGGAGATGGGAAGGAAGAAGACTCCGGCTAGGAGTCTTCCTCCTCTGTTTTTTTTATTTATTATTTTTTTTTAAATCTGGGTTGTTACAATTATTATATAACAAAGAAATATATTATCTTAAATTTTGTTTGGCAAAATTTAATAGGTAAAACTATCAAACTTTAGCATAAAAAGATTTTAATGAAAAAAATTATTAACAAAAAAAAGTACTCTACCAAAAAAATAGAGAAAAAGTAGGATTTTTTTGTTGCCTATCTTTAACTGTGCTATGTATTTATTGATAGTGAGGAAGTTTTCTTCAACTGAAGCAGTTACACATATTATCAAACATTTACACTATAACAATATAAATCGAGGGTTCTATAAATTAAAGTTTCTACTTTTAAATTTTGGCTTAGCATCAGACATGCAGCGGCGATAGTGGCAGTCGCGGTGGGGGAGAAGGTGACGATAGCAACGGCGGGAGAAGAGGAGGCGACTATAGCTGCAGTCAAAATTTTCAATTTATGGGGTTCTGTTCTTGTGATATAGTGGGCTACTTTTGATCTGGACTCCATTGTGATCCAAATTTTTCTATCAAGGCTGGATGATAATGAATCTGATCCAACTTGAATGATCTATTGAGTCAAAAATTTTGAATATGGATCCAATCTAATCTGTTATTAGGTTAACTCTAGATCTAATATTAAAACTCGATCAAGAAATTGGAGTGGGATAAAGTCATTTATGACCCAATCTGATCTAATCTATTTGCATGCTTATCTCTTGTACCTCTCAGCTGGTTCTCGCTTTTTTATCCCATCCCTCTGCAACTATTTTTATTCGAACTCCTGATTCCATGTTTATTCTTGCTCTAGTTAATCCTTGCCACTCTCCCATTGCGCTCACCCAGAAAAACTTTGAGAGGACTCAGGGAAATCGAAGGATGCTAAGAATACAGGCTTACATAACTGGAGCAATCTCTTCAACTTCTCTTAGTACGGAGCATCCGAGAGATCTTTCGAGGCCTTTAAAATCTTATCTGTCGAGTGGCAAATAACTAATACTAATACCATATTATATATCATGCTTTCTTCCTCCCCCTTCCACTTCCATTTCTGCTTCCCCTTCCCCTACCCCTCTCCTCCCTCGCCCGTGATTGCGAACCCATCCAGTGTCCCTCGTGTCCCCCCTTATGGCGGTGGTGGAGGTTGTAGGCCACCGCAGTCGTTGCTGGTGTCTTTCCTCCCCTCCCTTGGTGCACTCATCTCCTTTTTGAAGAAGCAGCTTTGTTGCGTCCTTTTGACAGATGCCGCAGCCCTCCCTCAAGAGCAGATAGGGAGCATGGAGAGGGGAACACGAAGAAGATGAGGGGGATGCGCTATCATCCGGACTACATCTAGGCCCCCAAAAGATCGTCCACCACATGCCTTCTTCCTCGTAGATCTTCACGATTAGGCGCTTGTCATGCAGCCTCAAGAGCCAATCTTTTTCTCCAGTACCACATCTTACGTCTGTGTCGTCCACGCACTCAAGAGCATCGGCCAGACTCCAGAGGCCGACGCCATCTTCCAGGAGATGAAGCGGGTGGGTCTCCAATCGAGCCTCAAGGATGATAACGATATGCTGCGGGCATTCTTAAGCAAGGGGCGTAGAATTTTCTCCACGTGACTCTCTCTCATTTTTTTCTAACACCTAAGTGTTAAACGGAAGTACCTCTATTTTAATATATATATATATATATATATATATATATATATATATATATATATATAAAAGATTAAATTAGATATGAAACCACATGCATCCATTTCCTCATGCCATCCGGCAAAGTAACCTGAATCCACGTGTCAGCCAAATATTGTTAGTCGTCAGATGGGCCGGAGAGCATCACGGAATCAGACGGATAAGATAGCAAGAGAGGATATCCCGAGGACGACACGCATGCTTCCGGTCCCTCCAAGCTGGGCAGCCCACCAACCGCTATTCCTTTCGGCGTTCGGGTTGTATCTTTCGCGCAACAGGATGACCAAGGTTCTTTGGCGACGTCAACCGTTGGATCACACCCCACACAGATCGCAAAGCACTCCGAACGATTTCACCTCTGCACGGCTCTCAAAGCCAGTATTGTGCTATCCAACGGTGGATTCGCGAGAAGGAAGATGAATCCTTCATTCGCGTCAAAGATACGACCACGGTCATTCTTTTCGCACTGACCGCTCCTCTCACCGCTCTCAATCCCGAATTCCAAATCCCGAATTCCAAATTCGCCGTTAACCATATCGTGTTCCACCTCAAAGTACGCCCTGATGCGTAGTTCCCATGGAAGATCCGATATTCCCGACGCCGAGCTCAAGGGTTTCGCCTCGTCTCCGCTTCTAGAAAATTTCCACTCTTGTTCCCTATAATTCTCGCATCAAACCCTGGAAGATATGGGGTTGATGGGTTACTCTCAGCAATATCTACCTTCCGGAATATGGGATTCTTAAATTTTACCATTTTCGATCGGGAATTCTTTGTTCAGAGGGTTTGTGTGTCAGGTTTTGGGAAAGATTCGATTTTTATTGGTGAAACTGTTGCTTGGATCACGGTGGCTTAGAAATTGAAGAATTTTCGTTTTTTTAAATATAGAGGTTTTGGAAGTGATCGGTGGTTTAATGTGGCTCACATTGTTAATTGCATGAGAAGAGAGAGTCTTCAATGGATTCATCTGATGGGAAGAATGATGGCATTCATGGCAAGACCGGTTTGGAGAACAATGGAGATTTTGTGATCAATGTTGGGTGCTGTGGAGGAGGGAGAAGTGATGTCGGAAGCTCTGGTGGTGCCGAAAAGGAGGAGAAGATATGCAGGGTTTGTCAAATGAGTTCAGACTGCGTGTCGCAGTCTGGAGATCTGATTCAGCTTGGTTGTCGGTGTAGGAATGATCTCGGGACGGCTCACCGCAACTGTGCTGAGCTCTGGTTTGCTATGAAAGGGAACAGGTCAGTGTTTATTTTAGCCGTTGCTTCTGTTGTTAATAACGTAGTCTCTGTGCAAATGCATTTATTCTTTATAATGGTGGTTTGTTTTCTTTTTTTATTTTTTTGGTACAAGGTGGTTTGCTCTCTTTACTGGTAGAAGTAGCAAAAGGTAGTCTCTTTTAGTAGGTACCTGACGAATCGGATAGCTAAATAAGATTTTTGTTTATAACTTTTTATATCGAAGATCGATTGTTTAGCGTTTTTAGTGTGAAAAATCAGTAGCTCGTTTGCTGTTCATGCATGGGGCACTTAAAGGAGGAAGGCAACGAAAGATACATAAAGAGCTATGCTTGATAAAACACAAAAATCACTCAAATACGTCATTTAGCTGTCTTTCACCTTAAAATATGGAAAAATTCCCAGTTTAAACATGGTGTTGTTGTTAGATATTGGAAATATGTACTATTACAAGGTAAAATGCACTTGTATGTGATGCATTGAATGAGAGAAGGCATGTGAATTATTAAAATGGGAAGAAGGCATGAAACTATTTTACTCATTTTATTGTCTGTGCTGTTTAGCCTAACACTGTAACTAGATATGTATCTGGCTGAAGAAGTGTCCACTGTCCAATGTTTGCATTTAGGCTTGGAACCACTATTAGCATTATTTGCTTGAAATTCTAAAACAAGAAGGTGATGCAAGGCTAACAGTTTCCAAGATAGTATTATATAATTTTCAATTTTTCACAAGACCGGGATATCCCTCTTCTGTAATGGTTGTTTCCTTCTTTCTTGACATTTACGATGAAAATCAACAGAACATTGTGATATAGAAAGCAATATCAAGTATGTCTAACCCTGGATGATTATGCAGAGTTTGTGAAATTTGTGGTGTAGTTGCAAGAAATGTTACCGGAGTGGGAGACTCTGACTTCATGTTGGAGTGGAATGATATGCCTAGAACTTCCTACTTCCATAGATCAACAAAATGGAGGTATCATCATGTTTGCACTTGTGTTGCAGCAATATTATTTGTAGCCTTGACAATACATTGGATTTTGCAGCAAAGGCGTCATTCACCATAGTTCTTTTTGCTATATGAAAATAATTCTCAAGGAAGTCGTGCAATTCTTCTACTCTTTTTCCAGTTTGCGTCATAGCATGCTGGTGCCATGTATCTTAATTAAGCTTTTGACATTCTTTGGTTCATGAAGTTTGTTTCTTTGGTTGCTTAATCTACAATCTTAGTCCTATGGTTACGTGACCCTTTGCCCAGGACTCCAACAAATCTAAATGGCTTGATGCATTTGATTGATCTGGACAAAAAATTAAAGTGCAATATGACATTGTTGAGATTGCATATCGTATTTTCTTTAGCTTTAATTGTCACGTTGCTTGATCCTGCATGTATCAGCTGCTTTATGTCCTAAAACCTTTTTCTTTCTTTCTCTCTTTCTTTCTTTTTTTTCTGTGTGTGTGTGTGTGTGTTGCTTTTTCAGTAGATCCTGGATGTATTTTGTATGTGACGCTCCAAGTTGGTCTTGGTTACAGCCATTGAGTTGCTAAGGTAGTTCATTGATATCAGCGTCCATGGCAACAAAAGACTGTGTTTATTAAAAAATATACTCGTGTTAGCTAGATATTGAAATGATACTGTCAAACAGGGGGGTGACCATCCCTTCTTGTAAGCTACTCAGCAAGTGAGAATTAGAAGAGCCTGGGCAACTCAGTGATAATTGAAGAGAGAGGGAGAGAGCTTTGGTATTCTTCAGGCTTACTATCAGTGGTTAGCAAGATACAGCATCGACGACAGAAGAATAAGAAACAATATCATCTTCTTCTACTGAATGGATGGTAGATCTATATTTCAACAAGTACCATGCGAGCTTGATTATTTACATGACCATAAAGAAAATCAACATGCCTTTTCTCTGACTATTGGTCACCTTTTCACACAAAATAAAGGCCTCCTGTTTTTATAACCAGCTATTAAATTGCTTTATCCAAAATGGAATTTACAAAGAACAGATTTACAGTGAACAACAGAATTGATTTTTCTCCACCTTTTTTCTAAGTTTAATGATCCTTTCGGTGTATTTTTGTTTAGCACCTTATCTATTCGGCTGTAATGTTTTAAAGTTCTATCAAGAGGATGCAATAAAGAGGCAGATTTTATGTTGTCAGTTGCATGTGGAGAAAATTTCAGCAGATTAAGCTATAGCTCTAAAGTTTTCATGGAGCAAATAATCACCACTTTATAGAATTTTGGTGATAATTAAAGAGGCTCATAAGTATCTTGATTTTTTTTTTCCTATTCTTTTATTTAGCGGGCAATGCAGGAGAAACTGTTGATCTATATTTGGAGAATAAAGTCACTCAGAATATCTTATAAAGATTTTCTTAACCATTTAAAATTCTTTTAGCATCGACAAGTTTGAGGTGACAGGAAATAATCTTTAATTATCTCAACCCTGCTAAAAGATGGAGAATATAAAAGCTTGTGTTATGTCTCTTGTTTCTAGAAAAGGCACATACAGTGGTGCTTCATGCACACTGCCATCCAAATCCAAAAATGCATGGCGACAGGAAATAGACATGAAATCATGGTTCAAGTACAATTTATGTATGGATGCAAGACTTTTTGTAACGTAAGTTATATGACAGTGGTAATAAATGGTAACTAGTCCAATGGTTCTGTTGAAATATGTGTGCAGGTATTATTAGATATCTCTGCACAATGTCAATGTTAACAGAAATGCTTAGTTCATTTAATTCCTTGTTTATCATTGGTTCAATTCATTGTGACAGTATTGAACTGAATATGTCAAAATTGAATCCCAATTTCAGTCTTCATGGGAAAAGAAGGATCTGCAGAAGGATTTGATATTTGAAATGAATGATTGACATAAAATTGTAGCCTAAGGGCTATTCAATAAATTACTTGGTCCCTCAGATGCTTTTGGAATTTTATTCCACTTCTTTCATTTGGATAACTTTTCTCACTGTGTTCATTTTATGTGCCCCATTAGTGAAAGGTTTTAAAGTATATGGTTTTTCTAGCAAAGGGCATTAATACATAGACAGTTGTAATATAGATTTCATGTGGATAGCTTGTCTTGTGATTTGGTGTAGTTTAACATTGTATGGTTAGGCTTCCTACATCTATAGTGTGCGATACTTGCAACTAAGATGTTAATAGTGCTGCCATCATGGTTCATATATGTGTTCTTGTATATCTAGGTTTTAAGCTACTAGAGATGCTTGTACACCTAAAACTCTGTCAGACTTGACCTATGCAACCGTGGACAAGCTCAGTCAGAAGTCAAAGAACTTCTTTAGATTTTGGTTACCAAAAAGGCTATGAGTATAATTAGATTAGTGAATTAGTGATATTTTGCATGCAAGTGATTGTGCAGGGTGTACAATGTGGGTCCTTCTTGTCAGTCTCGCAATTATGCTATGTTCCTAGCCCCATTTAAAAGTGGCCTATTCATTATTACAAAATTGTGTGATTTTGAGAGATCTACAGTGTCCTATTTGAATATATATAGAAGACATAGCGGAAATTTGGTGACTTGCATGTATGTAAAGTACCAACTAAACTTCATTGTAGCCTATTTGTTCTGAAGTGAAATTATGTTGCAGCAGTTATATGGCTGATGGAGTTGTTCCATGCGCATATTCTCAGTCATTTGCACTTCTATGTTCTTTTGGGTTTTATAAGGAGTTAAATAACTAGAATGAGTCCAGAATATTTTCTTTAGGTGATTTTACTCAAGCAAATTTAAATTGGCTATGTGATTAGGAATTTTCATCGAGATTGTGCTTCTGGCTTGTTCTTCTGTCACTAGAACAGTGTTGGCTGGTTTTTCAGCACGTATAGAGGGGGATAGATGGTGTAGAAAGTTTCAGCAATCAGGGGACAAGAAGTTTAATATGGTTCTGAAAAGATGTTGCATGCCCTCGATATGGAATGTCTTGCAAATTAAGTATGCCAATGCCAAATAGTTAGGACAAATTTAGATGGGTATGATTATATTATGAAGAAGTCTGCCAAGTTGAATACCATGCATGGCTTAAGAAAAGAAAAAATAATGATCATGTATCTGATTTTTTTTTGAAAAGTACTGGTGATGTATCTGACTTAAAATTTGTGTTTGATACACTTAACAAGAAACTAAACAAATCTAGCGCACATTTGGTCAATTTGCTATTCTTGTTAGTGTTGTCAATCGTCATCTTACTTTTCATAACCTCCGGGATAGGGTTTTTTTTTTTTTAATCTTATTTGACTGGCTTTATACCATATTAGCTGTCCAATAATTTGTCTAATGGTTTAGTATGATTCTCTGTTGACAAGAACACAATGGTCTGTCTCAGATTACAAAAAAAAAAAAAAAAAAAAAAAAAAAAGGGAGAAGACAAGAACACGATGCTCTTACTTATCAGACTTTATCAAGAACTTTAAATGTCTACATATTTCATGGCTTATCTGTTACTCTCACATCAGATATTTTAACCATTATAGCGAGAAATTTCTATACTGATGGCATGGTGGTTCTCAAATTACCGACAAGTCAGTTTATGCTGAAAGAGAGGAGTTTGGGTGTTGGTTAATTGATGTAAGCAGTGTGAAACAACTCAACTAGTAGCCAAAATCTTCTGCCTGTCATGTTGCTCTTGCCTCTTTCTCTCTCTCTCTCTCTCTCTTGCGATCTTGCACCTCTGCCTAAGATGCTTTCTTAACTCAAAGTTTCTTTGAGAGCCTTGCTAACCCTCCGAAATCTGCATCCATTCTTGCACCTGCTTTTAAGTTAAATAATCATAATCTTAAATTATGGCCATTTATCAAGCACAGGCTGGCTGGAACTTTTAGGAATGGTTGATCCAAACTTATTATATCAGTCAACCATGTATTCATTTATTATACTTTATGTTTTAAGATTGTCCCACTCATTATATCATGCTTACAGAATCTGATAATTTTTTTCACATGCATGATGTTTTTCATTCTTGCAATGAGTGCTTCTTGACTCCTATCAGTGGATTGGGAATGTTTGATGCCTGACATGCTACACAAGAATCCCATTCATTGCTAGAATCAGAATCATTGATCAAACACCCATAATTTGTTGGATGACTAGACCTTGGTAATTAATCAAATGCATAAGACCACCAACTTCTGTGAGCTCTACAATCTCCAGGAGCATATGTCAATTTGCAAGTGCATGTCCCTTTCCAGCTACTTCATTGGTAACTGATGATCCAGCATACATCCAAACCTCAATCAAGCAGGCATGATTTGTAGAAAGGTAGGAATGAACACGACAACTGTTCGACATACTCGCACCACGCATGACAAACAAAACCAGCTACCCTGAGGTCAAGTCACTCTAGTGTGTTTGTTGATATAACTAGTCTGCATGGGTCCCCCTCTAGGGTTACAGGCAGGTGGTGCAATGCGTCGGAGTGGATCTCTGTCAAGGAGAGATGCATCAGATATGGAAAGAGGCGAGTAGCAAGCCACTCCATCAAGGAGAGATGTATCAGGTACTGAAAGAGGTGGGGAGCTAGTTCAGGCTTATCTTTTTCATGTGGTCCTCCAAATCACGTAGTTGAGTACATTAATGATTGAAGTATGGAACAAAGATGTTTTAGATCTGATCTACATTGGACCCAGAGGTACATATTCTATAATAATGTGGTGGGCTACATGGGAGGATGCTCAAAGCATCAGATTGCAGTGTATGTGGAGCTATTGATGGATGCCAACTCGAAGCTCTAACTTATCTCTGGCAGCCTAACTATGAGGGATTTGTCGTGCTATCTATGATTCTTTCGTATTCTTATTAATATTTTGGTGTAATTTTTCCTCCTGTTAATGAGGCAGACCTCATATCTGGTTGGTCTCTCCCTCTTAACCCGTCTCTCCTTCCTTTTATCTTTCCAATCTTGGTGATGGTGTTTTGTGCATTGAAAATGGCATAGGAATGAATATGAGCTTTATGTTAAGAATAAAATTTTGCAAATTTTTTCTTGAAATAGTTTGTTCTATCATAAGCAGACTTAACTGGAATAAAAATTAATAAAAATTCCATGTTCATTTCCATTTTCCAAAAATTATTAGGACTAATCCATGGTACTGGACTCTGTGACAATGTGGTGCAACAAATAACTTTATGATCACAATAATATATATTTTTCTTTTTTCTTTTCAAATAATTGCCTTCACATGATCAATGGGGTGAAAGCTTTTGTTTAATGAAAAAAAAATATTCATTTTTTAGAATTTTGTTCCTTATGGTACCTTTGGACTAGAAATGTTTTGAGGTACCTGTTGCACGAGAGATTTATTGGATCCACAAATTGGTGATTTAGCAATCAAGTCTCATGTTTGACAATAAATTCATGATTTGCACCAAACACTAGACTTATTTATATGGACATAATAAGAATCATCCCTGATGAAAATGGGATCCAATCACGCTTCAACCATCATGAGTCTTTTTCTTTTTTCCGATGAAACCTCAACCATCATGAGTCATTCCTGGCGGGCTACCACTTGCGCAATAGACGTTAAAGTCTTTGGATGATTAATCCAGTATTTGAGCCGTTGGTTCCTTTTTGAAGCAAAGCCATTCATTTTTTATGGGCCTACACCAAAAAGGCGACACGTATTATGTGTTGCAAGTACACAATTATGTGCTAGTTTTATGTGATGGCTATGATTAATTCCCTTGGCAAGAACAAATTTGATATCTTACCTAGAAAAGTGGCCAGTTGTATAAAGATACTCCTGTCGGCTCGCACGAACGGAGAAAGCGATGGATTGAAGCCATCCCCGGATGCGACAAATGAAAGATGAAAGAAACCAGTCAAAGCACCTCAACCTCCTCCTCATGATAAATCAATAAGAAATCTAATAATTTCTAATTTTTAGATTTATGTTTTTCTGGGCTTTAAATTTGCTCATCTAAAGGTGGGAACATATCAAACAATTCTTATCTACATCAGCTTCTATTGTTTACCCACCATCATAGATATTTTGTAAGAAAAAAATGCTTCTTGACGCAATTGCAATTAATATACCATACAGCTTATCCTAACTCGATGGTAGATAAGTATCATGATGCTTTCTGGCTACCAATCTGTGCAATTTCTTTTGTCAGACTCTTATCAATTTTTTCTCTAAATTAAATAATTTTTTTGAATAATAATTTATGATGCATTTTTCTGCCATCATTTTGGTACTACTTATATTCTTGAAAAAATATTTGTAGTCATATATGAAATTTTTCAAATTGACATTCTGTTTTTCATTTGGGATGCATTTGGTTAATCATTAAAAAAATATTTTTTTTATTTTTTAATTTTTAAAAAATAAAAATCAAAAAATAATATTTGATAATATCATAAAAAATAAAATTAAAAATTAAAAAATCAAAATAATTATTTTATATATAAAATAAAAATTTTTTATTTTTTAAATTTTTTTTTTTTACCTCCACACGTCCAAATCAAAAAATAAAAAGCTCGAATCTTCCTTCCTCGTCGAGCTCTTTACCTTCCCACCCCTTTCTCCCCCTCTTCTTGAACCCACGGGCTGCGGTGGTGCCAGCACATGCGGCGCATGCTGATTGGGGAAGCGGGCCATGGCGATCATTTCCACTTCGAGCCGCGGCGGGTGGTGGAGGTGGGGAAGGGGGATGGGTGGTGGCGGAGGGCTGGGAGGGGGACCAGGCCTACTGGTCCATGCCTGGGCCGTGGAGGACGGAGTCATCACCCGGTTTAGGGAGTACTTTAACACCTGGGTGACCGTGACGGAGGTCGGGCCGACGGCGCCTGGTGCCGGGCGCAACAGCCGGAGGAGCCGGGACGGCCTGGCCGTGTGGCAGAGTGAGGCCCGGGTACACATGGAACGCACCATGCCAGGGCTGGTACTGGCTATTTGATTTATGTGCCAGCACTCGAATGTGTTCGACTTTACTGCAAGAAATACGGGATATAGTAGCGGTCAAAATCACTGGAAAAAAAGAATGTCGTTAATTACTATATTTCTTGTAGTGATTCAGATTTCAGAGAGAACATCTGCATGTAAACATATTTGAACTTCCGAGTTTTGCACGCACCATGCATGTGGAGTGTTGTCAAAAGTTTAGTTTCCAAGAAGAGATGTGTGTCGTTCTCAACATGTGGTATTTTGAGGAATATATATTTGAATTTCTTGTCCAGATTGGGATGGCCAAATGTATATAAACTTAATGAATAACGCTCAATCTTTCGCTCAAAAAAGAGAAAAAAAGAATAGTGTGCTAGTGGATGGTGTATATGGAATGACTAGAGCACAAGAATAGAAAAATAACCTGATGCTGTGAAACAGCTTATATTTTAATAAGCTTTCTCAAAAAAATGTTAATATCTATATGAAAAAAATCAGTGATTAAATAAAAGTTGGGGTTATAAACTTGCATGCAAAGGATGGCATTCGTCCCTATGTTATTAGTTCATGTCTCACCCTTAGAAAACCACAGGATGTAATAACATGAAGTTTTGGAGATAGGGTCCCCCAAGCACCTGTCTCCCAGTTGAAGGATCGATCTTTTTATTAGAAGAGGCTACTCTCTGACAATCAATGGTTCAGAACGTGCAATGCCTGTAATTGATTTCAATGATGGTTATGAATCTATCACATGCTATGCATCTAATTTAAATTAGCACAATGACAAATGCTTCTCATGATTTATTATGTGAATTATGCAGCCCATATTCTTTGTGTCTGTGACTGCCTTGCAGATGCGGTTGACGTGGCAATTTAGGTCATTGGCACTGCCTAAAGTTAAAGCTGAGACTTTGAAAAAAAAAAAGAGCTGACGTAAAAGTGGAAGAGGAAAAGGACAATCCAGTCAAGTGAAATTGAAGAGCCAAGAAACACCTGTATATACATCGGAACTCTTCATTCGGTTTGTATTTGAGGTAAAGGGTCCAGTTCAAACACCCACAACCTCCAAGTACCAAAGAGGATCCATACTCTAAATTTTAGCTTCAGTACAGCTTGTTGCTATAGTTATTGGTGAAGATTTTATGCTGTGGGCCTTTTCTCTTTCCCTGGGCGAGCCGGTGGGTGACACCAATAATGCAATGGAGAGACAGAGCAGTGGCGTGAACAAAATGGAGGGTGGAACACAACCAACCCATTCCTACAGGCAGGGCTTACAACACTGCATTATTCGACGTCTCAATAGGTTTCAGGTCGACCCTCTAACTGTGGGCTGTGGCTTTCGTTTAATGGATGATACTTATCAAATCAGTGCTAGAAAGTAAGATGGGTGCTAGTAAAAATAGACCCTCGATGAGCAAACATTTATTTACAGAATCACCTACTAAATACCAATAATTAGAGAGAATTTAATGAACAATGTGATTTGTGGACCTTAGCAGGTGTGATGGCATGCGTATGCTTTGTATGATTCAAGACACCCTGGTGCGTTACGTGCTCGTCTCTCAGGTCTCATAGCCTCAATGTTATACTAATTAGGCTGTGGAAGGGTAGGCCAAACGATGGCATATCATGTTCCTAATTTTATATAGAAATGATAAGCGAGTCATTTTTCATACCTAAAAAACTTGTGCTTGTGGTTCTGGCCGGTCTTGGATGATTTGTGGATGTGACATGGTCCACCCTAATGTGATGTGTTAGGTCCTGGAAGGCAACCAATATGGTAGATATGGCTTAAAGAATACATGCTTGTGGGTCCACTTGGTGGTCCGGTTGGCACCAGGGTGACGTACTCACATGAAGAAGAGGAATCCCTTCGATCTGGCTGGGGAGAACTAGCTACTTTGAATATCCTGTGGTGGGATGTTGTGACTTGGATGAGTCGGCCGTAAAATAAAAGTCATTCGAATCGAACATTCCTCGATGGAAAGGAGCCCTTATGGTCACGCCCAAAAAGGATTGCTATGCGGGTCGCCCCCATTCCTTTTGTGTACCAAAAAAAAAAAAGAATACATGCCTATGTATTATCTGATATTGTATTCTATGTTCTTGACAACACTTACTAATGAAGATGATAAGATTGAATGGACATCAAGCATCAAAAATGAATTTTCTTCAGCTTCTCTATATAACTTTATTAATTCTACGGGGGTGAAATACAGATTTAGCTCCGCCTTGTGGAGCATCAAAGTTTTCCTAAAGGTGAAGTGCTTTCTATGATTATGTTGGAAGAATAGAACCAACACTAAGCACTTCATTGACGGAAAAATTAGAAAAAATTTAGGGGGTTGTGTGCTGTGCCAAAATCCAATTAAAATAGTTGATCATTTATTTTCTGATTGTCCTTTCTTTGCTATCTTATGGAAGATGATCTGCAATCAATTGGGAGTTTCTCAATGTCACTGCAAATTTTGAAGGCCTCTGCTGGTACTGAATTAGAAAATATATCTTCTCTGCCACTCGGCCTATAATCCTGTCTCTTATTAGGGCAATTACTTGGAGCTGTTGGAAAGAAAAGAATGCAAAAACTTTTCTCAGCAAATGCTTTTCTCTCGATTCTGTAGTTTATGAATGCATCAACATGTTTAACTTTTGGTCTAATTTACATGAAAAAAACTCAAGTCTGAAGTATGAAAAAAATCTGATCAAAAGTCAAGTTTGTACCAATACTTGTTCAAGGCCTTTGCCCTTGAATATTGCTCTCATATTACAGATTACTGAAGTGTAGAAAAAGCTTGGTAGTTGTTGATCTGTTTTGTTCATCTGAAGCTGAACATTTCTTATCTAGGTAACCCACTAGACTGTTGTGGCTGATTATGGGTCTTTCTTTTTCTTGTTTATTCCTTTACTCTCTTCACTTCTAGATCTGTACTCTTACTTCACTCTATTTTTTTTTTATTATTCTTCCCACATCTCACTCTGTAAATATCTGATTATTGAATAAATGCAGGATGACTATATATATGTGCCTCCCATAAACCTCAAAAAAAAAAAAAAAAAAAAAAAAAAAAAAAAAAAAAAGAGAAAAGAAGGAAGAAGAAGAAGAAAAGACACCTCCCAAGAGGTTGCATCTTGCGTTAGGTTATTTTTTTGACTCGTTCCAGATGTGTTAAGTTGTTAAACAGCGGAAAGGTTTTTCAAATGTGAAATACGCTTAGGTGTCTTGTGATGGTCTTATGGGTTGGTAGTGTCATAATGGTTTTGTTGGGATATTGCTAGTTTAAGTTTATCTAGGTGTTTGGATGAAGTGTCTATTAAGATGCTATACATATTATATCTTGGTATTTAATGGTCAAAATGGTTCTTATTGGACCGCTATTATTTCAAAGGCATCACCGCATAGCAAGATAGACCAGTCAATATGTCAGGAAAAGGATGTCAAATTGCCAAGTAGGTAAAATTTTTTGTATTTATATAAAATACCTAGGTTCGATCCCATCTTCATGCCATTATTTGGCCAGGTTTCCAAGTGGAGGTGAATTTTCCTTTGCATCTCTTTGTTGTCTTCTAAACTCTAGAGGTGTTAACTGGGACCTTGCAAATGCACTTTGAAAAAATTAAAGCTCCATCAAAAGTTAAGTGCTGGCTCTGTCTTTTCAATCAGCTTAATATTAGAGATAATTTGTTGATAAGGATGGAGAAGTATCGTGGTGGCTATCCACTATGGTGGTCCAGTAGAATCTGTTTCTTACCTCTTCTTATCATGCCCTTTTGCTGCTTATCTTTGGAATATTTTTACCTCTTTTCTTTTTATTTTATTTTATTCTATATTTACCTCTTTTCTTTTAGTCCCCTTAACAGATGGTGATATTCACTATCTTTGTTCCAAGTGGAGACCTACCTTCTTTTCAAAAGATTTGCTGCTAGTTACTTGCACGCTTGTTGCTGCTGTTGGCAAGAGAAGAATACATGCATCTTCCTCAATAGAAGCTCCTAGCCTTCCACCATCGCTTCAAAAATTGTGCTTCTCCTGAATGACTGGTCCATCCTTTGCGAGCTGAAGGAGTTGCCCAATTTTGATAAGATCTAGGAAAAAAATTAAAAAGCATATCGTTAACCTCTTTACGGCCTTCTACTTAGGCTTGGTCATAGGAACTCCTACTTCTGCGACATCTTCTGGCTGGGTGTCCTTACAGCCATCTTGATCACATTGCCTCATCCTCCTTTTCTGTTCCATCGACAATTGAAGCCTTCTGATTGTTGTCTTTTCTCCGCCATTGTTTGATCTTATTGCCTACTAACAGTTTTGATAATATATTTTCTCTACTGCTCTGTTGTCATATTCTTATACGTTCTCTATTTTACACATTCTTTAATAAAATTGGTGGTATACATGGGCACTGAGCCGCACCTGACACGGCCCGACCCAAGTCTATCGTGCCTAGGTCCAAACGAACCTTCCAAGGCACGGCATGTTTACTCTGAACCCCGACCTGGCACGGCCTAGGCCCGGGGTCTGGCTGGCCGCACCAGGCACGGCCCGTGGCCTGTTAGGCCTGCGGGCCTGATGGACAGTATGCTGGTCCAATGGATAGTTTTTTTTTTTTTTTTTTTTTAAAGTAGTACAAATGGATCGTGTCAGGTACAATCTGTTTAAGGCTGTTACAGATCGTGCCCAGCACCATCCGTTTAAGGTTGTTACGGGCCAGACACGGCCCGTAACGGCTAATTTATTTTTTTTTAATTTTTTATGTTGGATAACGGCTAATTTTTAATTTTTTATCATTTTAACCTCCTAACAGTCATAAAATAGTTAGAGATAATTTGAAAAAAATAAAAATATTAGGATTCTACAGTTCTACATTATTTATTTTTATCGGTCTAGAAGTCCTTAATTTCTTCTCTCTCTCTTTTTCTCTATATATATATAGATAAATAGATAGTAAAGTATGATCGGTAAATGAGTTATATGAATTTAGAGCAAACATTATTTTTATATTAAAAAAATAATAAAAAAATCTCTCTAAACTGATGTCAGTCTCTACTTTTAGGCGTGCCAGCGCACGCATATAAATCATTATACAGATTCCATACCAGCTGTTATGCCCTAACTAGCTGTTAGGTGTTCTTAAAATATTCAGCGACAGCTCCAAAGGCTAATAACGATTAGATCTACTCACGTGTCCTTTATAAACTTTTCTATGAGTTTGATGAGTTCTTCTATTACTTAAATTATATATTAAGAAAAAAATTATATATTATTAGATTTGTCTAATATCTTGAAAGAGATCGAGTATAGTTATAGATGAATTGAGTTAAGTTTAATGTGTGATTAACTTATTGTGGCTAATTCTTTTGAGATCATCAAAATTTTTTATAACCAAATAGGTGAATTTAAAAGATTTATAGGATAGCAAGAAATCATCGGGGTTAGTATCAACTAAAGTTGTTAAAATCTCGGGATTGTATATAGCTATTGGTTGATTGAGCTCAATAAACTATGCAAACAAATCCCTTATAGAGGTGGGCACATCTTCATAATTAGATTTATCTTTGTAACTTTTTAGATTTAGCTTTTAATTATTGAGGTAAGTCACCTTAATTTTTTCTCTCTTCCTCATTACATTCGGAGGTCAGACCTAGTCTCCCTCCTTCCTTTGTACCATTATGATTGTTATTAATAAATCGGTAGGGATCTACGCTAAACCCTCCACCATTACAAAATGATTTTTTTATTTTTACAAAAAAATCACACATCTATTTTTAATTTTACTTCTTAATTTTTTATAATTTATAAAAAAAATATTTTTTAGATTTAAAAAAAGATACTAGGTCAGCACGTGGGCTGTGTCAGACCCGTGCCGTGCCTAGCCTGTGGGCCGTGCCAGCTCAGGCCTTTATGGACCATGTCGGGCTTGGACCATAGGTCGCAAATGCTCAACCCAATCTGACACAACTGGCCCGTGGGCCGTGCCAGTCCAGGTCCTTATGGACCATGTCAGACATCGATCGCAGGTCGCAAACTCTCAACCCATCCTCATCTGGCCCCTTATAATGGGTCGTGTCTTGCATGGCCCATTTCGTATCGGGTTGGGCCGTGTAATGGGCGGTTCGGCCCATTGTCCATATCTAATTGGTGGCTAATGGAGAGATACTCTCTATAACCCTCTTTTTTCTTAAGAAAAATAAAAAAAAAACTATTTTATTTTTTTAGAAAAAAAAGGTACGTGAAAATAGTCTTAGTTTCTCAAGTTCATGAAGTTCGTATTTGGGCTTAACATTCCATGCCTGGATGAATGCATTGCAACGAAACATTAATTCGTTCATCGAATACTTTTCTTTTTCTTAAGAACAAAAAGGATGTAAGGTGGCCTCCCACATCAAAATTTGTTATCCAAAGAAAGCGAAGTATTGCACAAAGAGGAGGAAGAAGGATATATATATATATATATATATGTGTGTATGCGCGCGCGCGCAATAGAAATAAAATAAAAAAAAGGATCTAACTGAAAGACAAATAGAATCCATCAAACTAGATGATCCAATAGTATGTAGAAAAAAGTATACTATATGTATCATATGTACTATGTGATTGTGCACTATGCCAATCATCTTGTTTTTTTTTATAGACTCTATTTATCATATATTTATTTTGAAAATTAATTCACAATAAAAAGATGAGATGATTGACATGATGCACGATCATATTGGTACATGCAGTATAGATATAATTCCTTTGGTAGTAGAACAAATTTCAAGTTGTGCAAATGAGATTGTCAAACCGGTCAGCCACAATAGAATGAGCCAGAGCAAGGACACTATTGAGGATGATGGTTGAGTAAATGATATTCCACATATATATTATTTGTTGAAAAATTTAATTGTTTTTCCTTTTTGTGAAAGAGTAATTAATCGCAGGCCTTGAGAACAACTGAGTCCAAATTTAAATGTCTGTCGACTTTAGAGTACCTAACTTGTTTGGCGCAGCAGCTGCATCAAGCGTATAAAGGCATTTAGAAGGATCTGCCCAACTTAATGGCAAACCTAGTATACTTATACTCATATGGTTTAATTTATCTGTTTTACCAAAAAAAATAAAAAGAAAAAAAAAAAGGGACAAACCTAGTAGCCGTCTCTAAGTTATCTCACATTCCGTCAAGATCAAGGTTGACAGCGAATGTAAGAAATAGGGCCCCATCTTATGGCTCTTTGCACGCTTGATTTATTCTCTCCAAGGCTTGTTTTGCTGTGCATCTCTTTTTTTATCATCTTTTTTGATACGATCTCTTTTTTATCATCAACTTCTCAGTTGGCATCTTTTTTTCATCACATCATGACTTATATTCCGTAGTTAATATCAAAATGAGCTCTCATGTTGTCAATTGGATCTTTCAATTGGAAATTTGAGAATGTGCCCTCATAGGTTATCCCCTAGCTGACAAAATTGGCCTTTCTCCATGTTGTGAGTAACATTGAGGTTCGTCTCTTATTGCGGCCAACTCTCTATTGTCTATTATCGGAAATGAACACTTGTAAAATTACATCCACACAGACCGAATTTGTATCCGAAGAAAATCCTTCGATGCTTAAGTCAGAAAGGAAAGTTAGTGAACAGGAGTTGAATGTAAGAGTTTTGGCCCAGTGTAAACTTACCAGCCCTATTCCCTTATCTCCTTTTTATATATGAGGTTTTTGTAACCATCGGATGTGGTCCCGTATTTTATAGAAGTAAATCATCGGGCCATAATCACGTAGTGGATCGTTAATTTTCACTGATCGCGTTGTGATATGCGGTCGATAATCGTTCGTGACAGTTATGGTATGTTGAACAGATTAGCTGACCATATATCGGTAGAACCGATCATATATTAGTAGAATCCATACGTGACCGTCGACTAGTAGTTCTATTATGTCGATGGTCTAAGTCGTCCACTGTCGATCGATAGTAGTCGAATCATTAGTCAGTCAGCAGGTAATTAGTCAGTGCGGTTCACTCAGTTGGTTGATGAAAAGTCGAAACTGCATATTTAGCCGATGTAGAGTCGGGGTTGTATGTCCGATCGGTCGGCTTTGGTTGAATCGAAGTCGGTAGTCGGTTGATTTGAGTCGGAGGTTGATTGACTTATCTCAACAGTTGCCCTCCACTCCCAAGTTTAAGGTGAGTCGACGTGTATATTACCACGTAGTTTGTCACGTTGGACGAAGGGAGTTATTATTTTTTTAGTCATATCAAATCCCGATTTTGCTACCGTTTTCTTCGAGATATGGGTGATCGGCTATTTTATCGTGTTGGTAGGTACAGCCATCTGTCACACTGATCGAATGATTCAGTATCAGTTGTCAGTGTTAGGCATTATTTTGGAAAGTCATTCGGTGTCTGACGATATGATTCTGACAACTAGATTTATTTCATGTGTCCGAATGTTATTGGGTTGGAATTGTTCACGCGGATAGAGGTGACGTGGCTCAATCTGGGGCAGGTGCGTCGAACCGTCCGATCAATGGTCGGTCCAGATATTGCCACATATCGTCATCTGGTAGATCTTCGATTTGACCGTCTTTGTCTTGACCGTTGAGGGATCTTATATATATAAGGTCACTCTCAGTCAAATTTTTACTTTTCACTGCTTTTGATGCTGAGATTCTATCGGATTGTTGCCCCAACGTCTAAGGTTATCGCTCGTAACTTTCATGTCAACTTTGCCTTTCTTTCAAGTCCTTTCTTCTTTTCTCTAAAGTCTTCTATCTTCTTCAGAGTTATTCTCATGGCTAGGGCTTCTCCTTCTCAAAAAGATCGGTTGGAGAATCCGACTGATGAATTCCAGTTGAGTCCGGATGTGGAGTCCTCTTCACTTTCGGGATCGAATGTCGAACGGCTCCGGGAGTAGTTTTGTATCCCAGAGCAGTTTTAACTTTTTGCCTCTGAGGCTGATGGTCGGGTGAATAAGCTACCATTATGTGCTTCATATCCTCGTCTAAGCTACGCAACTAAAGATGCTAATGATGGTGGACGAAAATCTGAAGCACCTCTTTATTTCCGTATGAGTGGGTCAGGCTGTTGATGTGATCGGCCAAGTGAGGTGGTCGGAGAGTTGTGTCCAGATCTCAACTTGAGCGGCATCATCCCTCCGAGGTCGGAAGGCAGATTGCCGAAGAGGAAGTTGTGTCGACTCAAGATGAAGCACCGACTGTGCCTGAAGTTGTTCAAGTTGACGATGCTACACCCGAGCAAAGGAATGATGATGAAATTTAGTCAGTGTATTTTATTTTATTTTTTTATAATCAGATATCTATAATCGGACTTCGATCTAATTTTTGTAACTTCTTATTTTAGCAATGAGTGAAAGCATTTTTCTTCTAAGTTTGAACTTTATTCGTCTGGAATATTGTCTACAATGTAAAATAGTCACCGAACATTAATCAGTGATCCGATCATTTGGTAGAACTTGTAGAATATTCGTTAGTTGTATAGTCATTTTGACGTACTTAATAGAAATTAGGATAACAATTGTAAGTTGAATATTTCGTGCCCGACATTTGGTCGGATTTGTACATCGAATTATTTGTTACGCCCAATTTTCCATCGTCTGTCGTCAGGAATGAATACCTGCAAAACAACATCCGCACAGATCGGATTTGTGTCCAACGGAGACCCTCCGATGCTTAAGTCGAAGAGGAAAGTTGGTGAACAGGAGTTGAATGTAAATAGTAGCAGAGTTTTAGCCCAGCGTAAACTTTCCAGCTCTGTTCCCTTATTCTCTTTTTATAGATGAGGTTTTCGTAACTGTCAGACGTGGTTCCGTATTTTATGGCACTAAATCATCGGACCATAATCATGTAGTTGATCGTTAATTCCCACTGATCGCATCGTGATGTGCGGCCGATAACCATTCGTAATGGTTATGGTATGTTGAGTAGATTAGCTGACCATATGTTGGTAGAACTGATCATATATTGGTAGAATCCATGCGTGACCGTCGACTAATAGTTCTGTTATACCGATAGTCTAAGTCGTTCGCTGTCGATCGGTAATAGTCGAATCGTTAGTCGGTCAGCCGACAATAAATCGGTGTGGTTCGCTCAGTTGATTGATGAAGAATCGGAATAGAATATTTAGTCGATGTAGAGTTGAAATTATATGTTTAATCGATCGACTTTGGTTAAATCGAAGCCAGTAATCAATTGATTTAAATCAAAAATCGATTGACTTATCCCAACGTCTCTAATGCTATAGACTCCACCTTTTGTATCCTCTTTCTCAGCCATCTCTATGATCCCTCCACCCCACCAACGTAGAGAATGCTGTCATTCTAGCATCGGCATTCGCATCACAGTTCTGGGTGCGGAGCAAGCTATCAATAGGTTCTTGGATAAGTATGCCATAAATAAAGTAGATTTGTAACACTAACAGCGTCGTGGTGTTTTGATGCTCCAAACCATAATGTGACAAATAATTAATAAACTAAAATTATTCGCAACACATGATTGTCTTTTGAGAATGGCAACGCCAGGAATTGGAGTTTAGTCAGTGACGTGACGGCCCATTTACACACTCCGACGTAATTATCTGTACCAAATAATCAACCATGGATGTAGATATTGATTTAAGACATCTTAATATATATTTATAATCATTTATTCTTTATCTAATATAATCACACCCATTCCAATGTGGCGCACGTGCTCGGCCCAAGTATTTGATATATTTAGCTTCCCGAAACATCCAAGAACATCGTCTGTTCGTCTTTTCTGTGGGTCCCTTCGCACGTAGCTTCAAAGAAACATCCAGCTGGCACACAGCCTTTCAGTTTTCAGTTTTCACTCTTTTTATCCTCCCCCCCCCACCACCCCCCTCCCGCCCCGACCCCACATGTTCGTGAGTGGGTCGCTTGGTGGGTGATAGCAGGAGCTGGTGGTTTGGTTGAACTTTTCGTCGTAAAAGTGTGACTCGTCTTGTCTTCTACTGTTCACACGATTAACCATAAATTCGACAGCTGGCGTGCGGTCGAGTCATTACCGTGCACGTGTCCCATAGGTGTCAGATCACTTCGGAGGTCCTAATGATCACTTGGACCAGGACCCCTCCCAGGGGCAGGGGTTCCGACTTACCGCCGGTTGACGTACGGAGTTACAATTTTCTCCTCTCTGGACTTATCACGTTCTCCTCCCGTCCGATTCGGCATAATGCAAAAAATAAACATCAGATTTCCGATTCCAAAACCATCACCTACTTCTACCAAATTTGTATTAAAAGAAACCGCTTCTAGCGGCTTCCCAGCTCACTTAGGAGCTTTGCCGTCCAGCCAAGGCCTCTCAAAGTTATTCATATTTAAACAATTAAACAACTCCACTTTGTTTTTTTTTTTTTTTTTGATGAAAACTCCAGTTTGTTTATCAAAATGACGACACAAGCCTCTTTTATTGAAGACGAAATCAAACCAGCAGGCATCAACAGCAGAGGAAGAAGAGAAACAATCTCTCTTCCTCATCTCTAGAAACACATACACAAGATACAAACTCGGCACTTTAAGCTCTCAGGCACTCCCAAATCTAACCAAACCCGTGATTTAAAGCCAGAAAGTGGGGAGACACACCCAGACCTCAGCCCATCCAGCAGCCACCAGAATCAAGGCTTTCACCCAAAAAAAAAAAAAAAAAAAACCACCAGAATCAGGGCTTCACCCAGCTCTTATTTATTATTTATTATTATTATTATTCCACCAGCTTAACTAGTTATGATGATATTATCGTGATTAGATGGCAAGGACGAGGCCAGGGAGGGACTTGCGGGCCTGGTCGGGAAGCCTGCTCTGCCAGACGGGCAGGCAGTGAGTCTTGGGCACCTTGGAAGTCGAAGAAGAAGAGTCGCCGGAGCCGACGCGGGTGACGGTGACGGAGGTGTTGAAGTACTCCCTCACCTGGGTGATTATCCCATCCGCGCTGACGGTCCAGGCGTGGACCCAGTAGACGGAGCGGGCGGGGTCGGTGCCCTCGACGAGGACGGTCGAGCCCAAGGCCTCGATGGACAGGGGAACGAACTTGAATGTCTCCGCGGGAGAGGCGCCGGTGAGGAGGCGCATCATGTGCTGGTGAGAAGGGGGGCCATGGAACCACCACTCGATGTCCGGAGCCAACAGCTCCTGCACCTTCTCCACGTCCCACGAGTTCAAGGCCTCATACAGGGCTCGCACCTTCCACTTGTTCCTCTCCTCCTCCGTCTCTACAACTTCTATCTCGTGTTGATTAGCCAGCTCCGAACGAGCCCCTCGGCTCTAGCTTCACCAACAACCACAGACGAAGTGTAAAGGAAAAGAGAGGTATGGAAGCGTTTAGGCTTCGGTCGAGAGAGGAGAAGGGAGCAAGAAACGAATGAGGGACGAGGAAGAGGGGTGGTGGGGATGGGCTTTTATAGAGCAAAAAATGAAAGAGCGTGGGGTCGATCCCTGGATGGGGTGTGGGATGTGGGGTGTGGGGCATGGAACGCAGGGCAGAGGGCAAGCGTGTGGATTGTGGGACCCGGGGTCGGTTCCGTGAGGCCCACACCAAAGTAGAGCCGGTTTAGTTTGGCCAATTACTGGTTTGCGTTAGGTGTTACAAGGTGTTTGATGATATGTGTGAGCTGGCGTGGAACCCATTGCTTGCGCTCGTGGGTCGGCTTTTGTGCGTATCTGGGCTGTGCCATGCGGGGAAGGCAGCTTAGTGTGCGGTTCTTATGGGACTCCGGTTGTATCTTTCGTGCGGAAAAATGATTAATCTTTTTTAGTGATCGATCTCAATTATTGAATTATATTTTATATATCTTTTAAAGCATGACATAGGTTTTGTGATCTGCAGATGGATTGGAAAAAATTATAATGTTTTCAAGGATATCCAAAATATGATCCAATAATTGAGATTACGAAAGAAGATCAAGAAAGATGCAGCTCGAACCCGTTCTTATACAGGATAAAAGTGATTTGTACAAGATATTGGGCAGTGTATCCCTGCGGTGTCCGACGTAGAGGTGGCGATTGGTTTCAGCATGTTGTCCTCGTTATCGTTTGGCTTGCATGTGTATTTGCTGATGCATACTGCACTAGCGTGTCACCATCATCGGCTTGACTGCTTTTCTTTGATGTTGGCCACTTCTTAACCCTCCTGAGGAGTTGATTTGGGAAAAGCTTTTTTAAAAATGAAAAACTAGGAAAGGCACTAATGTTTTAATCTGTACCTAACTTTTGGTTGAATGAATAGACATCATGCCACAAATTATTGTTATTGTCCTTGTTATCACTTGCAGTGCAAACCTGAGCCATGCTAAGCAGGGAAGGTAGATCGCAATTTAATTCGCATATAAGAAAGCGACTGGTGCATTCTACTGACTAGTTTATCAACTAGTGCATTCTACTGACTAGTTTATCTACTAGTGCATTCTGCTTATGAAATGGTCCATACGTAGTTGCATTGATTCATTGGTATTAAAATACGGTATCCTCTCTCTAGTGGCATCCGTTGCTTATTAGAAAATCTTAGTTTGTCCATTGCTATTTTTGGAAAGACCAGGAGGCCAGGAGAGGCCACCCAAAGAAAGTTTTTGTTCGTCCATTGACATGGGGCAAGTAATTATATACAATATTGCTGCAAAGCTTTGGAGGTGAGGTCGGTGTTAAACCTAGCTGGAGAGCTGAGAATTATGTCGATGTGAATTGTGAGCAAAATCTGCAAAAGAAATTCCAAAACCATAGGATGCCCTCCGAATTTAGATCTTTCGATACTTAAATTAGCCGAGATCTTGAAAACAGACAGTGAAAATGGAAAAGTAGAAAGCATGAGATGAAGGTTTGTGAGTGGAGAGAAGTAGAATAAACTCTAAATAGAGAGAACTCTGGTTCCTCAGTGAAAATTTTAGCATAATCTTGTCTCTATGAGTTCAGACTTAGTTTGGACTTGACCTCACTTGATTTGATTTGGACTTATCTTTCGAAGAGCACCTTGTCCTTTTTATAGAGAGAACTTGCTTAGGCCTTAAGAAAAAACTGTTATGCCATTAGAAATTTATTAGACTGTTAGGCGATTGGAGATCTGTTAGGCCGTTAGAAATCTGTTAGGTTGTTGGGTTGTTGTAACAGAATAACTAGCTGTGTAGAGATTGTGCGGCAGCTACTTAAATGGCCAATAAGCTGGAATACAACTGAAAGGTAGTTATGATTGAGCTGTATGACAGCTGTCAGATAACCATATATAGATGTAGTGGCACATCGGTAAGAGATCGATGTGGAATAACTGATATAAGTAAATGAACTGGGTGCCATGCCTGAATATTAGCAATTAGGTCGATCAAAAACTGACGTAAGCTGATTCAGTTGAAGGAGATCGACAGATAATCGAGGTGAGCGTCTTGCTTACTAGTAGTTCTGGAATAAGCTGACTTAGCAAATAATACTGAAGAGTCAGGTCGGCTAGAGTCTGATGTAATCAGAGAGTGTCATTAACTTAGATAATGATCTACTGCTACGTGTCCAGATGATGATGATCTCAGTCTTCTGATGAGGTCGGCTTTCTGACAATCTTGATTTTCTGATGAAGTTGGCCTTCTGATGAGGTTGGCCTTCAAGATTCACATCGATATTTTTGTCAATTCGATAGTTCTTGAGCATAAGTTCTAAAGACATTGGCTGAGATGATAAGATCCCACAATATATATAATATTATTAGCTGGTTGCACCAGATATATTCCTCATTGCACAAAAATTGGACTGGTGCTATTCTTTATCTGTATTGCATGCACTTAAGGTGGAAGACATCTTTTATCATCCAGTTTTATCTATAAAGGTCGGTTGATTTCCATAACTTTTGTTGCATAATGCTTCCCTCAGGAAAAAAAAAAAAAGAAAAAAAAGAAAAAAAAAACCCTTTTATTGCATAATGCATTATAGGGGAAGCAAAACGACATGAATAGAAATATATAGTACGATTGGAATAGATGGATGAGATTATAACTGCACATTCTAGTATAATAACATCATAATTAAATTTTTCTTCAGCATAATATGGAGCGATAAGAACAATTGAACAAAAGAGAGTGATGATGTCAACACAACTAGAAAAAAATCATCAGTAGAAAAAGTTGTGGAAGTTTGCTTTGGTTGAAGAGAAATAAATAATGATGGTGGCAAAACTGAAACGATAAAAGGGTCGCCAGATTTACGAATCTTAGAGGGCAAAATACGCAATGCAAGATTAAAAATGAGTTCGAGAGAAGCACCAAAGCTCTTCCGTTGAAGATAAGTTGGTAGAAATTTAAGATCACAAGAAGTCATGCCATATTTGTATGGTCATAGTCTTGCAGATAACAACATCCAAAATTCATGCATGACTAACGGAGGATATTGCCGTCCATGTAGGTCCCATTGACGTTGTGTAGCCCAGCAATTTAATTATGTGACATATAAAGATATTAGATTTGAATTGACATATTTTTGATCTATAATATATCTGATCTAAGCCGTATCTTATTTTACTCAACCCGATTGCCATCCCTAACTAGGAAAATTGGTATGAGATTGTCCGTATTTTCCACCTTTTTCAATTCATTGCATACGGTCATTTTCCAATTTATTTTCCCAGCCCATACTGGGCTCCTCCAACCAATGTGATGGCACACCTTGTCAGTCTACTCAAATCAAGCAATCAGGGACCTCCATTGATGGAACCCCCTCCTTATCCTTGGGATCCTAGGGTAAGCAAAAGCTACGTTGAACATGAGCTCTTCCTTGATTAAAATTTACAGGATCAAACGGTTATCATTAAAAAAGAAAAAGAAGGTTTATCAAATGGTTGGATTTTGCTTTCGAACGATCTCCGCTCTTCGTAGAATCTGATGAGATTAAGCTCCAATAACATATAGATATGTGGAGCAGGGTCTTGTGGTCCACTTCATTAAGCTTTCTGGTCCAGCATTGCTAAGACTTGGCCATGCCCATCCTTTCCATTATGGCCTTCCAGTTGTTTCGGTCATATCCCAGTAGGGTCTAGTCTTCGGACTGCTGGACTGCTAGGGGTTACGTTACTTCTAGCTGGTCTTTCGTCTAACTCGACGTATACGCCAAAATCATATCTTCTTAATTACCAGGCGATTAGAAAATTCTACTACTATAATGCATTCCCAATTACTACAGGGAATTGGATAACGCATCTACTAGTAGATTCTTATCGCTGAGGGAATCTTTGCTTTCCATATTTTCAAAGTCAATTCAGTGTTTTAAGAAGACAGAATGCTCTTAGACGGATAATGCGAAGACAAAATCTTCTAAGTGCGAAATTGATTCCATCTGATTAGAAAAGTTTTTCTTTTTCTTTTGGAAAAGTTGTGCCTGGGAAACTTATGGATGTCTTTTCTCAAAAGAAAAGTTATGGATGTCCACAATGACCAACCACTGACAGGTTAAGCCGTGTAACTTCCGTTTCATTCTACCCAAGATTACCTTTGCTGTCAGGTCCAACAAGTCAATTTCAGAGGAAATTATTAGTTGGACCAAGATCATTATGAACCACTAATAAATTCATCCTAACAAAATATTGTTATTGCACATAATAATAATAATAAGATTATTATCATATGTTGCTTTCTGGTTGGATTCGTCTACGGTGGATTTGGTCCAACTATTTTTTTTTTCAAATTTTAGGTAAACCTCCCATCTCCACTTGTGCCAGAGCCTAAGCTAGAGTTCGGTTCCTACTAAAACGATGGATTGAAAATTGGGATATAGACATATATTATCACTTTTTGATGAGCCGAAGCAAATTATTAATTGTATCAAATGGTTGGAAACATGGGCAGCGTCATGGTTGTTAGTGGGCCGGCAAAGGAGTTCAAGACATCGTCTCCATAGCAAATCTTATTTTAATAACGTCCAAAAACTAATGAAAGAAGCTACTCATAGGGAGTTTATTTTTCCATGCCTATGTAGCATGTCAGTATCCGTTATGAGTGGAAGAGCATAAGAGAAATTATCATTTCCTCGGCTACTACTGGTTGGTGATTAGGTAAGTGTATTGGTTTGACTTATTTGTGTATGACCAGTGATTTTCTCTACTTATGTATTCGTCATTTCAATGAGATTGGAGGCCCATCCAAGTTGTTGATCCATGCTATTCATTCTATTTTACATAGTTTAAAAAAAATATAAAAATGAAATTACATATTGTTTAATCTCCAATGATATATCAAAACCTTTTTCTACAATGTCTGAATCTTTCATTTAGTGATCACTTAATACACAGATAATTATTTCTGAAATATTTGAAATTTTATATTTATAAACATTTGCGTAGTTCAAATTATGTTGAATAGATTGTGTCAATTTTTTGAATGTTTGACGTGTACTTAGTCATACCCTCCAAACAGCAAATTAGTTTCAACTTCTTTTAAGGGATATATCGTAAGTGCATGGACAATCTACACATTCATCTCAAGATTTTTATCTTGATTAAAATCTTCATTTTTGTATTCGTATTAGGCACATCCAAGTGTGATAGAAGTAAAAATCTTTGGCTCAATTATCTAAGCTGATGTAGATAGATAAAATCCAAGATACTGGTTGAAGTTGAAGTGATATATTCATAAAGGTTATTTTTTTTACTTCCCTAAATAAGATTTGTTAGTCAAATAAATCTTAAAAATATTTTTTTCTGTTTTTTTTAGCTATGATGGTTATTCATACCAATCTAATATGAGTATATCTGTTGTGGGAGTGTAGCTTTAGTCCCATATTACTTATGAGTCAAGAGGAGTATGGCTTATATGAAATGTGACCTTCTCTCTCCCATGAGGTGTCTTTTAACAAACAAAACTGTAAGATCCAAAATAACTCATACAGCCCCTAAGCTGTAGGCCGTAGATCAAAGCAAACAATACTTCATGCATATGGAAGTGAAGATCGATCCATCCAAGCCAGGAGTATCTTGGATTGCAATATTTGATCTAGAGGAAGGGTCGGAGCTTTCACCTCTTACCCCACACATACTCTCCCTTAACTAAAGGAAAGGCTACGGTTGTGAGAGGATATAGCTTTAGTCCCATATTGATTGTGAGTTAAGAGAGAGTATGGCTCATATGGAATGAAACATTCTCTTCCCTATGAGAGTCTTTTAAAGAGCAAAGTCGTAAGGCCCAAGACAACCCATATAACACCTGGGCTGTAGGGCGCAGATCAAAGGGGACAATATCTCATGCATGTGGGAGTGAAGACCAACCCATCCATCTGAATAGAAGTACCCTTTACTGCAATAGTATCCAAGAAAATTGAAAAACAAAATATTCCTCATATCCTCTAGGTTGACATCCAATTAGTCCATAAGGCTCCACGAAAATAGAAGCAACCTAATTTGCCATTATGTTTGTCTCTCGGTAGACATATATGGCCATGAAGGCAGTACCTTCACTAGCCAACTCTCAAGTGTCCTACAGCAAAGGAGAAAGGAACGTTCATGGCCATATAGCTAGTGTTATGATGTAAAAAGAAAGGCATCATTATTTCCACACTGATTGAGTCTTAAGAGGAACTTTGACTTATAAAGAAAGAGACCATTCTTTCCACATGAGACGTATTTTGAAGGCAAAACTGTAAGGCTCATAGGCTAGAAACCGTAAGACTCATAGGCTAGAGTAAACAACATTTTACGTATCGAGCCATTAGCCTTTGGTTGCAATAATGACATGCCATGAAGAGGACTATCCCTGTAACTGTGAAGCTCTTGACGCCCATACACCAATCTGTAGTGAAAATAAAGATGAGGGCACCTCCCATCTATATATAGACTTCTCTTGACTGAGGGAATATATTGTGGTGTAAAAAAAATGATATCATTAGTCTCACATTAGTGATGAGTCAAAAGAGACTCTGGTTTATATAGAAAAGGACTATTCTTCCTACGTGAGGTATCTTTTGAAAGACAAAACTATGAAATCCATAGATCCAAACAGATAATACATCATATGCTGAGCCATGAGCATTTGGCCGCAACAGGTAGTTTTTAATTTAGATTTATTCATGTTGTCCAAGATCTTGAAAATATCAAATAAGATTTTTAAAAATCTTGGTTCGCTCGTTCTTTCTTTCTTCTTTGATAGAGACTTTCTAATTTTTCCTTTATCATATTGGTCGAGCTAAATGAAGACCTTCGTACATCTTGGTCTTGACTTCTCACTATAGAGATAGGGCTGGCAAAATATGATTCGACCCACCAATCCGAACCGTACTCGATCTGCCATAAACAAGTTTGAGTTTAGGCTAAACGGGTTCGGATCATAAACAGGTCGACCCGTTTAACCCATTTAATAAGTGGATCGGATATAGATTTTAGATATCTGACTCGTTTAACCCGTTTAATATTTAGGTTGGATTGAGTCAGATAATCCATTTAACCTGTTTAACCTATTTCTGATCCATTTAACCCGGCCTGTTTCACCTGTTTAACTCATTTAAGACCCGTTTAACCTGTTTAAAACCTATTTAACCAGTTTCTGACTTATTTAACTTGATCCGTTTAATCTGTTTAACTCGTTTAACCTGTTTAATCCGTTTAACCTAATTTAACCTGTTTAATAAACGGGTCGGATCGGGTTGCCTGTTTAATAAATAGATCGGATTCATGTTTGAATTTTTGACATGTTTAATAAATCGATCGGATTTGAGTTGGCTATTTTCTGATCCGATCCGTTTATGACCCGATCTATTTATGACCGATTCGATCCATTTCTTCCCCCCCCCCCCCCCCCCCCCTCCAACTACATAGAGATCTAGATCCCCCCCACCCCACCACTACATAGAGATCTAGATACCTTGATTCATCTTTATGCAGTGCTGGTTCAGCAAATCATCCTTTCCATTTTTTCTCTTGTAAAGTCAACGGCTTGTCTGCCAATATGGGATGGTATGGTGGGAGCGGTTGGGACTAACAGATTTCGGAGCACACCAGAGTAAAAGTTTGGAAAAGAACGTCCACTTGATCAGCGGACTCAAATTATCAAGATTAGAAAATATCGATCAAGAGGCACGATTGTCAGTGGAAGGATAGAGCGGTTGTCTTTCTCCCAATACGGTAATCCAAGTGGGTCGGTGATGCGCCACCTCGTTGTGTCGTGACATGAGCTGCTTACAAAAATGGGAATGTTATAACATGCGCCACCTAATACAGGCAATTACCGGAATGTTGTAACATGAGCTGCTTACAAAAATGGGATAAGATGACTCACTACACACCTTACCTTACTAAACCCTTTGTATATACAAACATTAAAAACTAATCTCAATATTCTATAAACAGCAGCATACGATATCATCCGGTCGGCAGCATTATTAGCTTCTTTAAAAATATATGTTTAGCCTCAAAAGACTGAAGGGATTTATCCATTCTTAAATAATTTTGCCTCAAGGGATGACTCCATAATTACCCATCTTCCTTCACGACCAGCTTGCTTATTCCTGATTAATTCCTGATTAAGTCATTAAGTAATAATTAATATATATATATATATTAAAATAAAAGTTTTTCAGTTTGACGCTTGGGGTCATGGGAAAGTGGGGAGGCAGCGCATGGGGCCTTGGGAAAGTGAAAAAAAGAGCTCCACCCTACGCTCCATGAATAGTGCTCGAGACAACATTCTAACTTGCTAATAGAGATGGTAAAATATGATCTGATCCATCAATCTGATTTATGTTCGATCTATTATAAACAGATTTAAATTTGATATTAAACGGATTTAGATCGTAAATAGATCGACCTGTTTAATCTATTTATTAAATGGATCGAATTTGGGTTTAAAGTTTCCAACCTATCCAACCTATTTAATCTGTTTATATTTTTTATTTAAAATATTTAAATTTTGATAAAATTTGGACGGTCCGCTTCAAGTTTGATCTCCTTTTCCAAAAATTTTGAATGGCCCAGCGTGCTTTCCCTTTTATCTTCTTCTTCTCCAAAAAACTTAAAATCCTTAAATACTTCTCAATTCCCACTGCCTCACCCTCCATCGCCTCCCTCTTCCGTGCCGGCGGGCGAGTTCCTTCACGCAGTCGCCCTTGCAATGCCTGAGCCGCCCCTGCAGTTGCTCACTCCACCACTCGCACCGGTGACGATGATCATGATGTCCCCTTCCTTCCCTCTCTCCTCCTCTTCCTTAGAGAAAGCCCGCGACAATGATGGCCCCCCGTTCCTCCGTCAGTCGTTCTCTAGACCTTCTCATCGCCACCTTGCTCCTCCACCATGACAGTACTGCTCATCCTCGCTTTCTCCTCATGCTCCTATTCGTCCTCCTCTGATTACCAGAGCCAGATCTAGAGCTCGAGGAGATTGGCCATGGCCTCATCGTTGTCGGCCATCAGGAACTTGTCTTCGGGCATCAAGATAGAAGGGCTCAGCTTAAGCTTCAACGATGGTTGACAACGCAGTGGTCGGACGGAGATGGAGGCAGGGGACAGTACGGTAGTCGGACGGAGGCGCAGAGCGAGAGGACGGTCGGGTGGAGATTCGGCAGGGCAAAGCTCTCAGGTTTTTATTTTTTATTTTCTTTTTAAATGGGTTGCCAGATTAGTCTTGATCCGATTGATTTTTTTTTAATAAATTATTATAAATGGGTAGTAAACAAATCGGATCGGATAACCCATTTATTAGGTAGGTCGGGTTTGGGTTTTAAAATTTGACCTGTTTATTTAAATAGGTCGGGTTCGGATTCATAATTTTTTGAGTCAACCCATTTCTGACCCGACGCGTTTATATCTGATCCGATCTGATTGCCATCTCTACTTGCCAATGCATTGAGAAATCTATAGCACAAATCGCAAAGTAACAGAAAAAAAAAAAATTTAAATCCCACATGCTCCGACTTGAGAAAAAAATATTTATAGTCGGATCAATTATGAAAAAAATTATGGTCGGATCGTTATCATCTGCATATATTGGAACTCCATAAAAAAAAAAAAAACGGTTATGTGATGTTTATCTAAATTATTTAAATATTTTTAAAAATTTATTTATCTATTTATTTTAATATTTTAATATATATATATATATATATATATATATATATATATATATATATATATATATATATATATATATATATATATATATATATATATATATATATATATCATCGTGAATATTTTCGAAGTATGTCTGATCACAATTCTTTCCCTGATAGGCCCACCTAAGGGAGTTTTATCTCCGACTTGGCCCGTCAACAAGGACGAAGCCCGGTTAGAGTCTTGAGAATATTAGGGTACAGGAAGATGGGGATGAAGCGGAGGAAGAGGCCGGAAGGAAGGAAGTGAGGGTGTTGGTGGGGTAGAACCGCGAAGCGATGTTGGCATCGTGGAGCAACAGTAAGGAGGTGGGTCGCGGAGCGTCTTCCGGCGGAAACTGGAGCTTCTCCCTTCGGCTGTGTTTCTCCCCTTCCAAACCCTAATCACTTGCCATTCCGTCTCTCTCTGGGCACCGCCCTGTCCGCGGCTCGCCCGGGGCCTTTCCGTTTGCGGCTCGCCTGGGCCCTTTCCGTCCACGCCGCTGTCGCCATCGAGAAGGAGACCCCGGAGAACGAGCGACCGGAGAGCTTCCTCCGGGCCGCCGATGATCCCTCCTCCTCGGTCTTCGCTACCCCACCCTCTGTCCGGGCCCGCTTTGAGAGGATGATCTGGGAGGCACAGGACGAGGTCTACACCGCCATTGAGGCGGCCGACGGCGGAGGGAGGTTCAAGGAGGACTTGTGGTCGAGGTCGGGAGTAGGCAGTGGCATCCGCCGGTTGCTGCAGGATGGTGGGGTTTGGGAGAAGGCTGGGGTTAATGTGTCGGTGGTGTATGGTGTCATGCCTCCGGAGGCTTACAGTGCTGCCCAGGGGTAGCCCGATGCTGGTGGTGGAGGGCCGGGCCGATGCCATTCTTTGCCGCTGGAATTACTTCGGTTTGTACTCGAAAATCGATAAGAAAAGAAATTGGGTTTCATTATTAAGAAAATTGATAAATGTATGAATATGTCGCGTACTTTGAGGATCACCAGCAAGGAGCATATGTGTATATATATATAATCAATGGTAAACTAATGAAAACTCTCCATTCCCACTTGCAAATTAAAAACAGATCTCCGCTTAGAATACGTAAAAATAATTTTTTATTCTAAATATAAATTAAAAATAATTTTTTATTTTTAATTAAAATGATGCTTATATAACAAGATAATATTTTTTTACAATAAAATAATATTATTTGTAATAAGTTAGTATTATTTTATAATAAGATGGTACTATTTTATGATACCATTACATTACAATAAGATAATACTATTTTAAAATAAGACAGTACTGTTTTATAATAAGACAATACTACTATTATATCATAATAAGACAGTATTCTTTTATAACAAGACAGTACCGTTTTATAATTAAACAGTATCGTTTTATAATAAGATAATACTATTTTATAATATCCTTACATTATAGTAAGATAGTATTTTTTTATAATAAAATAATATTATATTATAATAAGACTGTACTGTTTTATAATATCACAGCATTGTTTTGGTGTTATTTTTATAACTGCAGAGGCAATATAATCATTTCATGTCATTTGGGAAGTTATTTTTAAGTGAAACTTAAATGGAGAGATACTTTTAAGTTTAAATTTAAATGAAAAATTTTCGCGAGTCACCCTATAATCAATGATTCACTATTTATTAATCTAATCTACTATCTAATATATACTATTATATATATAAGATATATGAGATATTTTTAAAATATTTATAGAATAGATATAATAAAATAAATAAATAAAATTAAATATTATTTAGAAAAATTGCATCCCACGCATGGGTTCTAAATTAGTTTGAAGTTATGTTCCAGGGTGGAAGTATGTATCATATCTTGACCCTTGGTTGCCCAGGTGGTTCTCGTTCCAACATGGACGCCAGTGAGGCCCTGTAGCTTGAGGACTAAGTCTTGGGCCTCAAAGAGCCCATCAAAAGCATGGTTGCATGGGGCCATTTAGGGCCGACTTGCTGTGATGCATATAACGTACCAGAGGAGACGTGTGTTTTCTGACACTACTTCGACGAAGCATTCGTGCGGCCTCTGCCTCTCAGATTGGTTTTCATTATCCAATCTGTTCGGTTTCAAGTGAACAACTCAGTTTGTTAGTTAATTAATGTCAGAATTATAATAGAGAGTGAGAGAGTGCGGGACAGAGAGAGAACAAAATAACTGTATGTTATTTTACCAACAATATAAGAGAATACAAGGCTTATATATAGGCATAGGAGAAGACTATACAAGGAGATCCTAATCTAATCTAATTAAATCAAGTCAAATCAAATTCTAATCATATCCTAGATTGATACAAAATGATATAAAAAATAGATATTGATATGTATATACATATATGTTAATAAAATACATTCTAACAAATCAAGTCAAATCAAATCCAAATCATATCCTAAATTGATACAAAATGATATAGAAGTAGATATTGATATATATACATATATTCTAATATAATATATTCTAACACTTCTTTGCAAACTCAAGTAATCACGGAAGATGACAATTTGAGTTTGATGTCTAACTCTCGAAATCGACTTGGAGGATGAGATTTGATGAAGATATCTGCAATTTGATCCCCAAAGAAAATATGATGAAGATGAACTGTATGATGAATGATTTCACCATGAATAAAATGACAGTCGATCTCAATGTGTTTGGTGTGCTCATGATAGATATCATTATGGGCAATCTCAATAGCACTGCGATTGTCACAATGAAGAATAGTGGAGCCATCATGAACCACACTCATATCAGTGAGAAGCCACCGAAGCCAAATCAACTCTCCCACTATATTAGCAAGAGCTCGATATTTCGCCTCGGCATTGGAATGGATAACCTTCATCTATTTCTTACTCCGTCAAGAGATAAGAGAGGTGTCCAAAAACAAGCAAAAATCAATGATAGATTTTCAACCAGTAGGATCACTAGCCCAATCAGCATCAGAGTAGGCAACAAGCACAAATGGAGATTGGGCAGATTAATGAAGACCATAGTGTAGGATGCCTCATACATAACGAAGAATCCAGAGGATAGCAGCATAATAAGTATGAGGGGCAGCAAGGAACTAACTAACCAAATGAATTGCATATGCAATGTCAGGATGGGTGAAAGTCAAATATACCGATCCTCCAACCAGCTGGTGATATCGAGTAGGGTCGAAAAAAGGCATCCCATCAGTAGAATTGAGATGACTATGTGGTTCTAGTGGAGTGGAGACAACCTTGGTATCGGTGATGCCGGCATGATAAGAAGATCAGAGGCATACTTGGTTTAAGAGAGAGAATAACCAGTAGAGTCAGAAGTGATCTCAAGGCCAAGGAAGTAGTATAAGTGGCCTAAATCTTTCATCTCAAACTGATGTTGGAGATGCCCTTTAAGATCAGAAATACCATCAGCATCATCACCAAGGATAATTATATGATCAACATACAGAAGAAGTAAGACAGTGCTATGTGAAGAGTGCCAGACGAAGAGAGCAGGATCCTGAGGGCTGAAGGAGAAACTAAGATTATGAACAATACTGCTGAACTTAGCAAACTATGTCCGAAGAGCCTGTTTGAGCCTATAGAAAGCCTGAAGGGGACATCAAGATCAGGAGGTAGTTGTACGTAGATTTCTTCCTCAAGATTACCATTGAGAAAGGCATTCTTGACATCTATTTGAAAAAAGGGCCAACGATGAAGTGCAGCAATGGCAATGAGAGAGCAAACTAAAGTAAGACAAGTAATAGGGGCAAATATTTTATCAAAGTCTACACCATATTCCTGTGTGAAGCCCTTGGCCACAAGATAAGCCTTATATCACTCAAGAGACCCATCTGAGTGGGTTTTGACCCTGTAGATTTATTTGCATCTAACAGTGGACTTTTCTATAGGTAGATCAACTATCCAAATGTGAGTATGAGTTAAGGCCTGAAGTTCCTCCTGCATAGCTTAGCTTGCTGCCAACGTGGGTCAAAACAAGCCTTACGATAGGTGCGAGGCTCATGAAAGATCAAAATAGTGGAATAATAATGAAAGTTTTTCTAGAGATAAGAGGAAGGATTACTCTCAATGGGATGAGTGGATCGACGAACAGTATGGAGCTTGAATCCCTGAGGAGAGGCTAGCCCACGGGGGGAGGAGGCGGTGGTGTAGGGGTGACAGCACTGTAAGGAGAAAAAGGCTCAATGATGAAGTCAGTGTGGAAAGGACGTAAGGGGACTTGTGAAAAAGATGATGGAGACTCGAGAGACTCGGGAGACTCAGGAGGAAAAAGATCAAGGAGACAAGAAGTGAAGTAGGGAGGGGAGCAAATGATAGAGGGGTGGAACTGAGACAATAAAACAAATATCGCATATTCTCAAAAAATAATATGACGAGAGATATGAAGATGCTGTGACATAGGATCCCAACAGCGATAGCCCTTGTACTCTAGACTATAGCCCAAGAAGCAACAGAGCCGAGAGTGACTCTAAAGCTTATTGCGCTCATAGACATGAGAAGGATAAAGCAAGCATAACCAAAGATCCAGAATGTAGAATAATCAAGGGCTCAACCATGGAGATGCTCATACAGAGATTGATGAATAGTGACAGGGGAGGGAAGATGATTGATAGTATAGATAGCAGTGAGGGCAGCCTCACCCCAGAACTATTCAGGATAAGAGGTAGAGAGAAATAGAGCATAAGTAATATCGAGAATGTGACAATGCTTGCACTTTGCCCGACCATCTGCGCAAAGGTGCCTGAACAAGAATACTAGAAAAGGGTGCCATGTTGGCGTAAGAGATGAAAGAAGGAGTCCCTATATTCCATCATTATCAGAATGGAGATGTTTGATGTGGCAAGAGAATTGTGTGTGAACCATTGCCGCAAAATCTGAGTAAATTTGATAAAGTTCAGATCGATTTTTAAACAGATAAGGCCAACTAAAGCAAAGTTAATCATCAATAGTGATAACAAAATAGTGGGACCAACCGCTGGTGGGGTGAGGGGCAGGGTCCCAAACATTAGAGTGAACAAGATTAAAGGTACTAGCATACGAATCACTGTTATTAAAAGATAAAGCAGGTTGTTTTGATAATTGACAAAACATACATTGAGTAGTATCATTGTGGACAGATCATAATTGACCGTTAGAAATCAAAGAACGAAGAAAACTAAAAGAGACATGACCAAAGCAAGAATGCCAGCGATTGAGGGATGTGGAGGTAGTAGATGCAGCAGAGACAACTGGAGGCACAAACAAGGGTACATCGAGGCAAGTGAGAGCAAATAGGCGATTATCCCTACGTTCTGTCCTAAGAACCTGTCCTGTTCGAGAATCCTACACACGACAACTAGAGTGAGAAAAGAAAACATCATAGTCAAGTTCACAAAGTTGTCCAACAGAAATGAGATTGAGAGTAAGGTTAGGAAGCAAAAATATGTAAGGAAAGGATAGATAGAGATAGTGACATAACCAATTTGAGTGACAGATAAAGTGGTGCCATCAGCAGTGTGTATCAAAGGGGCATAAGGAGTAAGAGTCTTAATATGAAAGAGACGTGGATCAAATGTCATATAATTACTAAAAACAAAATCAAATATAAATCAGAAGTATTTGATATAGTAGACATAACAGTGAAAAGAGATGTGTTGGATTAAAATTTGTATTGGTCAAAGAGTGCCTGTAGATCAGACAGAGAAAGAGTGACATATGAAGATGGAGAGAACTCATCAGTGACAGAGCGGCAGTAGAGGCCTTGGAGCCGGATGGAGCATGTGATCTAGGAGGCCGTCCAAGAGGTGGTGTGGGGCTGGAAGGCTGAGGAGGAGGAGCCTTCGGGCATTCATTTTGATAATGCCCAGAGCCAACCTTGTAGTAGTGGCGACACTTACGAGTAGGGCAGGTCCAAAGAGTGTGGCCGATCTCGTTGCAATAGTCGCACTTAAGAGGCCCAGATGAAGAGCGGGAGCCGGGGGCCACCATATCATGAATAGGTGCAGCAAGTGAAGGATTAGTAGGACAGGCCCAAGGAGTACCAAGACGTGTCTCCTCCAATAAAAATTCAGTAATGGCAGTCTCTAAGGTAGGGAGAGGGCTGTGGTTGAGCAAATAGGCTCGAACTGGCTCATAGTCATCAGAAAGCGCTATCTAGAAGTGAATAAGATGATTTTGCAAATAATGTTAGAGAATAGTATGTATATCATTCTTAGGTAAAACCAGATCAAGTTGAGCCCAAAGGGGATGAATCTCAGCAAGAAAAGCATTAATAGTTTGATTGGGTGCTTAGTGAAGATAATGAAAAGTTCGATAGAGGATGAGACAGATCAATGATAACGAAACGAGTGGCAAGAAAATCCCATATTGCTTTAGCTATAGCATAAGTGCCAAGTTGAGTGCGAACAGTGAGGGTGCAGATGTTGTGAATCCAAATAATGATTTAGTGATTCTTCCCAACTCATTCATGTTTATGCTTAAGGAGTGCTCTATCAGTTTCATCCTTAAGTTGGATGGGTGCAGGTTCATCACCGATGACATACTCCCATACTTGACATCTTTTGAAAAAACTAGACATCTCCTGACTCTAGAGAATATAGTTGGAGCAATCTAGAATGGTAGCAATAGGGTGAGTGGGCTCAGACTTGTCTATAATATTGGTAGAGTGAAGAAGAGACCACCAAGTAGAGAATCCATCCAAAAATCGAGGAAACCACCAAGAGAATAAAAAAGAATCAGCTGAAATCGGTTTGAAAGCATGGGAACCAATTGGGAGAAGGCCTACGGTAAGTTTGGCTGTTGAAAACTAGTCTAAGAAGTTAGTTTGGTTGATCCGACTCAGAAACAAGCAGCGGCTCATGCAGAAGCCAGCCGACTAATGCGAGAGCCGAGCCGAGCCAGTATGGAGAGGAGTGGCTTCGGGAGCTGCGACAGGAGCCAAGCCGAGGCGGGTGTTGGCACATGCGGAGAGGTGGCTGGCGCGTCAGGTCCACATGCCGACTACGTGTGGGCACGTGCAGTGCGAGCGGGTGCATGTGGAACACATGAGCTGCGTACGGGCACTAGATACATGTGCCGACGGCAGGTTTTGATCAAAAAGCACAATTAGAGAGGACAAAAGTTGAGAACAATATGAAGGTGGGAGAGGGAGGAAACACCAATAACCACGTACAAAGGGGTTGTCAATGAAGAAACCTCAAGTGTACAAGCTCTGATACTATATCAGAATTATAACAGAGTAAAAGAGAGTGAGAGAGAAAGAGAAACAGAATAGTTGTGTGTTATTTACCAACAATACAAGAGAATACAAGGCCTATATATAGGGGTAGGAGAAGACTATACAAGGGAGAAGATCCTAATCAAATCAAATCCTAATCATATCTAATCATATCCTAGATTGATACCAAATGATATAAAAATAGATATTGATATATATACATATATATTAACATAATATATTCTAATAAATCAAATCAAATCAAATCCTAATCATATCTAATCATATCCTAGATTAATACAAAATGATATAAAAGTAGATATTGATATATATACATATATGTTAACATAATATATTCTAGCAATTAATATTCTTTACCATGTTCTACCTTCCATGTATATTTCGTTAATTTCATTTCTTTTGGAAAACTTTAATAAAGGAAAAAGAAAATTTCTGTTGGCAATCTCGCTGACATGGATCATGGCTTGATATCAAGTTGTGTTATACTTTGATGAACTACATCGTCTCCTATACCTTGATGAGCCATCTTTAGTGCATCACCGTAGGTATATCTATGCCCATTTATGTTTTTGATTTCTATGACAACATGCTGCCATGGATTGAGGTTCGATATTAGAGCTGTGTATGTGATACTTCAATGAACTACAAGCAACTCCTGCACTTTCATGTGTCTTCTTTAATGTGTTACTAGAGGCATATCTATGTGCATTTAAGAATTTGGTTCCTGCTCAGGTCCAAGGAAAAAGAAGAAGAAGAAGAAGAAGAAGAAGAAGAAGAAGAAGAAAGAGACCAGGATATTTATACTTTCATGTGCCCTTCTTTATTCTTTCATGTGAACTTCCGATGGAATATTTTCATGATGTGGGGCTGTTTTGTTGTCTGTTTTATTTAATTAAATCACATGAAATCTCAAAACTCATACTAGGTTTTCTATCCTATCAGCTTTTCCAAACTAGGTTTTATTGAAATCATTCAGGCAAGTATTTTCGTAAACCATGAGCAGAAGAGGGTGCCATCCGATATTTTGCTAGCAATTTATCATGTTTCTTTACTCCAAATGACTACTGAAATTCTTCCACTGCCTGCTCTCAAAGCATGAGGGAAAGGCTAGTCATTAGATAAGCCAAATTTTCAGCATGAGAGAGAAGAATAGATGCCTGAAGTTATCCTTGGTATAATTTCTTGATACATTACATGAAGAAATGAGTTTAAAATATCAACCAGCTGAAAATATGAGCAGCACACACTAGGTTTAGCAATACATGGTATGTAGGCTGTGGATTAATTATGCTTCTGTAAGCTACTAAGTATACTGCAATGCTATGTTTCATGAATTGAACTTCTTAACAGGGCATCTATTTGAAGTTGCAACAGAAATTTAGAACTATATAATGATGAATGAAGACATAAAAGCAAGTGATTTTAAAAGGAAAAAAAAAAAAGATCAATTCTCAAACTTCTTCCACCAGCTGTTGAATTTTTGAAAAATGGAGTGCCAGCAGTCTGATAATGGTATACGGTTATTACAAGCAAAAGAAGTGTAGTTGTGATCAAGTGATCTATTCACTGCTTTTCACCCAAAAAAAAGTGATCTATTTTTATGCATAATAATTATTATTTTCCATACAAACTCAACACATAAATCTAGGTTTATACACACATACATGTGTATGTGCCTAAATACATATTATAAACTTTCCATAATTTACCAAAAAAAGAGAAATTCCAAATCAGACGAAGTATATATAATAATTGATTTGCAACTAAAATACACTTTACATGCATAGTCTTCAACTATATGCATAAAACACCTTACAAATCCATCTTATATCAATATATTAATAAAGGAATCATGAAATGTTTTTGAGATTTGTGAGATTATTCAACTTCAAAAAATTCTCCTGGGAAAAGGGAGATCCGTTCTCCTACCTCAAATAGGAGCTAACTTTGATGTTTTTGCGCAACCATTTGCTTCCAATACTACTATTTCTTCTGAAGCTAGCTGTCTTCCAGTTGAATTAGTGGTGGAAGAGGTGGTCTCATTGCATAATCCTTCCCACATGTAGATGATCTCTCAATGGTAATTGAAATCCCATCTTGACTGCCATTCTTCAATATATCACCAGACATTTGTAGATCAGCTGGCTCAATTTTGGGTGGGCAAGAGTAGCTACGGAGAGGGTAATCCATGCTCGATGTGATCAACATTCCGGACCCTCCTTCCCGGGGCAAAGGAACCAAGACCGGCCGACCGCCCTCATCGGTGACCTTCTGATAAAAGCTATCATCCTCAATATCATAAAAATTTCCTGTCCTCACCTCCTGAGCTAGTGAGCATGACCAGCAGAAGAGCCACTGCATACAATCTGTCACTGATGGAAAGCCACAACAGAAAGGATTGGCTGGAAGTTTGTACCTCTTCCTCATCTGAATCCTCCAAAATCCTCCATAGAGTAGCCCAAAGAAACACAGCACGATGCCAGATATCGCCACTATGTATCTAATAGTATCATCATCAACATTGAGGGCAGAAACATTAAAGACCCAGAAAGGAGCAATGATGAGTAATATAAAAGTGACCATATGAACATACATATTGCCAAACCCCAGCCTTTCCATATTCCACCCAAAGACACAGAAGGTACAGAAGAAGGAAAGATAACACACAGTGAGGTCATCCCAGCAATCAAATAGTCCCCCAATCCACTCCGGACTAGTTACCACAACCCTTCGGTTAAATATCTTCAGCTCAGTGTCATTTGGTTGGGTAGTGGTGGCTGCCTGATGCTGCGATTCTTCTTCGGTTTCGGACTCATCATATCTTCGACCTAAAGGGCTAAAAACAGTATACACACCAGCAATAACTGGTGCTGCAATTCCTATACCAATGCAGAGATTTTCAGCCCAGTCCGGTCGGGTCTTTCTTGTGTATCCCCAGTAAAGACCACACAAGACATACTGAGCAAAGCAAGTGATATGGAGGAGGATCACAACTAGCGTCATATGAGCCCTTTCGTGAGGTCGCTGTGCTCCATCCTTGCAGTAGACTCTCCTTAGCTCCACCTTGTCGGGCGTTCTCCACCTGAACAGAAGAACTAGCTGGTGGAACAATTTTGGATGTTGATATAAACACATAATTGTAAAGAGTGCATTTAGTATTTGATTGACGACTTCGGTCCATCTCTTTCTTTGGGAGCTACTTGGTATTGCTCCATCTAGTATTCCAAGCATGAGCAGACCAAGCATGATGAGGCCTGCAGCAACAAAGATCAACCAAACAAGAAGAGCCATGTTCGCAGGATTCTTTACCCAGTTCTTGAAGTATGCGATCAAAGCTGCCCAGTTAATTTTTCTGACGAATGGCACACGGAAACGTCGTCGGGTGCTGCCATGAGCTGGATCAGAAGGAGAGGACTCATTTCCTGGACTTCCATTTCGCCTTAAGAAGGAGAAAGGAGACAGTCTACCAACAAATCCAGACCTAATGAACCAATCTTTGGATGGATGGGCTCTTAGGAAATCTAGAAATCTTTTCTCATGCCGGCTTTGATTGAGGAGTCCCTTTTCAACTGTTGGAATGTAGATGGGGATGTAATCCATAAGCCTCATTCTGGTTCCTGTTGTTTCTCTCTCCAGATCCTCTTGGATTTCATAGTTGGACTCTCCATTCTCAGCTGAAGTCATTGTGTGTTTATAATTAATACCCAATACTTGGATCTCCTTCAAATGTTTACCTAGTTCTCTCAATAGATTTAATCTATAAACTGATTGGTGCCTGAATTACCTGCAGGAACTCCATAATAGAATCTATATTAGTACAATTTCAAAGCTAGATTATCTACTATAGAAAATCAACATCAGGAGAACAAAATAAGATCCAGATTTGGTTCAAGTCAACATTCATTTTTTCTTTTTACTTGGAAACATTTGAGGTCAACATTCAAAGTAAAACTTCGCCAGCCTTCAAGAATCATCATCACATTTTTTTTCAGCACAAATATCATCCAACTTTAATAAAAAAAAAAACATTCTGATCCCGTTTCAATCAAAAGAAGGCAAGAGTCCTCATTCCACCAATCCATAGTATTTGAGAAAAACTCCACCAGTTTTTAATTCCGGCCAGCTAAAAATTAGTTTATGAATAATTGAAACCCCGGGAATAAATGTTCTATGCAGTCTTCACCTCCTTTCATATGATTGTTTCCATATGTTTTATATCCCCTTCGCTCGCCATCCTTCTATTTTCTTGCTTGCTCCACACGGAGTTTCTCTGTTTTTCCTCTTTTTCATCACCTTCTGGGTCTCTCTCTCATAACTGGATTTCTTTCTTTTTCCTCTTCGATTAGATAATTTCTTCTTTCTCCTCCCCTGTTCATCAATCCTATTCTCGCTTTCTCGTTATAAATTTAATTTTTCCATTTTCCTCTTCATCTCCAATAGAGTCTTCCATCATCCAACTTCTAGGACATAAATCCAATATTCTGGATACCCTTTTTGTTCTGCTTGGATCTCGTTTTAGATTGTTAATGCATAACAAGCAACAATTACAGAATAAAAGCTATTCGCTCAACGAGAAACTCGCTTCAATTTTTGTTTCATGCGCACTAGCCGAGTATCCTGCGTTCAGCGCTATCTATATGGCTCAAGACCAAATCTACCCAATGAAGTAAAACAGAAAAATATAGAGCAAATTGGACTCAAGATCACCATACCCAATGAACGTTTACATGATGATTAACTGCAAGATCTACTTTTTTTTAAGGAAAAAAAAAAAGAGAAGAAGTTAAAAATGACCACTGTTTTGATTTCTACAGATATGTTTTAATTCCATAAACAAGAAAGGCAAGCTCACAATAATATTATGATACCCAAAACCTCCAGCATCCTAAGCCAAAATTCTAACTCTGCATTTGTCATAAAAGCTAGTTGGAACAAAAGGTAACCAGATCAAACTAAACAATTGTTTTTGTTTGAGGAAAGACGTATAACAAGAACCATAATTGCTAAAGAAAACATTTGAATTCAGCTCTTATGTTCATCGAAGGAGGATAAGCCAGAAGCAATACCTCGTTTCATAGGTTGAGGGTAGATAGGAAATCCATCCTCTTGCGCTTGCGTTTGCTCCCAAGTTTCGAGTGCCAGGAGACCACAGAAATGGTGGAGAAGAAGTTTCAAAATAGTGATATTTCTTCCACCTGTATATGAACACAGAAAAGGATACGAGGTGAGAGGGACATCCGATGTCTCAAGGCCATTCTATATCTATTTCTATATTTGTGTTTCCATTTCCCTGCCTCTGGATGACTTTGTTGACAGAGTATCGTAAGATCCAATAATTTGGTCAAATGTTGCTTTGTTCCTCGTGCTTGGAGATGAGAAAACCATAAAATACTTTGGACTGGGAAGGGAGACCAGAAGAAGTCAGAGAAGCCGGTTGAGATCCCCAGAGAGAGAGAGAGAGAGAGAGGCCGAAAGGGAATGCGTTCAAATGTTAGTTGGTTGTTTGACAAGAGGAGCAGACGTGGTCGTCAGGGTAAGCTTCTAACCGGCCGCACACGGTCAGCTGCCGCGTTGGGGCCGGGGACGCTCCATCACACGTTATATTGTTACTTGGACCAGGTCCAATGGACCACGCCAAATCCCACGGTGGATGACACGCCGCATTTACCCTTGCATCTCACTAATTTCCGATTGCGCGTTATCCACCGTATATATGCTCCGAGGTTTGCCGTGGTCCACCTGGACCTGGTCCATGCAATAATTTCTTCGCACGGCCCAATTGTGGCATATGATGACGTGGGTCACGCAAACCGGAGCTTCCAGACGCTCAATTATGGCAGCCGTCCGAGCGTAGGAAAAAAAAAAAAAAGGGGGAAAAACAAAGGTGTTCACCACTGAGAAGGTTAGGAGTTAGTAGACGAGAAGGAAGAAAAATATGTCAAGGGCATTAAATGATGGGTGAATTATGTGCATTGAAAGCTTTACGATTGCATCTAAAAAAGAATTGATTATAAACCGATTATATAATTATAAACTCAATTATAGTAATATAATAAAAATATATGATTAATTTATTTCTTTGTATGCTATCATTTATATCTTTTATCATAAAAAAAATATATGCCAGCAAAATGATATATAAATGATGTTAAGTTTGGATTGAAGTTGAGATGATCTTTGAAGTTCTTGATAAATATATCAGCTAATTGATTAATTATATTAATAAAAAAATTTGAATATCACTGTATATAACTTGCTTATGAATAAGGTGATAGTCTACTTCGATATATTTTGTATGAATTATGTCGGGGTGGACCTCAATTTTTTTTAAATATGTAATGCATCTAAGTCATGATGATTGATGAAAGAAAAAAGAATTTAAACTTTGCTTTCACCAATTTTTTTATTTCTTTTAATTCTTTTGAAAGATTTGAATTGAATAGGTGGAGAAATTTTTTCTTTCTTTGTAATTGGATCACTTGGTCAAGGATCTGCATCATCAAGTCATTGGTCCAACTATTAGATCGGTTAATCAAACTAGATATATATATATATATATATATATATATAATAAAATATATAAAAATATAAAACCCAGTATATAATTATTATTTATTTTAATATATATACTACTTTATAAGTCATAATGGCCAGCATCCTATAATATTCTTTGCTTGTACCATAAATAGAAAATAATCATAAATCATTTAATTTTGAAAATTATAATATATATATATATATAATGTAAGAATAATAAATGGAACTTATTGACTTTTCAACATGATAAATAATAAATTTAAAAATATACAAAAAAAAAGATGAGTACACATGTATTTTCAACTTAAATTTGGTGATTTTCAACTAATTCACATACATTCTCAATCTTATAGTAAAAAGTGGATATGCTACGATTTTAGTTCACCGACTTTTGCCTGCTTGAGATATTATTTATATATATTTGGACAAAGATCAGATAATCCAGTGGTCACCGACTGGTTCAAACACATTTTCATCAATAGTTTTTTATCAATGCAAATGTAATTTCAATCTTGGAAGAAAATTGGATTGGCTAGGGTGATAGTTCACCGGTTTTTTGGTCCCTCCCATCGATATTGATCTAATTCAATTTTAATGACTATATTTTAAAGACTAGGTTGAGCATAAGTCAACCTCTATAAAAGTCAATTCATCTAATTCATGCTCACTTCAGTCACTATTTTCTTCTAAAACTAGACGATTTATCAGTTCAAATGCATTTCTCATATTGTTATAAAAACGAACTATCTAGAGTTTTGGTTTACCAATCTTTTGGTCTAATTGGTCAATCTGGACTTGGTAACTATGCTTTAAGGTTAGGTTTACCATAGGAGATATATTCATGGAGTTTCTAAAGAACTTGTTATTCTTGTCATATCAACCTTGCTTTTTCCTTTCTTTTTTTTTTTTTTACTTATTTTTTTTTTATAGAGAAATTTGGTGATTAAGGGAAAGACACATCTCACAGACTAGAGCAAGGTCCGATCAACCGAACCAAGAACAAAATAAATTTATACAAGAAATAAAATAGTCAAATACAAGTGATATAATAATTTTTCGTTAGACCTAGAGCAGATGTGCTCTCTCGTGAGTTGAAGATTTTTCGTTAGACCTAGAGCAGATGTGCTCTCTCGTGAGTTGAAGATTGGATCTTTGTGACAGGTGATCGATGAGGTGGATAGCAATACGGTATTGCTTGTTCCGTGTCCAAATTATTAATTGTATGCATGCCACGGTTTTGATGCGCAATTTTCATGTCTTTTGGACCATTGACGAGCAGAAAACATTTATTACATTGGCTGTCCATCGAGCCCCGTGCGTCGCGCTTAAGTCTTCATAACGAACTCCAGACTCCAAGGTCTAATCCTGCTGGCTATCGGAAAGGAGACTTCAAACCTCACCGCCACCCACTTCTGACCTTCCGGCTCATCTGTCAAGGAAGGCGGCACAATTTGACGTAATCAACGGTTGGTTTGATTTGTTCTATTTACCTCTGAATCTATTTGTTATAAATAAATATTATAAAAAAATTAATTATTTTTTTTATAAACTTATTTATTTATATTTTTATATTTTTAGATAAATAAATTATTTTTTTATAAATAATATTTATTCATGAAATCTAGATAGATAAATTGAGGGCTCATTTTCTATTCAAATTTTTTTTGTATAGACTAAAAATTTTTAAATATATAATTTTGGATACGTAAGTAACTTAAAAATAATAGATTATATTCAATAATTCTAGTTGAAACCTTCATTGTTCAATTCAAAAAAAAAGTATAACTCCATTAAGAGTTACACTAGGTGTATAGAATTAGCCACTATCTATAGCTGCTACTTGGCTTTAGTTATTGTATTTAATGCTCAAATTATTTGGTTAAAAGTAGTGATTAAAAATTTTGTTGGATCCTTGGTTAGCGAGGTAGGTTTGGGACAGAGGTATCTTCTAAGCTCTAGCATGCCATTAGTTTTTAACTTCTATCTTTTAGACTGTAGTATGTCACAACTTTTATTCACAAAACTGAGGTTTTAGGGGAGCAGTGTCACCATAAAAGACTTTAACCATTCCATGTAACCATCAAAACACCAAGTAGTTACTTGAACTCTTTGACACATGATTGCATGATTTCATATTCAGGTTAAACATCCGATCAGACACTTTGATAGGTTACCATCCTAAGTTTCAAGATAGAATCATCTCATTATCATCTTAACATCTCGATCAAAGTATTTTGAGACATCCTTAGCCCAAGTTTCAGGATAGAATATGATAGCATTTTATTCTATTTGATGAGAAAATGATTGACCTCATTCTTTAAAACCTTTTTTTAACATATTAAGTATTGAAGCTACAAGAAAAGAACTTGCCAAATGGGGCATGAACCACAGGTTGGGCAGATTTAGAGGATCTCTATCTTAATAAAAAAAACGTTTCAAGGATGAGCTCAACAGTGGATCAGAAAGAGCTGCACTCACATAAGGTCAATTTATCATTTCTAGGGCAAATAAAAGGGTCAAGAAAAAAAATAATTTAAAGTTTATTAATTTAACATGTATTTAAAATAACAAAATAACAAGTAGAAATTTTGATTGACATATTAATAGCAACATTAATTAATTTGATTTCATATCTCCCGTGCTTATCGTAAAAAAAATAATATGAAGCGTTGGGTTGTTTCTTTCGTCACTGAGCACTCCAATTTTATTGTATGAAATTATTTCTCAACCATTCATAGAATGCTTGCAAACACGGCTATCATGCTTGTTTTTGTGTTGTTTCGCGCCTTTCATTGATCCAAAAAAACCGTTATTATTCTACCACAAAGCCGTTAATATTTTATTATGAAAATGGCCGGCTCCATCTGCTGGAATGCAGATCAAGGCAGGATTAACGGTTAGAATTTGACTTATGAATGGGTGACGAGAGAAGGTTGACCTTGACTTTTGATTAGATATTATTGCAATTGTTGTCCAGTTGTTTTTTTTTTTTTTTGGTACATAATTGTCGTCCAGTTGTTCAGACCTGGGAAACGTCGCACAAGTCGAATCGGACGATACGGGCAGCAAGGGTTGGGTCTTCATTTCAATCAAACACAGTTTTAGCTCCTTTCAACAACAGACAACGAGACGAGAAGCGCATAATATAATGAGAGGAACTAACCACAGAACTGTCTGGAGAGAACTTTTCACCATCCACAGTTGCTCCAGCAACATAAGGTTTTATGCATCTGGAAAAAAAGCTACCTCATAAATGTTGCTAATCTCCAGTTACTCCAGCAACATAAGGTTTTATGCATCTGGAAAGAAGCTACCTCATAAATGTTGCTAATCTCTTTGGTGTAAAACGGTCAAAATTAAATTATATTATAAAAAATTTAATTTTTTATAATAAAATATTTTTATCATTAAAAATAAAATTTTTATCATTAAAATTATTAGTAATGAAAATTTTTATTACTAAAAATTTATAGAGAGTCTCGTAGCAAAAACTCTTAGTGACGAAAAAAATTTTATTTCGTCATAAAAAATAATCAACCACAAGATGAAAAAGTTTGCAGCATCAGCGACGAAATATTTTCATCTCAAAAACTTAAACTTTCGTTGCTAAAATTACGATAAAAAATATTTTCATCGTCAAACATAAATATTATTCGTTTGAAATTTTTATTAAATTTTTTTAATTTAACGATAAAAAATAAAATTTCATCGTAAAATTTAGCGACGAAAAAAAATTTCATCGCTAATTTAGTGACGAAAAAAATTTCATCACTAATTTAGCGATGAAATATGAAATTTTGTCGATAAATCTGTGACGAAAAAATTTTCGTCGTAATTTTTGCGATGAAAAAAATTTCATCGCTAAAAAAAATAAAAAAAAATAAAATTTACGATGAAAAAAATATTTTTAGTGATGAAAATTTATTTCATCATAATTTTATTAACGAAATAATATATTTCGTCACAATATATAATGAAAATTCGTATATTTTAGAGTGACAAAATTTTTTAATTATTTTTTATGATAAAATTAATATTTCATCATTAAATTAAGTTATGAATGAAATAAAATATTTTTACTATTTTTACCATGAAAGCACATATTTAAATGTAAATTTTTATCAGATCAAATATATTTTACATAAAAATATAGGAACACAATAAAAATATTCAAATTTTAAATAACAATAAATTTTATAGCTATCATTATCAGATATAAAAGTATGAGTTCATATGCCATTTAAAATTAAAAAAAACTACAAACTATTCATCATCAAAGTCGTTGGCCTCGTTCCCTCCTCCAGACGTTGAACCCTGGCCCGATGTGTGTCGCGATGGTTGTGCAGAGGTGGCATCATGCGGCTATAGAGGTGCTAACTTAGAGGCATCGATATCAAGCCATCCTGCCATCGCAATCACTATCCTCTCGAGCGTCTAACTGCGATTCATCCAATAAATAATTTGATCCTGCATCATGCTCATTGATGTCTTGACTGCCTCTAGCACCGTGTATCATCAAACCGGCCAGATGACGAACTACGAAATTTTTTTGAGCGCATGCTATACCCAGACCCTAGCTATCATCTGAAGATGGCATCCAGGATCGCATCATCTATCATCGAACAAACGGACTGTGATCCAGCATCGCTGTCAGATCCAACCTCCCTCGACGTCTGCTCTCTCAATTGTAATATTTTTTCTTCACAATAAACCAAATAATATCATAAATTTATTTCAAAGGCTTTAAAAGCATTCAAAATGTAGTACCATACTTACACGACGCAGCTTGCCTCCTCAGTCACAAACTCGCCACTCTTGTTCTGATAGAATTTACCATAGGTGTCGATCCCAGATAGTCCCTATTCAAACAAACAAAAAAAAAAAAAGACATCAAAGTAATTTAAATATTCAATAAGAACTTACAGCATGCAATTGTAAATGTAATTACGTACCATCCTTTTCATTCCTTAGGCAAAAGAAGCACTTCTTTGTATGTGAATAGAATCAATCTTACTCCTATTCACCTTATTCACCTCCGATCGTCGCTAAAAAATATATACAATTATAACCAATAGAGGGCATGACAATATTAAAATAACTTGAAATACTAAACATACCTTGTATGCCTCACTCTCAAAATGTTTGCATAACCACTGCCAATCGTCACTAGACCCAGTCCAATTTCTATAAGACTAGGTCATAGGGTCAATCCCCTTTGCTTGCAGCTGATTGCAGTACCTATGAAGCCTACATCATCGATCTCTATATCTGTTTGCAGTCATTTTGCGAATACATGCCGTTACTTGTTCGTCGGTATAATTCTCGAAGTTAATATTATCATGCACATATGAACATTCATCATAACAAGAAGCAAAAATATAGAATTATTCATGTAATAAAGAATTATCCATATAACAAAAAATTATTCGTGTAACATTCTTGAAGTGTAACAAAAGAGACTAGAGAAAAGATAATATGGATCATGTAATGATGTGCAAGACATTCGAAGTTAATTCTTACCTTGATGTGAGAGATAAGGGTATCGTGGTATCGAGGGATGACATGCTTGAAACTTTTGATGGCCCACAAAAAATGATTCCACGTATACAGACTAATCTCGTTGACGATTATATTAGCCTCTGTGCCAACCAGATGATCTCAAAATATATATATATACTTTTGGCTTTTCATTGTGCGTATGCACGTATTTTTTCAAAATGAGGCCCCTATTAGAACCACACACTGTGTGTCACTGTTTTGTTCCTGCATACGAAAATTCATGAAATAAACATATATTATCTACCAGTGGATGTGTATAATTAAAAAATGTATATAGTTTATAAATTTGATAGAGATGTACCTACAGGGAGATGATGCTGCGGTGCCATGACCTTCGGTTGGGCAGGCTCTGGCTGAGCACTAGTCTGCTCCATGGACTTAGATAGCTGAGTCCCATCTAAGTCCTCTGACTTATCGTGCAAAATGCTAAAATGAGGATCTGTATCATCAAGTAGAGCTTACTGTCTATCCCACAAACGTCCACATGCAGGACCAGCCATGATACTGTAATGATTAAGATAATTCAAATCAGTATGTAATCAAAAAAACTCAAATACTACATGATGTAATAAAAAAATTTAAATGACTTATTCATATTAATTATTATTCTCAAAATCTGAACTCATATCCATATAGTCGTCCTCAACAGGACTCGTAGAAGGCATCGATCCTGAAGTGCTATCATCATCGTCGTTGATGAAGTCATCATCCACATGTGAATGTGATCCCAAATTATTGTTAGATCGTGCCTGTGCCCATGCTCTTACCGATGTTCCAAGAATAAGAACATCCTCAGGTTCGCAGTTATCTCATTGCAATTGTCCTATGTCGACCGTATCATCTAACACTAATATGTTATTTGGTGCTTGCATTTGATATGCTTCATTTTCAAAAGTTGCACGGATTTCATTCTCTAGACCTTCATCATTCGAGCATGTGAAAAGTGCGGGATCGAACAAATATCTATGCTGAGTCCTTATTGTAACTCGTTAAGGCTCTTTCATTTTGGTATCATCAACATACCACACTAGTCTTGCTTACTTTACAAAAATATAAGAATCACTTTCGTACCACATGTGACTAGTGTGGACACTGACGAGCTGAGGGTCATAACAATTGGCTTGTGTCATCCTAAATCATACCATCAATACTTGAATAACACGACCCGCCGAAGATCACTATATCTCAGCTTTATAACTTCATACAGAACATCGAAAAAATTCATTATTTCATCCTTGTGCTCGTCCTCCACGCTTATTCCATAATTCTGTATGGTTCGATTGCGATTGTTTGTTAAGAACCGTACACCATTGACTATGCATGCTGAATATACCGATATATGTCTGTCAGATTTTTGTGCAAATGCGGCTAAGTCATCACTGATACAGTTAGAATTATCTATACGTAGCTGAGCTACTTACAATTAAAAAAATAATAAGCAGGTTAAGTTTGACAAAATAAATACTATATAAATAAACCTTTAAGTCATGGTGAACATTAACATAGCTTATCTGTTCGTCAAACTATGATGCGAATTGATTCCTATGTCGTGCCGCTGCTGATGTAGGATTGATTCTTCTGAGCTCACTTTCGTGCTCACTGAAGTGATACAGTAATAATATGTATATTTTAATTTAGAATTTATGAGTACGTACATTCATGCAATATCAACATTGCAAAAATTAAATGTATACTCACATCATGTATGCTTCCAGCTCCTTGCAATTGTTTAGCACATACCAATGCATGTCCTCCATTTTCTGTGGTATCAACATTCGAAAATCTGTCTTACCATATGATCGGGCAATATTGAAGAACACGGACAATCCATCGGTGAGAATATCGTCAACATCGACATTCCGTTGCAGCTTCATAAATTTGGTCTCCACTCTCTGAAGGTACATAGAGTAGAATATCAGACATTCATTCATTATATGTGCCTCTGCTATTGAACCTTCGGACCGTACTTTGTTAGCAACGGTACTCTTATATTCTCGCATCTTCCTATCCAATAAATTATCAATTGATATACATACATAATAAGTTTTACAAAAATGAATAATAAATTTTACAATATCATGCAATTACCTTTCAATTGGGTACATCCATCTTGTATGTACTGGCCCACCCAGTCTAGCCTCATGTGGAAGATGAATTAAAAGATGCACCATGATATCAAAGAAGGTGGGAGAGAATATCATCTCGAGCTTGCATAGAGTAATAATAATCTTCTTCTCTAATATGTCGATTTGACTTCACTTTAACATCTTCACACATAAGTTCCGAAAATAAGTTTTCAAATCAAGTAATGCATCGCACACATTATCCGGCAACAATCCACACAAACCAACTGGGAGCACATGTTGTAGAAGTATATGGCAATCGTGACTTTTCATCCCAACGATCTTTCCATCTTTCGACTTGATGCACCATTTCAAGTTTGAGGCTTATCCATTGGGAAACCTCACTGATTTCAGATATGTGAGAAATTGATTTCTCTCTCTTCGGTTCAGTACATAACATGCTAATGGCTTCACCAGTCTATCTCCCTGTCGAATCAAATGTAATTTCTTTCTAATCCATATATCCTCCAAGTCAAAACGAACCTTCATGGTATCCTTCGTTCTTCCTTCGATATTGAGGATGGTATAAAATACATTATCAAATATATTCTTTTCAATGTGCATGACGTCAAGATTGTATCAAAGAAGAAGCATTTTTCAATATGGAAGATCGAACAATTTGCTCCTTTTTCTCTAATTTTCAATACTTATTCGCACGCCTACTTGGCTGGCCGGACCTTTACCAAATATGATATCCTGTGGGTCAGGTAGTTGATTTAAAATGTTATCTGTAGACCAGAACCTTGGCTGGGCATGTCGTTCATGCTTACCATTGAACTTAAGACTTCTCCTCTATCTATGATCATCCGGTAAAAAATATCGATGGTCGGTGAAATAAATCTTTTCACGAATACAGTCCGATGTAATATCATTGTTATAAATTGGGCATGTTTTATACCCTTTGGTACACCACCCAAAAATATCGCCATATACGAAAAAATTATTAACTGTCCAAAGTAGTTCAGCATGCATACGAAAGATGCTTCTTGCGATATGATCATACGTTTCACACCTTTCTTCCCACAAGTATTGCAACTCTTCGATCAATGGTTCTAAAAATATATCTGTCTCTTCCAGGGGCACGGAGATCGGAGATCAATAAAGCCAGCAGATTAAAAAGTGATTTCATGCACTTTTAAGGTAGTAAATTATAAGAAAACACCATAACAGGCCACATACTATATGTAGTGCTAAGATTACCATATGGATTAAATCTGTCTGTTGCCAACCCTAGCCTGACATTTCGTGATTCAGCTACAAACCATGGATGTTCATGATCGAAATGTTTCTACGCATCTCCATCTGATGGATGTCTCATGACATCATCGTCGATGTTATTTTCCTCCTTATGCCATCACATATCACAGGTAGTATACCTTGACATGAACAATCGACGCAATCATGGTGTAATTGCAAAGTACTGCAAAATCTTGCACAATATTCTTTTTTATCCTTACCATGACTTTCTTTTCATCTGCTTGAATGACAAATCAGACATGCTTGTAGATTTTTTTGTCCTTTCGAAATAGAATACAATCATTCAGATATGCATGTATCTTTTTGCAACATAGGCCCAAGTTATCAACTCCCAACTTGAGTCCTTTCAATAATTTTTCGGCTTCGTAATGACTTGACGAAAGTAACTCTCTCTCAAGCAGTAGGTCCTTCAAAAATTTGAGCAACCAATTAAATGAGTTGTTTGACTACTTACCAAGTATCTTCATATGTAATAACTTTATTATGACGGACAACAGAGAGTACTTCTTACAATCAGGATAAACGTCACTTTGCGCATCTCTTAATAGATGCTCGAATCTATCGTTCACAGGCATGTTACTGTCCTCCTCAGCTTCTTATCTCGGGATGAGATGCTGATGTTCTGATCTCGCTTCTACATTTGCTTCAAATAACTCTGGATGGAGATCCTCCAGAATTTTTCTATCTTCTGCACCGAGTGTTTGCCTTTCATGACTGAATCATCCACCTACTGACAATGCATTTATGGGACTTCTGAGCAACATGCTCGAGTCAGTCGGCAAATCTTCACCATAACAAGTTCATTTCTTGTAAGTCACATCTATATCATGTTCGTATAAATAATTTTGAATGTCTGATAAGGTACACCAAAATAAATTCCTACATCAACAACATGGACAATGAGCTTTTCCATCTTCTCTAGTGTGATTGGATGCCACATTCATGAAAGACGTCACCCCCGCAATATACTCAGGACAGAATTTATCGCACAATGACATCCAACTACGATCCATGCCTACATGTTTATGATGCAAACTATACAGTCAATCTTATGTAATAATAGTTGACTAACGCCTTATATCCCCTACCTATAGGATGGTGGTCCTATCCTATTCAGGAACGCAAGAATTTAACATTGTCATACATGTCTTCTACATCAAAAAAATTTTGGCAGCATTTCGACGCAGTTCTCCAGATACACAAACACTAAAATTGTGCTATGTACCCAGAGAATATGACCGAAAATACCGACGAAACTCTCCAATGTAGAAACATATTATATGTAATATAAAATTCACTCACGTGCCCAAACTGTCCATAAGGATAATTCGAGGATAGCGTGTACAATATTGATATTTTTTTTTATTAAAAGATAAATATTGGTTCATGCACGCTATCCTCGAACGAAAATTCTAAGGTTATATATTTGTTATGCTAAGATTAATATATTATTATTATAATTATTTTTATTTTTAAACTATTTTTAGATTGTGAACTATGCTTCATATAAAGAGTAGACCGACAGAATCAATTACAAAAAGGAGAACAAAAATTAAAAAAATTATAAAAATTAAAAATTATGGCCTGTTGATCTTCCAACTCTCCTATAAATCCCACACAAATAGAGAGAGAGATAGGCACCGAGATGGAAGCAGATGCCGGTGGCTGTGCAGTGACGGTGACGGTGATGGTGATGGCGGTGACCTGCAGATAGACTGTGAGAGAGAAAGAGAGAGCTAGAGAGAGTGCCAGAGAGAGAACCAGAGAGAGTCGTACCTGAGGGAGAGGGAGAGATCCCAGCAGACTTCAAAGAGGGATGGTGGCAGAGGCGGAGCGACAATGACGGTGGCAGAGATGGAGCGACAACGACTGTGGCGGTCTTAGGGGAAGCAAAAACCATAAGAGATGGAGAGAGAGAGAGAGAGAAAAAGTGAGGGAGGGAGAGGGAGAAATTGGGGAGGGAGGACGATGATCGGTGCGGTGGCATGGAGGGAGGATGATGACTGGGGAGGGCTCAATCGATCGATTGATGGCATGGAGGGACAACACCGACCAAGGGATGGTTTCAATCGATCGGTCGATGGCACGCTCGACGACGTGAGAGAGCGAGAGAGAGACTGCATGAAGGGTTTTAAGGCACGATTTTGCCCTAAAACTCCTTTTTTTTCAACAAAAAATATTTTAACGATGAAATATTTTCATCGCCAAACATAAAAAATTTTATCGTAAAAAAATATTTTTTTGTAATGAAAATTTTTTCATCGTAAATAATTGATTTTTAGCGATGAAAAATTTATTTCATCACAAATAATTAATTTTTGATGATGAAAAATTTATTTCATCTCAAAAAAATAAAAATTCTAATGATGAAAAATTTATCATTAAAAATTTATTTCTAGCAACAAAAATTAATATTTTATCAAAAAAAATTTAATAAAAAATTTTTATTACCCTAAAATTCTTTTTTTTCAACAAAAAATACTTTAGCGACGAAATATTTTCGTCTCCAAACATAAAAAATTTTGTCGCAAAAAAATAAAAATTTTTTCATCGCAAATTATTAATTTAGTGACGAAAATTTTTTTTCATCGTAAATAATTAATTTTTGATGATAAAAAATTTATTTCATCGTAAAAAAATAAAAACTCTAGTGATAAAAAAAAATTCGTTGTTAAAAATTTACTTCTAGCAACGAAAATTAATATTTCATCGCAAAAGATTCAATTTTTTACAACGAAAATTTTTTCATCGCATACGTAATTTTTGGCAACAAATTTTTTTTTCATCGTAAAAATATACTTTTTTGCAATGAAAAATTTTTTCACCATTAAAATTTCATCACAAAAAAATAGATTTCTGATAGTGTTACTTAGTAAATTCAATTTTCATGTTTCTTTAAAAAAAAAAAAGAAAGTCTGTCTCCATGAAAAATATCAGCTTTTTTATCTTTCTATCTTCATCCAGTCACCTTTTTTTTTTAAAAAAATAAAACCTGACAGATCTTCTGCCTTAAAAATAAAAGTCTTTATCTGCATATTGGATTGTATCATTTTATCCGTCCTATTTACAAATTGATATCCATCCCAAAAGCCAAATTGCCTGAAAAGAAAAAGTTCCCTCGTTTCAAATATATTACATAATGTCAAGGTTGACCCGTACCAATTGATTTTCATTTTATCTGTAAAGTTCTGGTATTCTTCCAAGACAACATTTTGTTGGCAATGTGGGACTAAAGAATTAGGTATAACAAAACAAACTGCATAATTTGTTCTAAAAGTTTTCCCTTTCTCGATGGTCCAAGTATGAATTATGATACTAACCGATCACCCAGAAGAAATCTAAAATGTATAGATACTGATATTTTTGGTCAATATAACTATTTTCATAGGAGGAATTGTTAATCTGGTACTAGTGTATCTAGAAGACAAACTTGTCTCTGAATAATTTGGAAAGGATAATATATACAGAGAAACTTTTCCTTTATAAGTTTGAGCAAGTGATACCAAAGAAGCTACACCACAAAAAATTTTCTTTGAGAATGCAATAGGCACCAAGTGCCTAAAGATTTTATGAACATAATCCTGAAAAACATCAGTCAGCCATTCTGAGTGGAAGCTCATGCATCAGCCGGTGCCTGTAAATGGGGATAATTAATGTGGTGGTGCAATCGAACCACCATCACTGACTTTATGCGACAACTGTATTAATGGCCGAACAGGTGGTCTCATTGCATCATCAGAAGCTAATATAGAAGACTCCACATGTCTCCCATGCAACTCATTCTCTTGAATACCATGCTCCTCTCCCAACCCCGTCAAATTTGGCGACTTAGCAGGGAAGGAGATTGGAAACTGAGAGCTACCATCTGTTTTAAACTTTGTACCTAACCCACTCTCACGAGGTAGAGGAGATAGAAAAGGACTACTCTCTTCGTCACCTTCCAAGTGCTTTCTGTAGAGGCTGTCATCCTCCACATCATATAAATTTCCTGTACGCACTTCCTGAGCTAGAGAACAAGCCCAGCAAAACATCCACTGGGCATAATCGGTCAGCGAGGCGGAGCCAAGACAATGAGTAGTCGCAGGAAGTTTGAATCTTTTCCTCATCTGGATCCTCCAGAAACCACCATAGACCAAACCAAAGGCGCAGAGAACGATCCCTGCAATCCCCACCATATCACCAACAACTTTGTCATGAATTTTCAGCGCCGAAATGTTGAAAATCCAGAATGGAGCAACACACAGGAGAAGGAAGGTAACAACATGAACATACATGTTTCCAAATCCAAGCCTTTCCATGTTCCAACCAAAGACACAAAATGTACAGAACAAGGAAAGGCAGCCCACAGTAATATCATCCCTGCAATCAAATAGTCCCCCTGCCCACTCGGGTTTGCTCACCACAACCCTTCGATCATTCAACATCAAACCGACCATGTTATGGTGCTGGACATCAGCATTAGAATTCCGACCCGGTGATTCTTCATCCGAATCAGAATTGTATTCCCTGCCAAGAGGACTATAAACAGTGTAGGCACCTGCAAAGATAGGCGTTGCAGTCCCAAGAACAGCGAAGAAATTTTCGGCAAACTCTGGTCGTTGTGTTCTCGTATAACCCCAGTAGAGTCCACACAAGGCATACTGAGTGAAACAGGTGATGTGGAGGAGCACAAGAACCACCATCATATGAGCCCACTCATGAGGTCGGTAAGCTCCACTCTTGCAATATATTCTTCGAAGTTTTATGATGTCTTCTGATCTCCATCTGCATAGAAGAACAAAGTGGTGGAACAGATTTGGATGTTGATATAGACTCATGAGCGTGAAGAGAGCATTGAGAACTTGGTTGTTGATTTCGATCCAATGATTTCTTGAGGATTTTGTGGGGAATGCTTTATCTAGTAGTCCAAGCAGGAGTAGACCCAGCATAGAGGCAGAGATGGTAACACATACTAACCAAATAAGAAAAGCAATGTTCATGGGATGTTTTATCCATTCCTGGAAGATATCCACAAGAGAAGCCCATTTGATTTTCCTGATAAAGTTGATATGGAAATGCTGTTGCATACCAACATGAGAAGAGACTGAAAGTGAAATCTCCTCTCTTTCATCCACAGTTCGCTGGAAGATAGTTAACGGGGAAGAGAATCTTAGTTTCTTAAACCAGGCTCTTGAGAGATCAGCTTTCAAGAAATCAAGAAATAACCTCTTATGATTTTTTGGATATGTTAGCTCTGTTTCAATTGATGGAATGGAAATATGAATGCTTTCAATGAGTTCGGTGGCATTCGGATCCATATCCAACTCAAGTTCAGTGAGGATTTCTTTGGTGGACTTGTTGCCATTTGATAACATCTCTCTGTTCAATTACACAAAACACCCACGAATCCTTAGCCACTGTTGTCGAGTCCCCTCTAAAGAAGTGAACAAGCGACTATTCCACGAATACTGCAGAGGATTTCGACAACCTGAGTCGGGCTCGCATCAAAATTTCCCGGAAAAAAAAAAAAGCACTTATGAAGTTATCATCACCACCTCTCTCATAACACAGAATTCGACAGAGATCTTATTCTAAAATATAACTCTCTGATTTATGAAGTTCAATAGATCAGCATGAGGTCGCAAATTTTTCCGATTTCATGAAAAAATACTTTGCAATAGTGAAAAATCATTTTGTTATGTTGTAAGATTTCTATTTTCTTGGAAAAAATCGGAGATCTTCGAATCACCCAGAAGATGAGTTGAATTTAAGGGAACAAAAAAAAAAAAAAGAAGTATTATTGAAGTTTGGATCAAGATCTATCCAATAAATAACCAATCTGGGGCTAAAAACATACCCGCAGAGATCCTTACAAAAGATGACAGAGCTTACTTTCCATGGTTCCGGCAAGAGAACCGAGCATCGGAACTCCTCCGGTCTTCCCGGCATGAAAGCAAATCACACAGCAAGGAGCTGTAGAAAGAGAGAAATTTCCTTCTTGGTGGCCCTTGAATTGGGAAGAGAAGACTTCAACATCACCTTTGCGGCAAGAAACGGTCAAGTCCAGCTCAGCAGACGCTCCAACTGACGTCGGGTCCAAAAGAGAGCTCGGTCACCACTTTCCCCAGTATTACGGCAATGCCCTCCCATGCCTGCTCCGTAGTCGTCGTATGGTCCCAGACGCCCTTGAGACAAACAAATGGGAACGTTGGAATCCACCTTTGGAATTTGGGAACGGGGAATAGCAAATCATGACCATGTCAAACCCGGAATAAGATATTGTAGGACATCAGCATCAGTTTGGTCCTGTTTGCAATACTTGACTTGGAAACGCCAACCATTTTTCCTTTTCTATCACTGGTTCCTTCGTTTAAGAAACCGCTGCCGTCTAATTCATTCAGAGACTCGGGTTAGTCGTTGCACAAAACCATAGGTTTTAGAGCAGAAGCTTCCAGTCAGCAGGCACCATGTAGTCATAGCCCATTCAAGCAACACAGTAAAGTGGTAGGAGCAGAACACGTAACTCGTGTTGGTTGCTAGGCTTTATATAAAAAAATTAATTTGAGAGCTCCAAAGTCCTTGTCTCAATGGTTCAGTAATTAGGAAGTGGTACACGAGGTGGCTTTGACCTGAGGCTGCAAATTTTAGACAATTGGCTGTGTTTCTGAAGTCCAAGTGTTGGGTCCTGTAGCAATCGAATTGGGACCATGCCTTGCAGCTCATCAGGTAAGAATTCAAACAAATAATGGAACTCCACCAATCTGACATGGAAAACCTGAAAATTTGGTGCAAGAATATGATACCTCTTCGAACAGCTTCCTTTTGGGTGCACGCCATAGTAATGCTGCATAATACCGGGATGTAACAGAATAGGATGCAACTCAAATAGAATCTGGTCCTGGATATCAAATTTGAGAAGCAAACAGCACATGGACCGGTCCTTTAAGAAAATACATGTGATACAACACTATTTTGAGTAGACATAGGCATCGAATCGGACCGCCCATTACACAGTTTGGCTCGGCAGGCACAGCCCACTTGCTATAATAACAGATCATGCCGAGCATGACACATATAAGAGGGCCGAACTAGACTTGGTTGGGAGTTTTGAGGCCTGCGGCCAGGCTTGGTACGGCCCATAAGGGCCTGGACTGGGACAACCCATGGGCCAGGCACAGCCAAGCCGCGTGATAGTGCAACGCCCTTAAGATAGGTTCTGCCTTAGCACAACCGATTTATATCCTGATTTTTTTAATTTAAAAAAATATTTTTTTATAAATTAAAAAAAGTTAGAGAGTAAATATATAAAAGATGTGGGGATAGTGGATTTTTTTTGTAAAAATAAAAAACCACCTTGTAATGGTAGAGGGTTTGATGTGGACTCTTACTGGTTTATTAATAAAAATTAAAATAGTATAAGAAAAGGAGGGGGGCTAGGCCTGACCTCCAGAATATAATGACGGAAAGAAAAAAAATAGATGTGTCTTACCTCAACAATTAAAATGTAAAAAGCTACAATTATAAAAAATTATGAATTGAAAAAATTGATAAAAATCTTACTAATCGTCGATAGTATTTATGTTGTCATCATCGGATATTATATTATGTTTACCTTTATCTTGAAGTCACGCCTCGACATCCAATCAGTCTTTGAAGCAGAGAAACATCTCAATTGTGTCGCCGGTCATCCTACTTCTCTTTTCATCAAGAATACATTGACCTGCACTAAAAGTGGATTCTGATGCTATTATGGACATCAGCACAGCTAAGATATCACATGCAATGATAGATATAACAGGATATTAATTTTTAACACTTCCATTAGGCAACACATCCAGACTCTATTTGATTTTCATCGTATGCAGATTAAAGATCATTTCGTAAATAAAATTCAAGTTCACTACCTAAAGATAAAGATGTAGATGAACTTAAAGCATGTGCATGTTTTCTATGTGCAATGAATGAGAAAATAGATGATGAATAAGAACTACCGATGGAGCTTTGTGAAGATAACATGGGCAATCTAGATCCACGAACATTTTCATCATATAAAGCATAAATATCAAAAAAAAAAGTTACCTTAACTTTAGCGGGTTCGGCATCTTGAAGCATGTTTTCATCATATGCATCAAGTAAAATCTGCACATTATTCAATTTAACACGTGAATCAAATACAGATCCCTAATAGCTCCAAACGGACCATGCCTAATACGATCTGTAACGGCTAATTCTTTTTAAAAAAAATTAAAAAAAAAGGCCCGTTAGGCCCATCAGGCCCGCAAGCCTAACAAGCTAATGGGCCGTGCCAGGCACGGCCCACCGCTTTGGGCCTAAGGCCGTATCAGACCTGAGGTTTTATTTAAACGGATTGCGGCAGGCATGGCTCGTTTACTACATGGGCCGTGCTTGGCACGGCCCATTAAATCTGTGGCTGTGGCCCGATGGCCCTAGGCCGTGCTGTGCCAGGCACGGCCATTGCCCATCTCTAGCTGCAAGTTTTAGACAATTAGTTGTGTTTCTGAAGTCCATGTGTTGGGTCCCGTAACAACCGAATTGGGATCATGCCTTGCAGCTCATCAGGCAAGAATTCAAACAAGAAATGGAACTCCACCAATCTGACATGAAAAACCGGAAAATTGGTGCAAGAATATGATACCTCTTCGAACAGCTTCCTTTTGGTTGCACGCCATTGTAATGCTGCATAATACAGGGATGTAACAAGATAGGATGCAACTCAAATAGAATCTTGTCCCGGATATCAAATTTGAGAAGCAAACAGCACATGGACCAGTCCTTCAAGAAAATGCATGTGATACAACACTATTTTGGGTAATATTTCCGGAAGTACTTGGAAGAATTTGAAGCCACAATGCTCACAATCATTACCCCAGATAATCAGTTGGCTTGGACCTCCCGACTCCAGAAATGACAGTGATAATACTCATTATAATACAAACAAGAGGAGAAAGATATGATAAGTTTTTACCAGCAAAGCTAGTTAAATTTCATCCAAATGTAGCAGCTCCTGCAAAAATGAGAGATCTTGAACATGAAGTTAAGATCATCTCATAAGCATTGTTTGCACAGCTGATTCAGCATTTAAACTTCATTTGCAGGTGATTAAGGTGCTGAAGAATTTTGACATTCATTTCAGCATAATATACATTTGACAAGCGAGGCACCAAACTTCATTGATGGTGGATATGGAGAAGATAAGATCCTCAAAAGATTTGGCTCTGCTCGCATGAAAGGAAGGTAATTATGGATGCATTCACATAAAAGATGATAATTGCATGCACAAATTGGATATCACCCATCCCTACACCAAGGACAGGAGTAGAAAAAAATTATATCAACATCAATTTCTGTGAACACAAGTGGAGACATCAAAAAATGAATATGTTGGCTAGGATAGCACACCATACATCATGATAACATATTATCTTCTCTTTGTATCACAGATAGGACAGGTGGCTTCATTGTTGCATCTTTACCTCATACTGATGAGTCCTTGACAATAGGCAAATGCTGTTCCGGAGCTAAAACACCTGAAGATCTGATAGGACTTGTTAAATTGTCCACCCTGAAGAGGGATCGATTGGAATTGCCCTGTGAAGAGCTAGGGCTTGATCTGAGGGCAGTAAACCCAGCTTCACGAGGCAGAGGGAACAGCATGAGTGGAGTGCTATTATTCATTTCCTTCAAGTATAATTTATCTTCCACAACATCGTAGTAGTCTGCTGTCCTCAGCTCCTGAGCAAGAGAACACGAGCAACAGCAAAGCCATTGAAAACAATCTGTAATTGCTGGTTTACCACAGCAGAAGGTATTTCCAGGAAGGTTAAATTTCTTCCTCATCTGAATCCTCCAAAAACCACCATACAACAAACCAAAGATACAGAGCACAAAGCCTGTGATTCCCAATGCTTCTCGAATAGCCTCATTGTTGATATTGACAGCTGCCAAGTTGAAGATAAAGAAAGGAGCCAGACAAAACAGAAGGAAAGTTGTTATATGAACAAACATGTTACCAAATCCAAGCCTATCCATATTCCATCCAAAAACACAGCAGCTGCAGAACACTGAGAGATACGCCAGAGAAATATCATCCCAGAAATCAAACAGTCCCCCTACCCATCGTGGACTACTTTCTGCGACCCTGTTTCCATTACTTACTGTAAAAGAATATCTCTTTTCTAAGGATTTCAGCCGAAGATGAGCAGGTCTGTGATCCACAGCAGAACTAGTCTGACCCTGTGCTTCCTGATCTGTTTCTGTCTCATATTCCTTCCCGAGGGGGCTAAGAATGTTGTACACACTGGCAATTGCTGGTGCACCAATTGCAACAGAAATGCACAAACCAACTCCAATAGCAGGTCTTTTGGATCTGGGGTATCCTAAGTTAAGACCACACAAGGCATACTGAGCGAAACAATTGATATGAAGAAGAATCACTACGATCATCATATGCTTCCGTTCATTAGGCTTGTATGTTCCATTTTTGCAGTATATTTTTTGAAGCGTTAGAACATCTTCTGGTCTCCATCGGCACAAAAGCACAAGATGGTGAAATCGTTTGGGATGTTGGTAGAGGCACATAAGGGTAAATAGTGCATTGAGGATTTGATTATTGACTTCGAACCAGGTGTCTCGCTGGGATTTTCTTGGTAAAACACCATTCAACATTCCAGTCATGACAAGGAACAAGATAGCACCTGAGATGGCAACACAGGCAATCCAAACAAACAGTGCCATGTTCAGGGGATCTCTTATCCATTCCTTACACATTCTCCATAGAGAAACCCAGTTGATTTTCTTGGCAAAGGGCACAGGGAAACGTTTGGAACGACTATGATAAACAGGAGAAGGAACAGAATGTGGAATATCATCTCTTTCCTCTGCAATCCGCCGGAATTTGGATGAAGAAGAAGATAACCTACTGGAAGATCCAAGTTTCACAAACATGGATTTACCTGGAAAAGCTGCTACCGCACTCAGAAATTTATTCCCGTGTCTTTTCTCATCCAAAAGTCCTCTTCGAGATGTACTAATGTGAATAGAGGTATGATCCTTTGTCTCATAATCACTGGGTGTTTTTGCTGGTTCAAATTCTTCCTGAATTTCATCTGTGCGCTTCACATAACCACTTGAAACCATTCTCTTGTTTGGTAACAGAAAGCCTGATTTCTGGTGAATGTTTTCTGGGGATTTTCTGTGGCTTGACAATAACTAGACCTTCTGACTATAAGATCTGCAATATATTTACCTGCTCTTTAATCTCAGTGTAAAAACAGAAGAAGTATATCATATTTTCATTTATCCTTTATTATCTTTCCCTTCATGAGAGAATAACCAGAACTGAACCATTCAAACTAGCAATTGGTAACTTCCTAATCAGTGCAAGGCTTCATAAATCTTTGTTCTTAAGATCATCAACCAAGGCTACCAAATTATCAGCCATCAACTGAATTTTCTTCAGAAAGTTAACCGTAGATTCCTAAAGTAGTTCTGTCTTACATCAAAAGGGGGAAAAAAAATCATAGAATCCTAAAGTAAATTTTGATTTGATGATTGCAGCAATCTATGCTTATAGAAGTCAACTGTAATGAAGAGAATAACACCGACATGAATATACGAAATGTCATCCATTTTTTCGTAAAAAGAAATTATACACCCACGTTGTTAGCTATACTATTATCATTGTAAGAACGAATATGTCAAAAATTAACTACTAAAAATGTTCTTTCATGGTACTCACCATCAACAACCCAAACTAAGCTTGCAAAGAGTTAATAATACTGGTAACTCAAAACAAAAGACATGAATATTATTTGGTTTGATCTAATTATATCGAACACAGAACCGTAGCATTCAATAGTTCTATACACAAATTCGGTACCTTAAAACAATGGAAGCCCTAGACTTAAGGCTAGAAGCACCAATTAAACAACTTGCACATGAAAAGAACAACAGATCTTCTACACTTCGTAACCAAAGCGTACAGATGTGCAGCACGATCCATATTTTAAGTCATCCACCAAGCAACAAACCATGAAACAAGCAAGCATATTATCCCCAACAATTCAAAATGTTCTGTATTTTAGCTAAAATTTTGATGCGGAAAGCTAGCTTGGAGAATATCGAACCATAGTAAATAAAAGAAGGCCTAATTCAAAAGCAGAAAAGAATACGCACCCTAATTTCAGGAAAGAGGCGAGAAACCAGGGAAGACCCTCCTCATCTTCCTCCACTTGAAGTGTAGAGAAGCTTAAAGGGATAAAAAGCGGGTAAAGGTGAGCAAAAAAAAAAGGAAACAGGGAAGAAAAATTTTGGGGGGAGCGCGTTAAAAGCTTCGCATGTTTAATTTTCTTCTCCCTTTTTTCTACTGGGGTGAAGGCGGAAAGAAAACAGATGAAGGTGAAGCCACGGGAACCTTCCGCTCCGCGTCAAAAGCACGGAGTATGAGAATTTTGAACAGTAGGCGGGGCTTCCAGAGAAGGAAGAATTTGGACCGACCTTGTTGGCCACTCGTTCTCTTGCCGCGCCTTTGCGCTCCGAAGACCGGACAAGACACATTATAAAAAATAAAAAAATAAAATAAAATATTTCCAAGGCACCAATGCCTCCAGAAAAACCAAAAAAAAAAAAAAATCTCCTCCCAAATCTACTCACAAAAATGAAAATAGAGTCCTTACTTTTGCAAGATCCCCTAGCATAAATTCAGACCAAGAGCTGTTTTTTGTGGCCTAAAAAGTAAATAATCTTTTCGAGAAAAATGGAGGTCTTTTTAGATTAATTCAAATTAAAAAAAAAAATAATTATTTGTCCATCATCTTCTGATGAACAAAAAATACATCATTCAATCATATTGGGTCACTAATGCAATTAATAATAGAATAGATATTTAATGCTATTTATTTTTTTTCTCAAATCTTTTCTGATGAAAATATTTTTTTCTTCTATAGAATAATATTATTATTTTCAGATATTTTATACGATTTCTTATAAATATATATATGACATCTTAAACAATATATATGGTTTCTTATGAATATATATAATATCCTAAATAATATATATATAGTTTTCTAATATTTTATATGACTTTCTATAAATATATATAATATTTTAAACAATATATATAATTTTTTGATAAATATATATGATATCTTGAACAATATATATGACTTCCTATGAATATATATAATATCATAAACAATATATATGACTTCTTGTAAATATATATGACATCCTATAAAATATATATATATGACCTTTTGATGCTTTATACGACTTTATATGAATATACATAATATCTTGAATAATATATATAATTTTTTATGAATATATATGACAACCTAAACAATGTATATGGCTTCTTGATATCTAATCTGACTTCTTATAAGTATATATAAATCTTGAACAATATATATGACTTTCCATGAATATATATAACATCTTGAGTAATATATATAATTTTTTGTAAATATATATAATATTCTGAATAATATATATGACTTCTTATAGTTATTATGACTTCTTGATATCTTATATGACATCTTGTTGGTTATAATAACCAACAAGATATTATATAAAAATACTAAAAGTCATCGATATTATTCAAGATATAATATATATTCATAAAAAATTATATATATTATTCAGAAAGTCATACAAGATATCAAAAGTCAAATAACTAATAGAATATTATATAAAAAATCATATATATTATTTAGGATGTCATATGTACTTATAAGAAGTCATATAAGACCTCAAAAAATAATAATACTGTTCTTTGTTTATTCTACAGAGAAAAAAAATATTTTTATTAGAAAAAAAATTAAGAAAAAAATTGAATTGTATTAAATGTCTACCCCATTATTAATTGCGCTACATGGCCTAAAAAGTAAATAATCTTTCTGAGAAGAATGGAGGTCTTTTTAGATTAACCCAAATTTAGAAAAAAGAGTAATTCTTTGTCCACCACCTCCAGTGGAGAAAAAATATACCATCCGATTATATTGGACCACATCGTACAATTAATAATGGGATAGATATTTAATATTGTTCAATTTTTTTTGTCAAATTTCTTTTGATGAAAATATCCTTACCCTCCATATAACAAAGACAAAAAAATATTATTACTTCTTGATGCTTTATATGACTTCCTGTAAATATATATGATATTCTAAATAATATATATGACTTCTTATGAATATATATGATATCCTGAATAATATATAAGACTTTTTAATATCTTATATGACTTTCTGTAAATATATATGACATTCTGAATAATATATATAATTTTCTGTGAATATATATATGATATGTTAAATAATATATATGACTTTCTATGAATATATATGACATCCTGAATAATATATCTGACTTTCTATGAATATATATGATATTTTGAATGATATATTTAACTTTCTGATGCCTTATATGATTTTCTATGAATATATATGACATCCTGAATAATATATATATTTTTTTATGAATATATCTAACAATTTGAATAATATATATGACTTATTATAAATATATATAATATCTTGAGTAATATATATGACTTTCTGTAAATATATATGACATCATGAACAATATATATAATTTTCTGAATAATATATATAATTTTTTATGGTTGTTATGACTTCTTGATACTTATATAACTTTCTGTTGGTTATAATAACCAACATGATATCATATAAAGATACAGAAAATCATATATATTGTTCGGAATATCATATATATTCATAGAAAGTCATATATATTGTTTAAAAAATCATACAAGATAATAAGAAGTTATAATAACTAATAAAAAATTATATAAAAAATAATATGTATTATTTAAGATATCATATATACTTATAGAAAGTCATAAAGGCATCAAGAAATAATAATATCTCTGTTCTATAGAGGGAAAGGATATTTTCATCAGAAAAAATTTGAGAAAAAAAATCGAGTTACATTAAATATCTACCTCATTATTAATTACGCTATGTGGCCCAATGTGATTGGATAGTGCACATATTCACCATCGAGGGTGGTAGAGAAATTTTTTTTTTTAAAAAAATATAGCAAATAGAAAAAGAAAATAAAAATAAAGATATAAATGAGCGAACCAACAAGCCCAACCAGCCCATGGAACAGTCCAATACTATATATTAGCATAGCCAGCCTAAACCAGGCTAAACAGTTCAGTGCTACTGTCCCACGACCTTCATTATTCAACTTCATCGCAATCCCTTTCTTACGTTAGCATCCTCGTCGAGCTCTGCTTCTCAGGCAACTTCTTCACAGCCTTTTCTTAGCATCCTCAGACACCTATGTGATTCAACTTCATCGCTATCTCCACTCTATGGTTGGGCTACTACCGCTAGGGGTGTAATTAGGGCTGGAAGTGGGTCGGGCTGGGCCACATCCTTACTCGAGCCTAGTTTGATTTTTTTTGGGTTTCGAATCGGGCTTAAGTTCGAAAGTTTTTTAAAAACTAAGGCCCAAGCTTGGGCCTGAATCCGATTGGGCTAGCCCAAGCATTGATAAAAGGGGCCATTAGGACTGCATTCTCCAGCTAGAATGCATAAGCATTCGGGTTGTCATCCACAATGACCACCCAATCCAAATCCCTCCCCATCATCGACAGATCTTTCACAAGCTTCCCCTCCATCTCCTTGCAGGAATCCCTATAGAGGCGGTGGGATATAATCTCTCCTCCTGCGTTGAGGTGGCCGAGCATGAGGAATGCATACTCCCTAAGCCCCACGGTGAAGATGATGACCTCGAAGGCCTTGGCAGCCTCTTTAAGCAGCTCGTCGATCCCCCGACGCTTCAGAACATAGAAGGTGAGATCTGACTATCGATTACAGAGTGGACGGTGAAGTCATACCTCTCGGGAGGAGGGTTGGTCTTGGCATGGATCAAGGTCTCATCAACGTCCAGAATGATCGTCTTTCTTCCAGAGAATGAGGATGGGCGAAGGGTGCAGGGGAGGTAGGAGGTGCGGGGTCATCATGGGGGATGATTTTTAGGTGGTGGAAGACGTGCTTGCGAAATTTGGGATTCCAAGAATGCCGAAGCAGGTGAGATGGAGGGCACCACGAGCGGACACACTCTACCTTGCCTCCTTGATGAGAGCCTTTAAGGAGGTCCTAGGGTGGCTAAGGCACCAGGTCAAGAGGGATTGGGACTCTTGGAGTCTACGAAAAGGCAACACCGGGTCTAGATCCAGGTTGAAGTGAACCAAGGCATATGCAGGGTCATTGATGGATGGCAAGTGATTAACTAAGGCAAATCCCGAAACATACGCACAATGGATAGTGCACAGTTGTGAATTAGTGAAATACAAGGGGTAGTGTGGCATGTTACCCACCGTGAAATTTGATGTGCTCCAATTACAGGCTCGAGAGAGGAGACTGGACCGAACTCTTGCAGGCTAAATTTTAGGCTCGAATCCGAGCCAGACTATCGAAGTCCAATCCGAAAAATAAACAGACTCTATAAATAAACCCAAGTTCGATCTGAACTATATTGAACCTAACCCAAAATCTGATCTGAAATCAGACCCAATCCTGAATGCAATCAAACTGAACCGAATCGAATAGCTAAAGACTCAAGCTCAACTCAACTCAAAATACTCAGATTCAAAACTCGGCTCAAAATCGATCAAATCTTAATATTTCAAGCTCGAACTCAACTTGATAAAAAATAAATAAAATTTGAAATCAAATCACCTTAAATACTAATCGAACTATACTCGAACTCGAGTTCAAGCTCGAAATTAAACTAACTTATTAATAATATATATATATATTAATATATATATTATATATATAAATAATATTATTAAAAATATATATGAATTTGAATAGACCGATAAATTTTTCAGACAAGTATCTTGCTACTCCAACTTAACTTGAAAAGCTAATCGAGCTCGAAAATAATTAAATCAAATCAAACTTAGAACCGAACTCGAAAAACTCGCAAGCAACTCTCATTTGCACCTCTAACTATCACCCTCAAGCACCAAAGCTACGGCAACCAATTTTTGTCCCCACCCACACAGCACCTCTATCACCGGTCTTCATCCTCACCGCCTCCCACACCACTTTGTTGCTTGCAGCATGAAGACAGTCTATTCCTCACCATTGACCGAGTTTGCTGCCACCACTTAGCTTCATCAAGAGGGCTCTACTCCACTACATGTCCACTATGGTGCCCATTGATAGTTGCTGGCATAGAAGGGCAAAAGATTCCAATCGCCAAGAAAAGGGGAGAAGGAAGAGGCCACAGAGGAAAGAGTTGCAGGGCGGGGGCCAAACGGAACGCGTCTTAGTCTCCCTCCCTTCCTCTCCGAACCTTTCCCAAATCTCAGAGCTGCTCTCTAGAGAAGCCTATAAAGAGCACCAAGTGGGAGGTAAATATATCTTCAAAGATCATATAACCTACTTTAACCAATTTATTGGGCGTTCAGCTGCAGCTTGCACCATGACAACCTGACATTACAACATACAAAGCAGACTAAGTAAAAATGAACTTTAAGCTGACAGTGCACAGGGTTGCAGGACATCCGTTTCAGGGCAGAATGTGATCCAGTCATTTGAAGCACTATTGTGATAAACCTGTCTATGAGAACATAAAAAATAATCACACTCCACATAATTTCAGCCTTGGGCATGTACATCGTATTGCAATAATTCCTGATGCTGAAATGAAGTTTCTATTTCAAAGCAAGCCTAGCCCAATCCCACTTCCATACAATTGTAACATGAACTAGCCTTTCCAGGTAAGTTATATGTGCTTCCATATCTGCTTCTTCTTCAATGTCCCAACTTCACTTTACAAACCTTGATCTGTATTTGATGCAGTCACAACTGAGGAAGCCATAGGCTTCTTTTGTTTGGCAGTCAATAAGTCTTGACCGCAACTTCAGAGTCCATAACCCTGTTACAGAAAGGAACAAACAGGAACAGAGGAAAAAGAAATAGCAAATAAAAGATTTTCAGAAGGTCTATACAACAGCCACCATGATTAGCACAGACAGACAACTTGCTGTGGCGCAACTGACTTTGGGGATGAATACCACGGTACTCAAATGATGATACCTGGAGAGAGAAGGTTCTATACTTTCGAAAACAAAGCATCAGTTGGCCGTCATACTATAGTGGACATCACAATGGCAGTCTTTCTAGCACCACATTATTGGCTTACCACTTGAAGTATTTATCTATTCACATACATTTTTCTTATTCTTATAAAGGGATGAGCAGATGTTAAAAATCTATTTAGATCTTTGAAAGGCCAAGTTGAGAACCATCCTGAAAAATTGTTGGGGACAGACTGGTGGTTCCTCCGCAAGCGCCTGAAATGGCAAAGAACAGAAACCAATGAACCTCAGATGGTAGCATTATATCCAGGATGCTGCTGGTGTTATTAAGGATTTCACTATTACCTGATGAATCAAGACAGTGGATGGAGTCATCCCAGGTACCGTGTTAACCTCTATCACCAGTACCTGGAAAGAGCCACATTTAACATATAAATAAATTAATAAACAGATATAATACATTTGTCCATTTTTGTGCATGACACATTTTCCAGGGATAACAAATTTAGTTGTGTTCCTTGCCAAACACATGATGCATCGTCCAGGTCAATGATCCACATGGTTCCCCTTGTTCCCCATATTTTGAAAGACAACCAACATTCAAGTGAGCCGGGTTGTTTGGCAACCACTAATTGAAACAATCATGTTCCATTGTTGAAATCTGTTCATTTAAAATGATCATTTGATTCATAGGTAATTAGATATTTAGGATGTTATTGATCATGAAGAGTGCAATGGGTCATTAATTTGTATGTCCTATCACACACATCAGGTATAACTAAGTTGGTGGTCTCCAGTTTACACTAAAGCCACCTACTTTATATACTTGTACTGTTGGATTTTAATTAAGAAAAAGCACTGGTAAATAAACTTGAGAATACATGTATTCTCTAACTAAAACAAACCTTGGTTGAAACTTAATTTATTTCAGAATTTTCCATGACTATAAATCATGTAAATCTTTTTAAGAGGTGTTGGATGCACTACTACACTACCAGCATGCTAGCCCAGGTTAAGCAAGAAGTGTAACTGGAAGTTCCAAGTACAACAGTGGGTCGAGTTGGCAGAGAGAGTACCATGGATTGGAGAGCCAGTAGAGTCGATCCCAAATTCCTGGGACACTGATATCTTGTGTACACATGCGTTTGAGCTTCCTACACTAACAGTAACTATTCTATAACCAGTACTCCAGCGTACTGTTGAACATCTATTCTATCCATTTATGGCATCATAATTCTGTTATAACAAGAGTGTTAACTTTAGATTCATTTTTTGTGGGTCAGAATGAACTTGAATCTGTAGAGTCATCACAATAAGTTGTTTAACTTATATATAAGTATTCCAATGCCGACCAGACACATGCACAAAAGCCATGTACACTTGCAATTAAGACCAATTGTTTCTGACATAGAAAACATAAATAGATAGGGCTGGAATTGGGCCGGGCTAGGCCAATTTTTTTGAAAAAATACAGGCTCGAGCCCGAGCTCAGCCCGGCCTGAGCCGGGCCCGAGACTGGCCCGAACCCAATCAGGCCGGCCCACGTCAAACCCGAATCAAGCCCAAACCCAACCAAGCCTAGGCAAGCTTGTTGCGGAGGAAAGGAGGGGATGACCTCCCAATGAGGGGGCAGTCAGAGGCAAGGGAGAGGAGGGAGAAGCGGAGGACAGGGAGATCGGCGGGGGGAATGGAGTATCGGAGAACGCCGCCTACCAAAAAGCTCCCACTGCCGTGCCGCCGAGCATCCCCTTCGCCGAGAGCTCCCGCGGCGGCATCGTGGCCGATGGCTTCGGATTGCCACCCAACATGCTGACAGAACCCATATGGGACAACCTTCCGACAGGATCTGTCGCAGATCGTGAGCGATCTGAAGTTGGTCGTCTTTCCGAACCTCTTCCGAGAGGATCCAGGCAAGGCGCTCCGAGATTGGGACCTCTGGGGCTGATGATCGAAGAGCTCCGCCACCATCAACGCCTCTGACTCCCCTCCACCATAGCAGCCGTCTCCCGCAGCCAAGTCCACCGCCGCCTCCACCTCCGGCATCGGCGCATCATCTTTTCCCAGCAGCGGCTCCCTCCGGCGCATCGTCTTCCCACTCCGATCCTTTTTGATTGTATCGAAGTCCAGGCAAAGGTGGAGGGCGGAAGGGTCGGGCCTGACTTCGGGCTTGGGCCCGGGCCGAGCTCAGGCTGGGCCAAAGGTCTGCCCGAGCCCAGCCCGAAAGTAAAACGAAACCAAATTTTTGGGCTCGAGCCCGGCCTAAATGGTTTCGGGCCGAGCCCGAAGCTGGCCAGGCTCAATGGGCCTCGAGCTGGCCCGAGCCCACTTCTAGCCCTATATATAGTCAATAACTTAGCTTATTAATTTTGAAAGAAACTCCTTTTCTTAGGTTCTTTAAATATTAGCATAATACCACTATATGAAAAGCCAAGTAGTTCATACCCAAAATAAAAGTCAGAAAGTGAGGATAGAATATTTCATTAATTGAGAAGATCAGCTTACCTCCCCACTATATGCATTCACAAATGCATCAATTCGTGAAAAACCTTCCAACCCCAAAGAATTTGCTATTGCCTCAATCCGCTGTTTACATCTTTGCAAGGCATCACTACTGAAGAAAATGAGCAAACAACCACCTGAGAAGGATGATACAGTACAGGTTCTTTTGAAGACAAAATGTGCATGTGAGTGAAAGTCTCAATGCATGTTACTTTATCAAGCTCCCTTTGGTCAGTAGCATATTAGTTGCACCATTTAAAAGAGATAAAAATAATAAACTTCATGATAGATTTGTTACAGCAATGAGTATTAGTTACACAATTCATGATATAATATATTAGCACACAATCTGTGAGTTCATGCCCACAACAAGCAGAAATCGGTTAGAAGCATCAAGAGAGTGCACTTCTGTTAATTAAAAAGCCTCCAATGTGATTATTCGAGAGGGAGTACCATGATTCTGATTGTCAAACATCAAGAATGTTCAACCCACCTACTTAACCACATCTGAAAAGATTTCCTTACCTGCTGTTACATAGTCCAGAGTTTCTTCCCAATAATATGACATAATTGAGATTTTCCAAAGTTTTTAATCAAGGATAAATATTATACTCCGTCATCACGTGTCAAAGCTTCAGACAGAATTTGCACATTGATCATGCCATTTATCATGTATCAAGGTTCCATCTCAGCAAAGCGCAAATATTGTGGGCAAACTTAGTTCATTTTATATCCAGTGTCAAAACTGCCATCAAAACTGCACAGCCACATTTTATACACACAATACAAGCCATTCTCTCTGTATTCAAATCAATATCTCTTGATTATGTTAAGTTCTTATCAATTAAATTTCAAGATGGAGAAATTATTTCTTATATTGTCAGAATACATTCACGTCCAAGTCAGGGAACTTGATAAGATGTTTTTGAATTGTTTATATGTAGATTTCAAAGGAATGCAGACTCTCCGTGACCGATGATATTTCACTAGACTGAAGTGCTAAAACACTAGCAAGGAAGCACAATAAAATAGTAAGGTTTGTAATGCACACATATTTGCTTATACATACATGCCTACATGCATGCATGTACATGGTATATCTACAAGCCTTGTCCGAAATATTTTGAGTTGCCTTTGTGGACCCTACTCAACCTATATTGGTAAGGAAATACCTATCCACGCTGACTTCAATAACTAAAGTTGACTCATTGATGATTTCCTTGACTTACATTTGGGTGATAGTATCTAGAGATTAAACCAAATGCCATATTCCTGCATAATGTCATGCATCCTAACCATCCAGTGAACACAAAGATACAATGCCTCAAAGTAATTAGAAAATGAGTTAGAGATACAAAACTCCATCCAAACCACTTTTTTGTACAGCCCCCCAAACCACTTAACCGACTTCTAGAAGCAATTAAAATATAGGTAAGATAAAGGATTTTAAAACAAACCCCATAATTGTTGCTGGAGGTGGTGTCAAGTTGATGCCAGTTCCACCTACAAAACAGTCAGTTTTCGTAGTCAATATCATTAAACTTAAAGGAAACATATATAGTTGAATATTATGTTTTGTCATTCATGCAACTAATCTCTATGATAACATTGCATGGTACATCTCTAACAATATTACAGAAAAGTTCATGACCAGGCTATAACCAAATTATTAGCTTGCCACCGTCACCTACATTTGAGACCCTTCTTGCTGATACTTTGTCGGTTTGTCCACTTGAAATTAAGTTTTATAATCATGAATTTACATGATTTAAAGTGTTCATCTAATTAAATTTTGGTCAAGATCCCAGGTGATAGGTTTAGTAGCAGAGTCTAGTTTTTAAGTCTTGTTGATGACAAAGGTGGAAGAGAACCTTGTGTACACTAAGGATAAAAGAAAGCAAGGCAAATTCAGACAGAAAATCAGTTCAACTGCCTGGTTGTATGGTGGGGGTTTGGGATCTCAATATGCATGCCCAGGGTGAACTAAAGGCTCACTTGAATCTATTAGTCACCTATTTATGCTCAAACAGATGGCTTTTTATCAAATTTGTCTACTTTCCCCCCTAATATTAGTTGTAGTTAAATGGTCCTTCAATGAAAAAAAAATCCTATATTGAAGGGCTAATTTTTTTTAGAAAAAAATCTGATGAGATGGTGAAAGGATTATAATATGGTTACTAATACCAACTTACATACAGTCACACTACATTATCACAATAGAATCAGTTATAGCCTAATATTTGTCGCTCAATATTCCCACCTAGAATAATAATATGGTGATAGGCTTGGAAAATCCCTGTCACCAGACCATATTCCTCCTAAAGTAATCCACATAAGCTATGCTTCAAGCACTCACAATATGGACCAAGTTGTTGTTGCTGAGCACTCAAATGAAGTACACCAACCTCCTTAACAGAATGACTTCCAGCTTTCCGCTTTCATAACTTATCATTGAAACTTATGAAGGCTATGTACCCAGCAAATCACAACCAGTGGGTGCAATATTTCAAGACTCATTCTCCAAATCCTCATGTTAGATGTATATGTATTTGGATTAATATACATAACACTTATTTATACTATATATACATAATATATCCAGGATATGCACAATATACACACACATAGGAATCGATAATGATGACATTTCATCACTTATTCCAATTCAAGGCCTGAAAAATATGTCCATAAGTGTTCTCCTATAATTTTTTCTTATAACAAATAAATGAATATCTCATTACAACATTAACATGTGCTCCCTGAGATCTTATACTTCAACCCAAGCTCCATAAAAAAAAAAAAAAAAAAGTACTTTTTCTGAGATGAAAAATTACCTAGTAATATTGTTAATATCATATTCTACTGAGGACCCAGTCAATACAAATTATAGTAGCAATTGCAACTTGCAAGCATGACATAACACACATCATTCCACACCTGTACTATATATAGAATATTTAAATTCAATTGAAGGCCTACATGTCCAATTCAAGTGGAATACTTAAAATGTATTTATGCATACAGAGACCTATATATGTGGTCCCGCATCTTCGTTGCTATTCCCACTTTATTGAACTGAAATATAGCTTACAGGGTACATAAACTAAAATGAGGTCCTAGAACTAATGGTCTGATGCACAGGAAATGCCCTAGTTATTTTTATTATAGCACAGTTGTCAATAAGAATAAAAAAAATAAAAGAAAGCAAAGCATTCAACGAATGGGCAATGTGAAAAACGTACAATTTACATATATAATGCTGCTCTATAAAATTAAACTGACCAGCTAAAAATAGCAGACCACATCTGTGGAACCATGATTGTCTGTCTGATTAGGCATAGGAAAACATACCTTGAAATTTCTCCTCAAGCGATAAGATGTCACCAGTTTCTTTAACAGTAATGCTAGGACTCAGTGAGTGCATTTCTCCACGTTTACCTATGACACCAACTGTTATTTCAATCCATTCGTTGCATCCTTCCCATATTAGACTATGAGCACCATCATTTGCTGATTTGGAACAAACAATTATTTCATCCGTCTCAATGAAAGGCTCAAAAACTAATGATTGTGGAGGAGGATTTGGCATCTCAATCACCCCGTGTGCCTAGCACATACAATTGAACAGGAACTTTTGAAAATTGCATTTGATTGGACAAGAAGAATATATTTTAATTTTATTATCATAGTGTGCCATGTATTTATCCAAGAATAACTTCTTAAGTATTTCCAACAAATAAAAAAGAAGTTGATAAGCAAATTTTAGTCTAAAAAGATGCACTTGATGATAAACTCTTTTCAATATCTAGAGGTCATGTGCGGGATGATAAATATTTTCAACATATATAAATATCATGAACTGCCATGAGGAAACAACACCTTGCCCTGTATTCTATAACATAGCTTTCCCTGCCAGGGTTAAATTGAAAGGTAGATCATCTTAATGTGTCTCGTATCATGACAAATAAACTTATAAATCCTGAAGATAAGAGAGATTTATGCACTGTGCATTATGTTAATTTAAAACCCAAATGCAGATTAATCTAAGTGAAAGAACTATAAATAAACTAGCAAACATATTATGATGCTACTGAGGATTTAAGTATACCACCTGCATGCATGATATATGCCATGCGCCAAGAAAAAAGAGGATGTAAGAGCCCTTTAGGCTGGGCAATGACCGATACCGAGCAGTATCAACCCCATAACAAGCAGCTTGCCTGGTACCCCAGTGCCAACCTAGTGCAAAATGTTGATACTGGCCCAGCACATAATGGCATGAGCAGACACTTGAACCTTGTATTCCTGATAAAAGGGATGTGTTCTTCATATCTGATATGCATTTGTGCATTTTTATGCCAAATTTGAATGCTTAATTAAGATCATAATTCAACTGATATCTCCATTTGTACTTGTAAACATTAAAACAAAAGACAGATATGGGTATGATTATGCATATTCTGACTAATATCCATTTCATGAGTTGACCATAAGGAGCCAAATGAATGACTGGAGAAAACTTAAGTTCCATTGGCATTATATTTCTGCCTTTAACCAAAGGGCCTACTTACAAGACAAATTCCTACCCACAATGTCTCAAAAACCTAAATGTAGGAGTTTGCAGACCTTTGACAAACTATTAGCTGGAAGTCGTGGAAGAAAGTTCCGCAATGCATTTATGTATACTTTCAAATCCTCCACGGTGCTGCAAAACAGTGTGATTGGTGCATCAAAACTCATGCAGATGCAGACTATTTAAACAACATGCTTATCTCAGGCAAACAAAAGCACATATGGAGAGTCACAATGATGTGACCATTGACATACCGTAGTCTAGCAACGCCAGTCGAGCATCCATCACGAGCTGGTTTCACACATAATGTTTCAGCTTTGAGCTTTGTTGTCAAGTTGTGCCAAATATCAAGAGGAGATGAATTTAGTAGCTCCTCTTTACTCCTTACATCCTTAGGTATGGTAAGCACTCCCAAGCTTGTCAGCTGTATTCAGAAGTGGAGAGAATCACAAACTCTAGCATATTGATCATGTAAATAATAAATGTCATATAATAAAATAAAAGATTAATCTAGATAGCTGTTTAGCCAAATCATAAATTCATAATCTCAGGTCTCATTCACATAGTTGATGGGCATAAATCCATAAAAGAACAGCATTATCCAAAAGAAATAAATAGGGCTGACCAACAAAGCATACTGGTTCATGCCAAAAGTTGGCATGATATAATATGGCGTGCGCATGCCACATGGTTCTTAAGTCCTTCATACACATATAAAGGAAACTCAAAGATTTTCTGATGTGACTCATAGGCAGACCCAGAAGAAACACTACAACCTGAGATTTGTTGTTTCCTAGGCACTACTTTAAAGTATGTGTGTTGTCAAATCAAGTATGTGCATTGCTTTCTGGTGTGACTCATTGCAAGAGGCTAAGAGCAAAGTATGCAGCTTGAAACATGCCTCAAGCCTTCGTTATTGAAAACCTATATGAAGAAGCAGGGTGGAACATGAGCTACTCACAACACTATCTTGAGCTTAATAATCTTGTTCTTACAAATTTTTAAGAGTTTAACAGTTCGTCCCATATTAAAACTTGAATCATTGCATTTAACATAAACATCGAAACAAGACACCTACATAAAGTAGCTTGTGCAAGTTATTCTATGATTCAGCATCATAAATAGGGCTATTTCAACTCATAATGAATGTACTTGACACCAAAGCCATTTTCATGTCAATATTAAATGTTGAGAAACATAAAACCATTCAATTAGAACAAATTAATGGTTATGCATATTCATTCTTAAAAAGTATTGCAAACATACATGGCTAAGGGCTAGAGATGTTGACACTTTGTCCATACAAATTTTGGAAGCCATGGGTCCAGGACCTGCAAAATGAACGGTTATGACAAAAGCCCAGCTATTTAGCAAAAGATTGTAAGTTAGATGATAGAAAATGATCATGAAAGCTCAAACCTGTGTAAGGAACTCCTGCAGCCTCCAATAAAGCTTGAAGGGTACCATCCTCACCAATACCACCATGCACTGTAGATAATGGCAAATAATGATAATCAAAAGATCTAAAGTAACCCTTCAAAAAATAAGGCATCAAAATACACAGCAGAAGTTCAGTTTCTTTGAATTTATTCTGATTATAAACTATAACCAAATCAACAGAGTCACACTCGTTGATCAGCAGTATGCAAACAAAACTATTGACCACGTGCCTATCATTGATTGATCTTACTTTAAGATAGACTAATGCACTAGCTTATTTTGCCATACGTAAGGGAAATGGATATTAACCTAGTCAGGAAATTATATTATACCATTGTCATCTCAAATGCCGGCCTGTGCCAGTACAAGGCAAATACCAGGACCCAGCACAAGTCAGCACAGCACCTCCTAGGGCATTTTTTTGAGATATTTTTAGCTAGAAAAAGGCCTATCAAATCATTATTTTTGTCTCTGAACAGACAGCACATGCAATGCTTGGCTGCTGGCCAGTAGCCAGCATGCTCCATGCCGAACACACACACACTCCCCCCCCACCCCCCCAACCCAACCCCTCTCTCTCTGTCCAATTTACCAACTGGGAGAATAGATGTAATAAACAAATAAACAAACAAAACACATGCATGTACACACACACACTCTTCCCCCCTCCCCACCCCACCCCACCCCACCCCTCTCTCTCTCTGCCCAATTTACCAACTGGGAGAATAGATGTAATAAACAAATAAACAAACAAAACACATGCATGTGAGAATTCACATGCATTCGCACATGTCACACACACACACACATATATACATATGCACGCACGAGTGCATATATGCGTGTGTGAAAGGTCTGCCAACTTAGTACCAGACCCCAACAAGTACTATCCTATTACAATGTTTGTATGTGGTTTGACACAATACAAGATACCTACCCAGTGTCGGTATGGTACGTGACCAGTATGATATGATACGCCTCGTACCGGGCAGTATGGAGCAGTATAGCAAACCATGTGTGTGTGTGTGTGTCTCAATCTACATGCTCATGTGGATACGCATACTCCACAGCCATAAAAAAAGAAGCAAGCATCACTAACTAAAATTGTAAACAAACAAAAATTAAACAAATCACAAAACATAAATTTACTGAATATGGTATCATTGAGGAGGAACCTGCAATAAACACTACTGCTTGAGCTTCTTTAGCATACTCAATCCACTGTTCCAGTGAATATTTCACAGGAGGTTCATCAACAATGTCAAAACCTGTGAACCAACTATGTTTATTTAGAGCTTCTGCAAGTTCAGTCATGACATGCTCGCGTAAATGAGATGTCAGTGCAGCTCTTCTTGGTTCAATTGCCTCAACACAAGCAGCAAAAACCTCCTCTGTTGTATGGCGCAGAACTAGGGAATAACTGTAGCAGAAAAATGGGTTTGAGTAATATATGTTGAAACAACCTAAAAAATAATGATGCACAAAGATATGCTACCAAACAGACCCCCTGATCAAATATCATAATTTTTATATATCAATACTTCCAATGAACACATTGAATACATGATATGAGAGCTCTGACATTATTGGTTTAAAATGGTGACAATAACAAGAAGAGTCAAGGTTATACAACTTGCAGTAAAAACAAGCATGACACTTTGGCCTAAAGTTAAAGGTTTCAATATTTAAGTAGCAAGTGTTTACTTGTCATGAATCATGTAGATATATGTAAAAAAGAACACTTACGGTAAAGACCAAACAATTCTTGAATTGGCATCATTATCTTCATCCTGGTTCTGGGTAGACAAATATCCATTTGCAGGAGCAAGTAGACATGGAAGTACATCAACCTGAAACTACCGAAACAATTAGAGAGCAAGCAACAACAATGACAGAATTTCATGTAAATCTCAAAGTTATAATTTCTAATATCCATATCCTTTGGAGCAAAGAAAATTCTAGAGGCAAGCACGGATACTATCACTAGAACAGATAGGAATATATAAAAGGACCCTGTGGAAAATTCGAAGGCCAGAAAGGTAACATGTAACCTACTTTGAATCAATGAATTATACTCTAAATACATGATCATAAGGGGAAAAAATTCACAAAATGAAGAAGCCAAGATAAGGGGGAGAACTCTACATACACTGACGTCAATGTCCAAAAGAAGGCATGGCTGTCACTTAAAATTTACGTGCTTATTTGAAGATATCATGAACTGGTATGCTGCATGCAAATCAAGTTGCTTAGATACCAGTTTGGGTGTGTGCCGAACTTGATGCTTCAGACTCCAAAAGAGGATTCATGGTTGCAATTACATGAACATTAACATACATACATTGCAATTACATGAAAATTGACATACATAAATGAATGTATGCATGTAAATTGATGTTTTATGTTATACTACAAAGAAAACTACATTTTTATGTACTTCAGGCTAAAATGTTAAATTGGTGACTGAAAGAGAAAAAAAAAAAATCACATACAATCGAAATAAATAGAACAAGTACCATCACCAACAGATGATGATGAGGAACGAATATCTCAATATAATTAAAAAAATGAATTCTACGGGTTCAAAAAAAAATTTTATAAAGTATAAAAATTTCTTAGATGATGCAAATGGAGACTATTTCACAGAGTCCAGGTAAATAGAAGAAATCTTGGTCAAACTTTCATGTAGAGATGGTTTTGAACTTTTTAACAATATCAAAATGAAAAGTAGTTGAAAAAGAATATTTTCAACAATTAACACCACAAATTTTAACATCCAACATTGCACATTAATTAGATTCAATTATTAATAAGCTTGTGGGATTTACATCATCAAAATGTTGCAAGTTAAGCCAGACATTTGTCCCACTCATGAGAGATACTTGGCGTTCTGAGGTTTCTCCTCCGAAGATAACAAAAACCTTTTGAGCTTCTCTGTTTTCTCTATTGATGTTTGCACGATGTTCAGATTGCAATCTTCTAAAAGATGCATTCCATGAATTTCTGCATGGTACAAGAGAAGGGAGCCGCACGCAAGCATGCTGGATAATGGTACGAAGGATGTTTGAATGAGAAAATCCAACCTGTACAAAAAAAAGTGTCTTTGCTCAATACAACACTAATGGTGCATTTGGATGTCCTTCAAAATCATGATATTTTAGATTTTTGAAATTACTAATAGTAATTTGTAATGTGAAATGTATGGTTGTCAGATAAATTTTCAAAAACACCTATAATCATGAAATTAAAAACTTCTACTTTGAGTACAATTTTCAACATTCATGTTTCTCTCATTCTTGTCTTCAAAGCTTTCCAGTTGTGAACTCTCTATCCAACAAACAAGCATTGCCTAAAAAAATTAACTTTTTAAAATTCAAACATTTTGAATCATTAGAAAATAAATTCCTGATTTTTGAATTTCAAGCATCCAAAAATAGCCTTAAACACCGATAAGAAGGAGAGATAAAAACAGATGGAATACGGGCAAGAATTGTTGGTGTCTATCTCTGTATTACTTCAGCACACTGAAAGAGGGCTTATATAGCAACTGTACAAAATGCAGAAAGCAGTTAATCAATTTTAAAAATTACAAAGAACTATTCTACAATTAATATCTGCCACAAACAGATATCGTTATTAAATATAGACTATGAATGTGGAGACTGACTTCATTATCTGAATCAAAATGGAGATATTTTTTTCCCTTTCACAGATGATTTAGCTTTAAGAACAGAAAAATGTGATCCAAATAACAGGTGATATGAATGCATACTGTAATATATGTAGCATTTGAATTAAATAGTTCCAGCAATGGTGTACGATGTCCTAAATGAAGCAGATTGCTCTTTGTTTAAATTGTGCACGATACTAGCAAATTAAGAATCTTGAAACATTGGAGATTTTACGTAGTCATATGGAGTATGGAGATGCATGATATGCTTGTATAATAGGCGTGCCTGCTAAGTATGAGGAATTGAGGAGATAAGAGCTGATTCTAATTGTATACATTAGACAACCCCCTTCTAATTGTATACATTAGACAACCCCCTTATCAGTAGATTCACGGTTTGCAGAACCATGCTGAACTAGCACTTTGGGGCATATCAAATCAGACCAGTCGGGGACTAGCACACTTCAAGCTATTAAACTGAGAGGGGAACCTCTGCCCACACGGTTCACTTAAACCCCCTTCCGCCAACTCACAATTACATTCCCCTCCCCCCAAAAAAAAACCCCTCCGACTGCTTGTGATGGTCTACCCCACTGCCGCCCACGCTTGAGGGTCCAGTGTAAGTCCCTTCTTCCCTCCCTCACTCTTGCTCAGGTTAGGGTTAAGATTTCCCTCACCCACCCCCTTTGTCCCTCCCTCCCACCCCCTCTCTCGCTTGGGTTAGGGTTAGGTTTTGCTAAGGCAGCCCTTCCGTCCCTCCCTCTTCCTCATTCCCTCTGCTTCTCCCCCTCCCTCTCTAGGTTCTACCTTTTTCGGTACACTCTGGAATGGCACAATACCAATGCCTACTATGCCAGAATGATTGTAGGCCAATTTGCCTTTAGGTACCAATTTGATGAACCTTGAGTAGATTCTTGGATTCACCGCATCCACCAAAATACTTGAGTCCGGACTGAGCTGAACCAATCATTGGCTAGTACCCCCTCCGATACCAATTTGATGAACCTTGAGTAGATTGTTGGATACATTACATGTACCAAAACACTTGCCTCAACAGTTTTAGGCTGTCAAAGTTCAAGATCCTAGAAGGACCTTAGAAAAGCTTCATTTTAGATCCCAAATGATATCCACTCTCCAACATAATATTAACCATTTGAGCACTTCTCTCAGCACTCATACGTTCTCTGCATTCTGAAAAGAACATATACTTCTTATTAATCACTTAAAAGGGTAAATTCTTGCAGTCCTTTTCTAAACAAAAAGAAGAAATACATTGGGGACACCACCAAGGATTGAACTCTAGACCACCCCCAAGTGGAGAGAGGCATAGCTACTTAAGACAAGGCTAAGGTTGGTTGGTTCTTGTAGTGATTATCTTGCCGAATTTGGTCATAATAACTCGATGAACCGATGGACATTTTGGGCAAGAATATCAAATAAGCAAGCTTCAGATCACCAGCTATTTCTAGTCTTAAATACCCACTCCACGATTACAAGTTAAAAATGCATTCTTCCAAAATTTTTGCAACAATAGCTTAACATTCTCAACGTTGCTATGTTAATGTTAAGCAAGGTGCCGTAGTGGCATCAGGCACTGTACTGGTATGATACTAAACTATACCATACCGACACTCAATACACAAATCTGTACCAGTTTGGTACGGCTACAGCATTTCTTTGACTTTTTTTTTTGTTTTTAAGGATTATTTTAAGCTTTATGGATGTTTAAAAGTACTGTAGTGTACTTCTAGGGTACCCAAGTAAGACTTGGTTACTGTTCAAAGGACCTAGTTAGGTTTGTGGATGTAAGTAATTTTATCCATCCACATAGGGAAAAAGGAGAAAAAGGAAAGAAGGGAAAGAAGGAGAAAAAGAAATAAAGAAAGGAAAGAAAAAGGAAAGAAAGAAAGAAAGGAAGGGCAAAAAACAAAAAGAAAAGAAAGAAAATGGAAGCAAAGAAAAAAGAAATAAAGAAAGTGAGGAAAGAGAAGAAAAAGGAAAGAAAGGAAGGGAGAAGGAAAAGAAAGGAAGGAACAAAAGAAACATGGAAAGTAAGAAAAAGGGAGAGAAAAATAAGTGTCCGAACTACTCCAAAATTAGTGGCGGTTTCACTTGGTTGGGACTAATTCGGGCCCTTTACCGGACCGAACAGCCAAATCGACCCGACACCATACCGGTTCAAGTCAGTACCCCTTGAACTAAGCGGTTCAAGTTGGTAATGCTTTCCATTATGTTAAGTGGTGTTTTAACCCATTCACCGTCCACCCATTCCCTGATTAAATGTTAATACAAGATCTTCCATCATCTCAGTAACAGCTCAATATAACTCTCAACTATAGTTGATCATGGGCCAGGCTTGGGGACAAAAAATATCAAATTTTAAAAAGGCCCAGCCTGGAACCTGATAAAAAATGAATATAGTCTAGGTCTGAGGTTCGGCTTATGATCAACTCTGCTCTCAACTACTTGGCTAGCTTTATTATTAGTATCCTAGTCTCAATGTTGCTAAGCTAACAAAAAGTATTTCTTTAAAGCATCACATTGCAATCAATGAAGCCCCAGCTTCATATACACCGTCATGAGATAGTAAAATAAATACTTCGACAAAGATAATTAATAATGTTACCCTTCTCTTCCAAATTTAATTTTAATAATGCAAGACCTAAATTTTGCTTCTTTAATAGACACTGCATCACGAAAAGTGAAATTATGGGTGTTAATGTCAGCCTGCATTCCCACAACTGAAAATTTTTTGAATCAATCAGCAATTTATATCACACAAGCCAGAACGCTCATTCTCCCGTGTACAAAGGTTCTATCTTATTAAATATAACCAACAGCACAAGCTCTCTCTCTCTCTCTCTCTCACATACATATATAGATCATCACTGGAGCTTCAGCACCCAGCCACCCACAGATCAAGATCGCCTGAAGTACAGTTCCATTGTGTCTATGGAAAAAAATTTATATATAACAACACCATATATATGTATAAGATTGAGGCTTTGCAATTTCAGAAAAATCTATCGCTGTAAACATATCACCATAATATCACTAGTAATACCAAAGTGGATGTTGACAGATATCAACAGTAATAGATAAAGGTACCTTTGAGGCTTGCTGAAATAAAAAGCTGGTTTGCTCCATCCCACTTATCTAGGTCAAATAAATGGCAACAACAGCATAGTAGCCAAAGAAATTTGTAAGCATCGTATAAAAATTAATGAGGGTAAATCAAACAGATAACAATTAATAAGAACGCTGCAGATAACCAAACCTGTCTCTTACCAAGTTGATATCAGTAAATATGATTGCACCCGACTTAGTAAATCCGAACTTATTATGGTTGTCCGCTGATGATAGCACATCAACATGATCAGGTAAAAACCAGCCATCAATCCTGGCAAAGTCACGCAAATGGAGACGTTGAAATAACAAAGATGCTCCTTGTCTGATACATTCAATTACTTCAATTGGAAAGCGTGGAGGAGTGTGGTAAGCAACCTGTGAAAAATATGATGGTAAACTTTATATAAAGTTTAGAAAACCATATTGCGAGTTTAGGTAGAACACGTGGACATGTCTGTATGCCTGGCCAGGATTCCTAAACATAATTTAGTAATGGCTTTCAAGAAAAAGGAACCGAAAACAATGACCGGACTTGCCCATTTGAGTTACAGCCATCATAACAAGGATGCAGCTAAACACAAAAGAACATGAATAAGCATTTCAAGGAAATATAGCTGCTAGTACTGCAAAATATTGGTACATATAGTCCAGTTTCTGGTACAAAATGAGTAATAAACACAAAAATAGACTTTTCAGGATCTTAACTACTAAACATTATTAAACTAAGAAATTAGAAAAATTATAAAAAGGATAAATTTGTACAGTTCTTCCCATCAGCAAAGAAGTACCATATAAATGTTCAAATCAAGATTATAGCAAAAAGCTTTTGATTGTATATTTATGTTCTTTAAACTATTTTCTTACACTTCCATTCATGGTTCATGTTTTATAAATAAAGCTCAAGACTGACTTTATTATATGGTGAATACCGCTTAACACTGCTAAAATTTTAGTTGCTACTACTGAGATAATATAATATTGTGATTAGGAGTTTCTGAAATCACTACATGAAGCTACTTCACTTATGACCAAACTGTCATTCAGTAAGCATATAAGTTACTTCTAAAAATTAGTAAAAGATCTTCATGTATTTTGTTCTTCCATGCCTACATGGGCTTCTTGTCTTTCTTTTGATTTTTTTCCTTCTCTTTTTGAGATTGCGAGAGGTGCAAAACCCTCCATTTCCATTGGATGAGGGTGTGAATCAGACCCACATCTATTATCAAGACAAGAGATTTAACCAACTCAACTATTTGGCAACCTACATGTCATTCAGTCTTAGTGGCTTGAAAACTAATGCCTACACAAAGACTTAAAACTTAGAGTTGGATTTTCAGTGTTTATTATTTATCTCAACATTTTAAGTATTATGAAAGTCATATAGTGGCCCGCTGAGGCTGCCGAGACTCCAAGGCTTTGCAGTCCTCCATAAGAAACTAAGACGAGAGAGAGGGGGGGAAGGGAGGGGAAGATGGCAGGGAGGAAACCCCTTGCGGCTCAAAATCCGACCCATTGCCGGCTTCACTATGTCAGATTTTTTTAAAACCCGATGAAACATGTCAAAGCCCCATTTTTGAACCTGCGGTGGCCACAAAGGGTGGGTTTTGGGCTGCCCGGCAGCCACGGTGACCCTCCAGCAACCTCCCCACCGCCTTCCCCTCCCTCCTCTTCCCTCTCTCCCCCCCCTCCCCCCTTCTCTCTATCTCTCACTCTATTCTCAGTTTCTCTCGTGGAGGACCACCGAGCCTAGGAGGCCTTGGTGGCCACTGCAGGCATCTCTGCTGGCCACCTGCTCCCTCCCCCACTCTCTCTTTCTCTCTCTTTTCCTCCTTGGTTCATCCCCCATTTCCGTATCGGTTCGGGCCCGGTATGGTCCTATATCGGGGCATACCAACTTGTACCACCAGCCAGCTAGCACAGGATCCAGTTCTGAGTCGACAATCCTGGGTACTTGGCAGATAGAATACAGGCGACTATTCAATAATTTGTTGGATGGCAATTAACCGATGCTGAAATGTTTGGGATCAGATACTCTTCCATGTCTAATTTATGCTATTTGTTAATTGCTCTTCCACTTTTGGTTAATGTACTTGTTTTATGTGTCTACAACATACATGTCTATAAACCTGTGTGTGTGTGTTCAAACGTGCACAATTTTGTGAGTACTAAGAACAATCTCTTGAGCTATGTGTCACAAGATGAGGGTTTTCCTTGTAATGCCAAAGTCCACGAGTTCCGTTTCATAATGCTATACATTTCAAACTCTACGGTGCATGTTAATGTTTCCATGTTGCAGCGGTATAGCTGCAAGTACTCAGGTAACAGAAGGCAGCATATATCTAGGATCTTCAGCAAATATCTGACCATATATCCAGAAAGGCATACATATACTGATGCACCTTTTTCGTACCTGTCTTGTTGGAAGATACTTCCTTCTGTAATTAAATATTGTATCTTCTGCATCATTTTTGCTAGAATATTGAAGCTCAACCTGCCATTGGATGAGATAAAATGATTATCAATTGTACCTTTATACCAGATCCTAAAAACTTCTGTCACTGTATCATGAAACACCAATCAACAGTAACACTCAAAGTTGACCTTGTAAGTATAAAACTCCAACATCTGGGCATTCATTCACCTGCAATATTGCTTGTAGATCCATCTAGAGATCAGAAATAAATTTCCTCAAGAAGCCTATTTACAAAGTGAAAATACACTAGTTTAGACCCAGCAATGAAGTTAAATGTTCAAAATTGATCAACTCAATTTTCTACTACACCCTGGTGATTATCTTTTTCATTAAGATTGAGGGAGCATATATTAGTGGTGATCCTGCTAGTTTCTGGCTTGCAAATTTTTAAACTGTCCACTCCTAATAACAGAAAAGAGAGGCCTATGCAAAGTAGAAAACAAGGCAAAAAATAGTGAAAGGATATGATAGAGCTCATTTCAAAGGATATGAACTTGACAATATTAACTGATGGAACAGAAATATTGGCTTGTCATAACAAAAGTGCCTTAGATGTAAGTGATGCAAGACATCAACAATCACCAAGATGAAAATAAAAAAAGTAAAAATAAACCCTCTAACAAACAGCTGGAATTATGTCCTTTTCTTCTTTTGATAGCAGGGACCTAGGCACAGTAGAGGATACCCCTCCCCAAATACCCCTAACCCTGCAAACCCTAGGGAAGGCAGGATTTGAACCCAGATCTCTGGTACAACCACCAATAGTCTTTACCAACTTGGTTCAGCTGAAATTGTGCTTGAATATTATAAGAATCTTTTCTCCCCTTGGACACAACAGTTTATTTAAAGCCAATTTAGTCCAGTTTAAGGAATTCCATTATTCTAAGGTGCTCCATGGAGAGAAACTGACCAGACAAAGATGCAAGGCTGTCATCAAATCCAGTCCCCTCAGATCTTGCAGTGTATTGTAGCCTATGACACATCAATTTATTATGCCAAGTAGGATTTCTTTCTAGGTAAATGTTTTCAGTTGACAAATGTAATTCATTTTGGGAGTCGGTTAATGGGTCTTACAAGCAATTTCAGATTTTCAGTTGGAGCTTCTGAATTGACCTAGTAAGGGGACCTCGAATCATAGGATTCACTAATCCACGGCAAATGAGGTCCACAACCTAGCTTCAAAATCATGAACATCAGTGCTGGCATCTTCTAACTACATAATATATAGCCACGATATATGCATAACAAAGGAATCCTTAAGTCAACTATTTGAAGCTGGTTGGTTCTATACAAAATATCTTAGAATGCATACCAAGATATCATGAGCAATATGAAATAATATGCCAGAACCAATCAAATGATTTCATGCAATAGGAAAAGTATTCATGTTTCCGAAAAATATAACATGAAAAAAGATGATGGAACCAACTTCAGTTGGAAGTAGAACAACAGGACGGCAATCAGTATCTGTCCCAACATCAATCACAATGGCTGTAAATTCACTCCCACCTTCTAGAAAAACTTCAACAAGAACTTTATCATCAATGCCCTGCAGATCATAGGAAACATTCAGTCGAATGCAGAACTTTTTCATTATTTTCCTTTCTAATGTATTTTATTAGAAAATCAGTGAAAGTAATTACCTCTGATATTATATCAGTAGCTTTTCCAATGGCATCATCAATACCATAAGCAACCGCAACACCAATACTTGATCCTGCTCTTGTTGGCTTGACCTGCAAAACCAAAAATGTCAAGCATGACTATACTGATATTCATTTCACAACATTTTAACAAAGACCAAATGGTGCCTCACCACAACTTTTCCTCTTTCTTGGTCCAGATGATTGCTCTGGAACCACTTTATTAATTCAGACTTGTCTGGTTGATTGTCCTAATTTTCACAAATACAAAATTAATTCCAATGGAGCAAAAAAGATAGATGCTGCTTTCCACCCAAGAAATCCATAGTAGAGACAACAAAGATACAGAGATAGCATCTGAGACATACATTGTTGCTTAGCATATTAACAACCTAGACAAGATAGTCAGACTTGCAAACACAGAGCAAGTTAGTAGAACAAAAGATCATGGTGAAGTGGATTTAACAACACATTTACTGACATGAAGATCGAGCATTAATGTTTGCATATGCATAATGCTTCATTCTATTCATGCTACATGGAATTGTAATGCCATATGCTGCATACGCAAAGAAGCAAGTAGGGGTGTGCAACAAAACCAATCAAACCACAAAACCAATCCGAAATGGTTATTTCAGTTCAGTTTAGATTGGGTTTTCAACATACAGTCTGATTTTGGTTTGGAAATTTTTGGAACCAGAAAATGGATTCAGTTTCAGTTTTTTTTTTTTTTTTTTTTTTTTTTTTTTTTTTTTTTTAGGAACTGACTAGCATATATACTATCTTACTTGGAATAGGTGAGCCAACCCAGCACACCAGTTGCACCCAAATCCAGCATGGCCTGAGATCCAAACCGGCAAACCCTGCTCGAGTTATAAGTTCTCGCGCTTTAACTAGGAAGGATTCTTCATTCGATCAAATATCAACAGCCAACCATCACCCAAGCCTATTAAGAAGCACTGTATATAGCCCATCACACCCAACACAATGGCCATGGTGTGCCCTATTTTTTTCTCTTCTGATCCTCTGAAACCCTAAATCCTGTCCTCCGCTGTCCATCACAATAGCAGCAGCTAGAAATCCTCCTCTCCCTTCAAACGCCTCCACTGCTGGAGTCTGTAAAAGGTCTTCTATTTTTCTTGTCTGTTTACTCATTGCTTTCTTCATCCTAGGATTCTTTATGGATTGTGAGATGGGTTTTCTCTAGGCGCATCGAAGATGACAAATCCAAAGGCTTGTTTCTCAAAACATTTGCAGTGGCCACCTGAGGGTTTTCGCCTCGCCGGGCTTGAGAGCCTTTGCTGCTCAATCCTTTCTCAGATGTCTAAGATTGCCTTCAGTTGAAATTCCTTTCTCACGATTCCATCATGTAGCTCTATATTTTTCCCATTTGGTTGAAACTTTACTTCTTTATGTATTTATGGTGTTGTCTTTTCTCTTTTTCTCTTCTTATTGTTATAGAGTTTTTTTACTAGTTACTGGTTGCTGATGATGATAAATCCAAAGGCTTCTTTCTCAAAACATTCGTAGTGGATGCCTGTGCTGATGATGATAAATCCAAAGGCTTGTTTCTCAAAACATTCGCAGTGGGTGCTTGTGAGCTTTCGCCCTGCCAAGCTTACGAGCCTACGCTGCTCAATCCTTCCTTGGATGTCCGAGACTGCCGTCCCCCAACCCCCAAATCTGGAATACCTTTCTTATGATTCTGTCTATTTTAGATTTTTCTCCCATCTGGTTGAACACTTTTTTGGTCTATTTATGGCTCCCTTGTTATTATAATTTAACCTGATAAACCAAACTGAATTTTTCTGGTTAGTTTGAACCAGTTTTCATATTAGGTGAGTCCAATTTCAGTTTCAGTTTTGGAAAACCAATTTAAGTTAGTTCGGTTTCAAAAATACCCCTAAACCGACCCTACTTGAACCATGCACACCCCTAGAAGCAAGGTTTTAAAATGACAATGAGGAAAGAAAAAAAATCAAATGCTTCATAATTCATATTGTTTCAATGTTAGGAAAATGCAGAAGAGTAAATTTACACATTGCATATGTGGAAGAATCAATTTTCTAGATTAAAACAGGAAATCCAAATACAGAACTATGTTCAGGACTCTTGAAACTGTCGTTGTATTATCAATGGTAGAAACCCATCAAAGGTAGAATTTCACCTAAGAGACAACAGAAGAGCAAGCTGATGACCAGGATAAAATTTTATATCCTGAAACTGTTTTGATGTATGGAAATGAGACAAATAGAAAAATTAATAATGTCATAATCTGATAATAGAATAAGCTAAAATGAGACCACGTCGAACAAGATATCACTATCACTAGTACATTGGACAAACCCTAGCATAATCTCAGTATTTCTTTGAAATTACTATTGTGGCAACATCCGTAGCTTGGAAGTTTCTGCAATCCTGATGCATTGATCCACAGAACAAGAGAAGCTGGTTTTGATGGTTTCAGAAAAATGCTGATGGTACATTTAGCAAAGAAAAGAGCTCTTCATGTAGTTCATAGCACTACATGCAGGTCCTACTAAACATTTACCAACTTTCACATGCTGCTAAGTGTGTTCATCAAGTGTTATCAGTCAGATGGTTTTTATGCACATTAGTTACCACATGCAAATTTGGAAACATTGCCGACGTATTGTAATTAAGTCATTAGAAACCAGCACCACTACACTCTGCACGTATTTTGGGCAAGCATGCTTGCTAAACAAGTATTGCAAGTTTACAAATGTGTTCTATCTCGTCTCTTCCCTTGTTTATATTTCTTAGTTCCAATATCCAGACAAATACTTTGCATCATTCCCTTTCTTTGGTTTTACACCTTTAAAGGAGTGCATGCAGATCTGAATTCCACAGGACAGGCAGGTCATACATACTTGATCTGATGCTTTAGAGGTCCACAGAGTTTCTGTCTAGTGCCACAGTATGAGAGTCCAGTCGAACGTCATATATCTCTCCACTGTGTTGTCCTCATCACTCTTAGAATACTGTAGCAGGAAACTAGGGGTGAACCAATCTGAAAATTATTCTTTATCTTTTTTTGGTTGGCGTGCAGGGGATGGGGTGTGGTTGGTTGCCAGGTGGGAGCTCTTTGAGGACATCAATGCTTACTCTCTCCCTTGTTTCTACTTCTTAATTCCAATATTTATACAAATACTATTTTATCATTCCCTTTTGCTTTCCACCTCTGAATTCATGCAGATCTGAACTCCACAGGGCAGACAGATCATATATGCTTGCTTTGGAGGTCCATGGAGCTTCTGTCTAGTGCCATAGTATGATATCCTAGTCGAATATCTTATCTGTCTCCATTTTGTTCTCCTCATCACTCTCTGAATACTGTAGCAGAAAATAGGAATGAACAAATATTCTTTTTCCTTTTTCTTTTTTTTTTTTCCTTTCTTTTTTTTGGTTGAGGCCGGGGTTCGGGGGGTGGGGGGCAGACAAGGAGTTGTTGGGTGTCGGGGGGGTGTGTTGGTTTCAGGTGTGAGCTCTTTGAGGACATTCACGCTTGCTCTCCACAAGGTTTGTCATCCTAGATATTCAAATGCTCAGCCATGGTCGGTTACGCAGATTGAGGACCATTACAATAGCTCGTCAGAACCCATTATGGCTGATAGGCATCAACCATGTATCTGCATCCGTATCATGGCTACCGTGTGCCAGGCTTCGAACTATATGGACTACACAAACAACCAACATTATCACTAGCATTGGATTATCATCAAGAGATATGTAAACCAAACAAACCCAATTAAAAGCACATGTCATGCTGGTATAGGCATCCTATATGATCGGGTACACTGTCAAAGCAATCAAGCATAATCCTCGTACAATTTCAGAAGCATCATCTCCATCTTTCCTTAGCATTCTTGGCATTGGGATAGACCTTATGTGTCTGATTTGGCCTATGCTTTATTTTTCTTTCCTTCAACTTTCAAAATATAATACCAATCACGAACATATTATTATACAAAAAAGTTATGAATGAACAATACAAAAATACAATGATTTTTTAATTAATTATATGCAGCAGGCAAGAAAATCCAATCGTAACCAATCATATACTATGTAATACAACAATAAGGATGACAATATAACAAGTATTAAATAAAGTAGTTAATTAAGAGTTACACCTGTACGAGAAAACTTGGTACCGTCACAAATCCTTGATTGCTGAGCTCCAAGGATGCATTGTACTGCCAATGAAATGGAAACAAAAATAAAAGATACCATTAGATATTATATTAAGAAGAAATTAGATTTAGTTTAAGCCAAAGTACACACAGAATTATTTATGGATGTTATATGCATCAAATGAATTGTACACATTGATCATTAAGTCATATAAAGCTGCTGCCCATGTCTATCTTGTTTCTCAATTAACAAACTAATCGTAATCATAATCATCTAGCCTCTACCCAACTATTTGGGGTCTGCTTCATAGATCTTCATTCGCCAATTATTCCTATATGGAGCCACCCGTGATCTTATTCCAAGTTTCTCCATATCCCTCCTCACAACCTCCATCCATGTTAATTTAGGTCTTCCTATTCTTTTCTTACAACCTTTAATACAAACTAAAGTACCTCTCCTTACAAGAGCCCTCATTAGATCTTTGTTGTACATGTACATAACATCTCAACTGATTTTCCATCATTTTGTCCTCAATTTGTACAACTCCTACAGCTCCTCTAATATATTTATTTCTTAATCCATACTTATTAGTTTTACCACCCATCCATCTTAAGTCTCATTTCTATTGTACTCAATTCATTTTCATAAGTTTTCTTTATTGTTCAATACTCTGAGCTATACAATGTTGCAGGCCTTAATGTTGCTCTATAAGTTTGATTCCCTGATAGTTAAATCGTCTTGCACATCACCTTTATTCTTATGAACAGTTATATGCTTCTCCTCCAACCATCTAGCATTTCCTCAGTTTTTTTATAATTTTATTAAATAGGCTTAAACCAGTTTAACCAAAGATCTCCTGTTCTTTTAGTACTACAATACTCAATCGACAAACTAAGATGCCTGTAAATGTTGCAAGTATTTTAAACAACGAAGCAAGTAGATATAACTAATGATTCAGGTCCCAACAGAACGTCCACGGGACACCAGGATGGGATACCGTCCCATGTGTCAGGACAGGACCATCCCGCCAACGTCCTAACATCTCAATCGGGACGTCTTAAGACATCCTCTATCCCAAGTGTCAGGATGGGATGGGATGACAGCGCATCCTGTTCCATGAGAAAACCAGGACAGCCCTGTCCCACAGAATTTAAAACCTTGGATATAATAATGAATGAGAACTATACTTTTGACTAACTAGAATAGGGGATTTACCAGGTATTATTTGATTTGTTAATGTTCTATAGTACATAATAATTTTTGAAGGAACCATGTCAGCACCATAGTTAAGAATAATCACTTATATTATTAGAATGATAATTCTACCTTGACATAAAGTACCTTATTAATTTCTACACTGATATGCATGCTTGTGCATGTTTAGACACAATCACCCAATTTATTATTTGATATAAAAAAGATCTTTCCATGTAAAAAAAAAAAAAAAATCCATTGTACTATTTCCATAATCATAAGAAGACAACCCTGGGCTTGAAACATGTGCTAATTTTCAACACAACATAGGCTTGAAGCTTGTCTTCTGAAGTCTGAACCATACCTATACTTGTTACAGGCTATCAAAGATTTTCCATGAGAGAAAAAGGAACCTTAATTTCTTGGTTTCACTACCTCTCTTTGGCAAAATGTAGCAGTGATCTCTTTTCCCTTTTACATTTGCCTTCTGCTTTTGGGAAAAGATAGGTGTGCAATGTATCAGGTTGGGTTCAGGTCTTATATGGAGACAACACTAACTAGTTCTTGATTCTGCATCTATAGCCCCAAAGCCTAACTAAATAGTTTTAGCTCAGACCTCATGATATTTGGATTTTGTTATCTGAATACCATTTATTATCTCTTTCCCTGATAGAAAAAGTAACAATAGACCCTTTCTCAATAAATTCACCCTCTATTAGTAGCGAAAATAGGGGAAACAAAAAATGTCTACGTCTGGTTTAAGCTAAACTTGATCTAATTAGCTTCAAATTTGGGATATGAACCGGGACCTATATTTTGATAAAGTTTGTATTATGAGCCATACATGACATTTTAACCTTTAAAAGCAGAGGCTTCCCCTAACAAGAACAATTGACAGATCAGGACTTGAAAAGCTGATCTAGATGGTCTTAACAAGCTCTTCTAGCCTTTTAAATTTCAACTATTAACCATGTATGGTCCATATGATCGATTAAACTTCTGCGAACCACACCCCTCCCAAGGTCTAAAAATCAATTCTAGACTTGGCGCATCCAAATCAAGCTACACTCCATCATAGAAATCCTATGATGTACCAATTCAAGCGTTCATGTAACGAGTTATTATTTTGTTTCTAATATAAGTACAATATCTAATATTTTCCAATAACTAATATATATTCATTCTACAATGATTGGTTGTTAATGGAGTCTAGATTGCGCACACAAACACACACACGCGCGCGCATATAGAGACACAGAGAGAGGCAGACTAGGATAAAAACATATGATTGGATGATGAGGGTTCAAAGTCGATGACCTAAGCCATTGAATGTGATCTACAACCTCTAAATTGCTTACACACCAAAAAAATCATGTAATTTGAAAATTTCTAGCATTTGCATCAAGTGGTCAAAAAATGGATAGTCTACATAATATTTTTTGACCACTTGATGCGTAAACTAAGGATCCCCAAATCATATGATCATTGGTATCGAAGTAGTTTACATGTAGTATATTACATCTAATAGCCCAAATCATCAATGTTGGACCTCCATCCTCCAATGATGATCTGGCCAGATTTGAGTGGAGATACACTTGAGTGTATCCTAGCTTACCTATATTATATGTACATAAGTGTACACACACACACACACCCCTTGTTTTACCAAGAAGACCCATTAACATGGAATAGAGATGGCAATTTCCACCTTTCTGCCAATGAATCAAGTGCTGAACAAGCATGCATAGTTGCTTACAAGAGAAGCAGCAAGACAATACCTAAAATTGTTATGATCTAGAAGTAAAGGTTGATGGATTACCTTGTCAAATGCCTGGCAACACTCATATGATGAAGTACCAACAAATGGCACATTTGCTTTCTCAAACAGCTCCTGGAAAATTAAACATGAGTGGTGGAGATGTTAATTTGATCATTTGATTGCACAAAAAAAAAAAAGGAGCTAAAAGTTAGTATATGTGAAGCCAAACAAAGTTGCCTGTTGTGTGCATAGGTTCCACAACAGAAATCACCAACATAAGGAGAGTTATGTAGTGCTAGGTGTATGAAGGCAAAGGGCATTGACAATCATGGCACTTTAACTCTCCTCTTAATGGGCTGTTCGATAGTATGTGATTCCTCGCACCCCCGCTCCCCCCCCCCCCCCAAAAAAAAAAAAATACAGATAATTAAACCCAATTCTATCTAAAAAGAGCACAGGAGAGGATGTTTTTCACATTTTTGAGATTTTAGGACCCATAAATTTGTATTAAACTTATTTTACGAAGAACAACCAACAAATGATTTCATAAGACTCATTCATTTTTTATATTGTAATAAACCAATTTTCTAAAGCTTGTCAACCACACAACCCCTAGGAGTAGCATTTAACTTTAATGAGGCATACTGTTATATCGTCTCTCATTTCATTCATAACACTACTACATCTTTCAAAGTGTGGCCCTAAACAAAGGCAAATGGAGAAAAAGGATTCATGTAGCCGACCACAACTAGTCTAGGATTAAGGCTTTGTATCATTTTGTTGAGTTGAGTTTTGTTCATTCATAATGCAAACCTGGATGCCACCATCTTCACCAAAACGACCATGAATAACTGGGAACACTATATCCACAGAGACAGCAAGATGGGCTGCAAAGTCGGATAATGACTGAAAACCTTGGGCAAGGCTGCAAAAAATCAACCAGAAAAAAGTATCATCCAAAATATACTAATTTGATCAAAGAAGGAAACATACTGAAGTCAAAAGGCTAACCTCTCTAGTTTGAAATCAAAATCTGCAGGAGTATTTGAATACAACTGTGAAAAAGGTAAAACAGGAATAATATCATATTACTGACTTGCATGAGAGACATAACAGGAAAAATATGCAGTGAAATACATGGTTTTGGATCTACAAGTGGTTCAGAAAGAAAATATGATAAAATATGCCAAGTACCTTGGTCATTTAAATCATCTGTACAGCTAAGTTATCAGACATCTATGTGCAAAAACAGTTTTAAAGTACTCATGACAAAAGTAAAAACAATTTACAGGTACCCTTGAACAATCAGACATCAAACTTATCCAACTTCCATGGCTGATAGAACTAGCTACAAATTGGCATAACTATGCTAGATAATAAAACTAAGCGAAATGACCAGGCATTATGAACACTGAAAATATGTGATGATTCATATATAATGTTACAATTCCAAGGAACTTAAGTAATAATAATTCAAGTTAATGCAATGACCAATGGGATTTGGGAGACTGGCCCACATGTTCACCAAAGCTAGAGAATACCCTTATACAATAGATTCACATTGTATACAAGGAAATTTTATTACCAAATACAGTATTCAACAGTGCACAGCCATTATCAGCCAAATTACAAAGGACATTATAAAGTGACTAAATACTTAGAAACTTGGGATTTAGTATACCAACCTGGGCAGGTGATATTGCATATGCATTGAGATCACAGTCAATGTAATAGCAGCTGACATGCAAATCTTCTCCCTGTCATGTAATGTGAACATGAATTTCAATATTATTTACAAAAAATAATAGAGTAAATTACAAATCCTCCCAGAGTTTAATTTTATTATACTTATATCCAATAGTTTGTAAAATTACACTTACACCCAATTAAATTAATGGCGTTGGTAAAACTGTTTGCTTATATGAAAAGTCGAAATTGCCCTTGGGTGGAGAAGAGGATACATATGTTTTCTTATGTCCTTGAATAGCTATTATGTCACTTAAGGTTATTTCGGTCGTTTTTGAAATTTTTTCTGATGTGACATTTCAGTCCTATCTAAGGTTAATGGTTTGACTAGCATTAAGTTATGGGTTAAAGTGTTGGATAAAAATAGATATTAGGAGGGTAAGCATAGGTTTTTCAAACCAATGGGTATAAGTGTAATTTACCCCCAATCTCAAGAAGGTTTTTATAATTTACTCAAAATAATAAGAATTCTTGGGGGATACCTTATATATATCAAAAAGATGCAAAATCAAACCTTTTTCTCGATTCAATAAAAGCCTAAAGAAGTGAAAAATGATACCAGATTATTGTATATGCACAGAGAAAATAATATTTGTCAAAATAGGCATAGGTATTATAGTTAAAACAACTGAAAGAGAAAGCAATATAAATGCAAACCCCACAAAATTCTCTAAAGAATACACAAAGCAGAAATTTCACAGCCATTTTTAGAGAGAGCATATTCAGTCACAGTCACATGTTATGTTTCATAATGATAACTATTACCTTCGTCAGAAGAGTAACCAATGCATAATCTCCAGTGAGATCACCAAATTGAGATGAATCATTAGAAGGTAGATGAAGGCAACCATTTAAAGCATTCTCTAGATCAATCTTATGCTAATTGTCTGATCGCAAGGAAGTGGAGCTGGAAGTCATGTAAGTCATATTGGTAACCCATTTCCCGGGAATTAAACATGTGCAACCAAGCCAGTATGGTAACTCGAGCTTTCCTTCCTCAGTAAGTATTTGGTGTCACTGCTCACAAGTTAAAAATGATAATGTTGGGTATTTGCAAGCCTGTTTTACAGCAATAATCATTTTTAGACTATCCATATCATCAACTATAACTGACATGTTCAGACCACGATTGACCATAGTTGACTATGTTTCTGCCACCACCAGAATCTTGCTTCTGTCTTGTCAAATATCTGAAACTGGGACTCACTACCAACGTTTTGCAGACTACAGACATGCAACGGGACTCCCATTAACCAACACCATAAAGCGCATCAACCAAACTCTAATTTAACATATCAAACTCAAAATCAGAAATTCTAACCTCCTAAATGTTGGCATCCTAACCGACAATAATTCCAGAAATAAAGCAATATAATCTTGAAAAAGACCTCTGTTTTCAACGCGAAACCAAGGAATACAATCGAGTTCACATATATTACTAGAAAATATTTTATGTAAAGACAATATTCTAACTTTTTGACAATTATCAGCAATTTCATTATTCTTTAACACTATCCTCGATTCCTGAAAACAAAAATCAGAATCCAAAACGAACGAAATCAACTAAGCTAGAATCTTGATCGCAGGAAAAAAAAAAAAAAAACACACCTGTATGTGATCAAGAACGGATCTTGCGGAGTTCAAGGAAATCCCACGCTCCGCCGACGGACCCCCACACACCAGCCCAACCCTCAACGGCCTCCCCTCCGCCTCTTCTTCCTCCCTCCTCTTCTCTTCTACCGCAGCCCCAGCACCAACCGACGCTCTAGGAACCCAAGACCCCAAACCCGGCTTCGCCGATCGATGAGTCTCCAAGACTCTCTTCAAACCCGCAAGATACGGGAAACAAGAACCGCTCCTGCACCTCAGCGGCGCAGTCCATGGAACTTCCCTCCAATTGGAGGCGTTCCTCTTGAGGTCGAAGGCGTCGAGGGCGACGCCGGAGACGCGGGGAGGCACGCAGAGGGACCACGCCATGGGAGGAGAATTCTCCAAGAGATAGGGTTTCTTTGGCGTTGAGGTGGTGTTGGGGAGCACCGGAGAGGAAGGGAAGAGGGTTAGTGGAGTATTTGAAGTGGAGGAGAGCGACCATGGCGACAAACGTTGGGTACTACTATAATTCTTTTTTGGGGTTCCCTTACGAAGGGAAGAACCAAACACGGGAGGGCAGAGAAAGTCCTTGTCGTTTTCTTTCTCCAGTGCGCCGTTTAACCTGAGTTTATAGAAGTCGAGGCTCTCAAACCCGTCCCTTCGCTGTCACGGTGGAGCCAAACTGGTTGGACGGTAGGTGATCTAATCAGATCGCGCCGGCCGATGGCGTGGCTTAAACGCGGGCGCGTTGTCCACGGATATTCTGAATAACGGTTAAATCAGAGTGACGATGGATATTTTGTACGTGCTCTTCCTCGATCACCAGCCGCCCGTTAGAGTATTACAGTGGAGCCCGGCACAGAAGGTGATTTAATGGACGGACATATTCGGGATCCGAGACCATGGCGTGTATCGAACGCGAAGGGCGATATCCATCGAGATTCTGGATAACGGGAAAACCCCAAGAAAGGAAGGATATTATATACGTTGTGCTTGGATTAGTTGCGGAAAGGTTGGACCATCAGGGACGGCAATCACGTAGGAAGTTTTATTATTAAAATATCAATGATAAAAATGTGAAATGTTAGATATGACGTAGCAATCCGCATGCCACCAATCCACCATGGGAAAATTGAAGCCGGTCCTTTGTGTAAATTTATAAATACTTTTGCCGTGTCTCTGGCATAAATTTTGATTATACGTGTTGCAGCAATCGGAAGGAATAGGTTGGAATAAAAACTGAAATGCCATATCTTCGAATTTGTTCGATCCAATTAGAATTATAAAATCAGAATAAAATTTAAATTATAAAAAAAAAATTAAATTTTAAATAATTAAAATATTTTTATTTTTTTAAATTAAAAAATAAATTGAACTCCTTCCAACCAAATAATTAAAATAAAAATTACTTGATTATAGAGTCTAACTCCATTCATTTAAATATGCCCTTATATATACATCATTCCATGATTGTTTATATGGACACATAGAAATGAATGGTCAAAATTGCTAGTATGTCGAGATCTATATGAATAGAGATGTTTTTCAATTTGTAGCACATATTGGTCATCTAGTGGTGTTTAAGATGATTGTCTCTCATTTCATTGAGTGGACGTCGGCTTCGTGGTGTCGCTTCGTTTCTATGCCCTTGCAAGCAACTTTCGTTGCAGATTACACTATGTTGACTATTAAGAAACTTCAGGACGTTAAAGATTAAAGAGGCCTTCTGATAAATTTTCTTTATGAGAGTGGTCAGTAGGGTTAGGTGTTCAGAACAGCTAAACAGTAAGACATCGTTCATGGGCGATTTAGTTAATAAAATCTATGTGATGTTTTTGTTCCTTATTGGCCTGGTGATATAGGCCTGATTTTTTTGGTTTAAGCTTTGATGGATTAAAATATCTTCCTTCTGACCAGATAAGAATTTCTATTTTAAGGCTTTATTTTAAGATGCACTACGGAGAGAGTGCAGGAGGATGCTCAGCTGTATCGTTATTTTATGCTTGTACTATTTAGTTATTTAATATAGCATCGGGGAGGCATCTTAGCTCTTCCATATTCTCAAAAGAAGAAAAGATCAATATGAATAAGTATCCTATCTAGTTTAGGTTGGTCCAATCGATCAATTATCATTACCAGTCTTATTCTTGCAATCATAATTGGAAGGGACACATGCAACATCATGCAGTCCATCATGCATTCAAGGAACCCTCCTAATCAAGGTCATTGCACAATATACGAGCATTTGTAATTAATAAACTAAAATTCTTGGTTTAAACCTCAATGGGAGAGAATTTAAACTCTATTTAAGATCAAGTAAATTCTGTATATACAAGACATAACAAAATCATTTTCAAGTTTTGCAGCAACTATTTTCAGATGGAGGATATTTTCTAAAAATGAATGGGAGAACAAGCCCAAGACTGGCATATAAATTGCACTATATGTGCTGCAATCAGATTTACAGTGTCTGGAAGCATTCTATCTATACTTGCACAGTCTTGTACCATAAAAATGTATTTTATATAATTGGCCATCATCGTATGTATGCATTTATTTTCAATCCTCCAAAGAGCTTGTTTGGAAAATGGAACAGCATTGGATTAGATTTTCCTTTGGATTCATAGAGTGTGAACTCTATTTGAGTAGGCCCACATCAATCCAATATCTCCTGAGCCCAAATCCTGTTAAAAGAGAGCAATTCTTTATGCGCCACGTGCGATGATTGGATCGTACATAAAGAGATAAAAGAAAAAAAATATAAATATCTTTTTAAAAAATTAAATTAATTTTTTTATATATATATATTTTTAAATATTTAAATTTATATAAATATCTTTTTAAAATTGATATCTATATGTATACCTTCATAAAATATTTTTTTTACATATGTACCTATATTAATTTAATAATTTAAAATTAAAAAAATTAAAATATCTTTATGAATAGATATGCAAAAAGAAAAATTTATAAGGATATATACGTAAATAGTAATTTTATAGAGGCATTCATACAAATTTGAATATTTGAAAGGCTATACACGCAAAAAATCTTTAGCATAAATATATCTCTCTTTGTTTGTTAAATTTTTTTTAATTTTAATAAAAAAATTAATATGTACAATTAAAATAATAAATTTATTTAATTTATTAATTTATATAGATAAAATAATTATTTTATCAAATGATAGATTAAAATAATTTTATCTAAAAAATAAATAGATCGTAACCATTTATATTTTCTCTAATATATAATAATATACTTTTTAAAAAAATATCTAAATTTGATATAAATAGCTTGTACATTTGCATCGAATGGATATAGTTATGGATTTGAGAACTGTAATAATAAGAATTTATGATCTTATTATATTTTATTTTAAATTTTTTTATTAAAATATCTTTATGAAATATATAAAGTATATTATATTGCTATAAGATGGACGTAATCGTCCCATCTTGCATAAAAATAAAATATAATATAATATTTTAATATATAAAATATTATATAATATCGTCATCGTATTGTTATATTATGTAATATGTTACTATATTATAGAGCAAAAGGACCTAAATCTATCTAGATGAAATAGATAAAAATTAAATTAAAATTTTTTATACATATATTTTTTTAAATATTTAAATTTATATAAATATTTTTATGAAATTATTATTTATATATGTATCATTATAATTTTTTTTTATATATCTATCCATAAGAATATTTAAGTCATTTAAATTTTAAATTATTAATTTTTTAATAATATTAAATAATATATATATATAAATAAAAAATAATATATATATAATAAATATTTTATGAAAATATATATATATAAATATTAATTTTAAAATAATATTTATATAAATTTAAATATTTATAAAAATATACACATAATTTTTTTTTTTTTTTTTTTTTTTTGTGAGCTCGAGGAAGAGCCAACCCGCAGAAAGGGTAATGTACCTGCGTTGCCTAAGACTCCTCTCCACATGGCCCGATGGTCGGGATATTTTTATGACGGTAGTACTTTCCCAAGCATGGTTGAATCTCGAGGGATACCACCACTTTGAAGACCAGAATATCCAACGTGTGGCTTTAGAGGCAAGATGGTATACTATCCGAGCTAACGCTAAGTAATTATTCTAGTCATGTAATGTCACCATACAATCTTAGGTTGCTATACTTTGAAGGAGCCTTACAATCAAAAATGGGTGATCAAATGACAGAAAATCCATAGTGGGTGATCCAATAGCATAGAATTGGTGTTAGATGATACCTGTTGATTGACGATAGTTGTGCAAATAAAAGCGATTAAGCAAGTAACAATACAAGTGTGTACACAGTTTGGTAAAAATTGGAATGTAAAAAATATCTTATATAAAGAATTTTTTAATTCTTTTTAATTGCTTGATTTTGCAATAAGGATATGTTTGGTTGCATGAGATATTTTGTGAAAAACTTATTCTCCTTAGAAAGTTATCTTTCTATATTCCAACAAAAAATTGATAATTTGGAAAGTTTATGATTGCATCTTCAAAAAAATTTTCTCTTGACAAAAAATTTTTAATTTCCCTTTCCCTTTTTTGCAGGTTTCATTACAAGCAAATGCATCCTACCATAACTTTAAAACTCTTCAATTTATTTAAGCAATATATAAGAACTGACAAATAGACATGTGCAATGTGTGCTTGACAAATAATAACGAAAAAAGATAATAAGTTATTTGTTATATTTTTATTTTATCTGGAATAGATATATAAATAAGAAAAGATAAAAATAATAAGAAATCAAAAATGAAAATGAAAATAACAAAAACAGATTAGAATAAAACACAAAATTGTTATACAAAATAAAATATAAATGAAATTAGAAAGCATGCATCATAAAAGTAAAAAAAATGGATGACCTATAAAAAAAAAAAACAATAAAGGAAAACTGCCTATTAAGAACATTATCAGTGATTACTTCACTTTTTCCAAAGATTCATACCCCCAATATTTTCAAAGAGCTCTTGCACTCAAGAAAAATAAAGTTGCCAACAAGCTTGCAGAGAAATTAGATCTTTTGCTGGTGTATCTGAGAAGGAATCCGGCATCACTTATTAGGGAGTGTTGTGCATGCTCCGTTCTAGACCATGAACAAAATTACAAACCAACCTCATCCACCAACATTACCATTTTGGAAAAAGTACTTGGGAAGTTAGTTTCTTCTATCGAGAAGAACAGGTTCAGGAATCTTTAACTACATTGACTTCGACATAGGGCTCCAACTAGGCTGTGATCCAACGTGGCTTTGTCGTGGCGCCTCTGAGCTACGTAGCTCTTGGTGGACCCACCATACGTGAACAAACAAATCAAACGAGAAATAATGAAATAATCATCGTAAAGAAATAATAAAATATGATTGGATCGAGTGTACGAGAGCAAGTCAATTTACAAGGGCTTGCTGCCCAGCAGCGACATGCAAAACTCCTCCCAACCCTACAATAAAATCTAGAACTCTTTCTTGGGCTCCGCACGGTGTCGCACCGTGTCCATCATCTTCTTCCCCAAAATCTGACACGAAGGGATGATCCAGCAACATCTCGGCCGTCCACCTCTTCTTTGGGTCCTTCGCTAAGCACCTGTTCAAGAAATCCTTCCCCTCCGCTGAAAGGCTCTCCGGTATCTCCGGCAAGACATCGCCACGAGCGATCCGAAACAACAACGCCGGCAGCTCGAGGTCGACCGGGAACCTTCTTGCCGGCTTGCCGGTGACCAACTCGATCAATGTACACCCGAGAGACCATATATCCGACGGCGTCTCGTACTCGTTCCGGGCCACTCCCTCCGGCGCCACGTACAGTGGTGTGCCGCGTATAAAGATCCCTTGGGACCTCTCCGCGGCTTTCTTGGCAAGTCCGAAGTCGGCTATCTTGACCTCGCCGGAGCCGGACACGAGGATGTTGTGTGGCTTGATGTCGCAATGCACGTACCCCTTCGCATGGATATGGGCGAGGCCTTTGAGGATGGACCTGGTGCAATGCCGGACTTCGGGCTCCGAGAAGGGGCCGTGGGAAGATCGGAGGATGTCGAAGAGGCTGCCGAAGGTTGCGAGCTCAAGGAAGAGGCTGTAGGTGGCCTCGCCGTCGTCATCGGGGCCGACGTCGTCGCCGAGGCAGCCGATGATCTCGGGGCAACCTTGTAAGAGATCGAGGATCTCTTTTTCGTGCTTCAAGATGGAGGAATTGGAGACTGGTGCGGACTTGACTGCCATTATCTTCTCCAGGGAGGAGGATCCGTCGTCTCTGAGGAGTCCCAAGCTAACCGAAGCAGAGCTTCCTCTCCCCAACATCGCTCCTCTCTCCCACGTGAACGTCATCTCTCTTCTTGATCTTGACCTCCGGCTACTGCACCCTATCTAACTTCTTGAGAATATATGTAGTGCTGTGGCCCTCTGTTTTTGGAAGTCCTTCTTTCTCTTGGAGAGCAGCTTTTGGAGTGCAAAATTGGAAATCCTGACCCTACTCGGCTTGGGCTTCGCATACATATCTTCACCATCCATGATGGTAGATTTACCCAAAAAAGATCGTCTAAGATGGATAGGCTTCGTATGTGTGTGTATTCTAATTATGGTAGGTCGTTACCAAGAAAATTTGAATAATAGTAATTTACTGATTTTTTTTGAAACCTTTTGTACCGATGATTTAATGCCGACTCAGGTTCCAGAATTTTCGAATTCGGAAGCCGTTAATTAACTGATTTGGTCATCTGGGTCTGCGGGCGGGGCTGCACGGAACTCTATCGATTAATGGAAAAGCTTTAGTGGCCCAAATAATATAACTCAATAAGAAGTAACTCAGCTGTTACGTTATACTCTATTTGTTCCCTTTGAATTGAGATATCGTCTGTGCCACGTATTGAAGCGAAGTGAATGGCTGAAAACGTACAGCAGAGTTATTTTGTGAGTGATTTTCCTGACTTTCCAAACAGCAATGGATGTCCTAAAACCAATCCCAAGAACCAAACAGCAAAAAACATTAAAAAAAAAAGAAAAAGAAAAAGAAAAAAGCAAGCTAATGTTCCGGTAACTGACCTTAAAAGAAGAATTATGAGGATCAAATCTATGTAGTTTCGTTCTCTCTGCGTTGGCACGGATGAAAGAAACTCCAGCCAAACCATTTATGATCAGGACCATTCTTGTTGGGATCATGTGCATTTTAACCTAGTCCTTGATCCTCTTAAAAGGCTTATAGTTGCATAGCTATACGATTATGCGTTAGAAGACAATGTCAAATTCTCCCTCGAGTTCTTACAATCAAAAATCACAATCTAAAAGACTACCAATTATAACTTCATGGGAAGTACCTTACTTACTTCATTTATTTCAAAAAATAGAAAGAAAAAAAGAGTAGAAGATATATAGAAAATGGGAGATAAACTGCAGGTAGAATGTGTTGTATGACACTGGATCAAAGCATATAAAAATGTATCACTTAAATTTGAAGACATCTATTTCTCTTTGATTAAGGCCTTGAACACTTTAATCTGCTCGTGCTCATAAAAGCTTGAACGAACCAACATTCATTTCTTATCATCACTACTTTAGAGTTTCGAAATTGCCGAAATCTTTTAATTCCTTTGAATCTGAACTTGTACTACTAGAAAAAGGTGATTTATTGAGAGAATTTGCTGAGGAAAAAAATGTTTTGTAATTCTGACAAATTTTCTGACAAAAGATATAAACTGCAAAAAATTTTTGAGGAAAAAATTTTTCTTTGAAAATCCCTCGCAACAGTAATTTTCAAGAATTTTTCAAGAAAATATTTTTTATCAAAAATTTTTCATTAAAAATTAATTTATGAGAAAAAAATATCTCAAAAATTACTTTTGCGAGAGATTTTTTGAGAAAACTCTTTTTATTAAATTTTTTTCACTAAGAACTCATTTATGAGGAAAAAATCTCTTGGAACACTTCTCGTAAAAATTATTTTCGAGAAATTTTTTGAGAAAATATTTTTCATCCAAAATTTTTCACAAAGTACTCATTTATGAAGGAAAAATTCCTCCAAAATTACTTTTGCGAAAGATTTTTCGAGAAAAATTTGTTCATCAAAAATTTTTCACTAAAAACTGATTTGTGAGGGAAAAATCCCTTAGAAAATTCTTCACGAAAGTAATTTTCGAGAGATTTTCTGATAGAATATTTTTCATCAAAAATTTTTCACTAAGAACTCATCTACGAGGGAAAAATCCCTCGAAAATTACTTTTGCGAGGGATTTTCAGAGAAAAAATTTTTTCTTCAAAAACTTTTGTAATTAATATTTTTTGTTCGAAAATCGATCGGAATTGTGAGGGAATTTTTTTTTCGATAAATTTTCTTGATAAATCACCTTTTTTTAGTAGTTAATTTCACCTATGTAAGACATCCCCCTGGTATATGACAAAAATTTAATCGGATACTTTCATAACAATAGGTTCAGTCAAACAAATCATGAGTTTTGTCACATAGAAATGCTCACGGAGTGGGATTGATCATGAGTGCTCATGCTGTGATAAGTAAATCCACAGAACTACGAGATGGCAACAATGCAAACAACAACAATAATAATATATAAATAAACATTTTTATGCATTGTCCACAAAAATTAGCATTACCTAAGTGGCCCAACTTACAAATTTTCCCTCATAGATAAACAACTACAATCACTCATCAGAAATGTAATCACTACATCCTATTAGACAACAAAGTTCTTATTTTATATTTAGAAAGATATGCTATAATGCACCAATGTTGATAATTTTTTGGTTCTTCATCCATTATTGTAAGAAAGGGCGTCCACATATGTGCGCAAAGATGTAACACTAGTAACAATAAAATATAAATTGCTCAAGGTGTTCTAATTGCAAATTTATGTTTTGTAATCAACAGCATACGTAAAATAGTTTACTCTGTAATAAGTTCTTAATAAGGTACAATATTGTAGGAATAGGACAAACACTAATTTTATCCAATAAAATAAGTTCTTAATCATAAGGTATAATGTTGTATGAAAAGGACAAACACTAATTAACTTCATCCAATGACGTACTTAACCTGAAAATTACAAAATGGTATAAAAATGGACAAAAATGATTTGTTTACTGCAGTACCAAACAAAAAAGAACTAGATAATTAATTTTTAAATAGACCTTCAAATATTTTTTCTAATTTTAAACTAGTCAAATATCCATAAATGGTACATATTATTGGACACTTGGAAGAGAGATAAATTAAATATAGAAAATTAAAAAAAAAAAACTGTACTCAAAGGCGCAAATAGTTGGCGTTCACCTGCGTCACTATTGGATATACAACGAATAAATCCAAACACACTAGTAAGTTAATTAATAATCAATCAAAATAATTTTTATGATAAAAAATATAAAAAATTAACAAATATAGAAAGCTTAGATCTCAATTAATATACACCGTAGGAAGCTTAGATATCAATTAATTCATACTAGAATGCATCTTCTCAGTATTTATTTAAAATTATGTTTTATATTATTATCATTAATTAGATCACGAACCGGCCCTCGTCCTCCATCCCGCACCCCCCCTCCCCCGAACCCCCCAACCAAAAAAAGGCAAGATAAAAATCTGATTTGAAGAAAAAAAGAGAAAGTTACATAAACACTCCTCAACTTTAGGCTTATCTTTAAGACACCTCTTAGCTTTAAACGTTTCGAATAGATCTCTAAAGTTTGTAAATCGTTGCAAATTGGTCCTTTGGCTCTCTGACCAGTTGATCACATTTATCTTTTATTTCAATTGATGAAAATATCTTCTCTCTCTTTTAGCCTATTCTAACTTTAAGATCTATGCAAAATAATCCAGATCATCCATATAGCTACTTTGAGATCTATCTAGGCAAATGAGTATTCAGATCGGTTTTGTAGCTACTTTGATATCTATATAGATGGATGAATAATTGGATCATCCATTGTACAAATCTCAAGATGCTCTAAACTTCTTATAAGGATTTGATACCTCGAGATTTAGCCTATATTGAGTTCACAGCGAGGTTCGCGGCGAAAAACGGAGTCCAACGAGACCAAGATCATTCAAAATCGAACTCGGATGGAGGAGATACGAGCTTTTGAAGTCGGCATAAGACCTGAGGTGGCGGAGGACCGCCGGCGGCGGGCGGCAGCGGCGTGCGACCCAGGTGTGCGACCAAGGCGGGCGGACGACCCAACCGGGCACGCGGCCCAACCTGTATGCGGGCGCATCCCAGGCCTGCATGCACGGGCCGGCCCAGGCCCAGGCGCCCTGCTTGGGCCCTTTACCCCGGTCCATCGTAGATCGGGCGGTCCACGACTCGGCCTGTGGACCGTGTGGGCGTTTTTCACTCGTTTCTTGCGGTCCACGGTACTATTTCGTGGATCGATCGTGATCGGAGGGCGCAAGGAACTCTCGATCTTGATCCGACGGTTTAGGGACTTGATTTGGGTTGATTAGGGACACTTAAATCTAATCTAATTAGGTTTAAACCTCATTTAAGCCTTTAAAAGCCCTGTACGTGAAACAGAGAGCGGTGGTGGTTCGAGTTTTCTCCGTGGATACGCCGTACGGAACCCGAGAGAAAAGAGAGGTGGAAGCACTAAGAGAGAAGGAGCAGGAGGCTCCTGGACAGCGGTCGTCGGGTACTTCAGGGGGGTCTTCCAAGAGAGAGAGCTTTTGTGAGAGAAACTTCAGGTGAGAGAGAAATTGGATGTACGAGGGTTGAGGATGAGATCTCCTCTTGTAAAATTTTTTTTTCATAGTGAAGTTTGCATGTCCCATGGAGGCGAGCCCTTTTGTGGCTGATCCACGTATTTTGATTGTTTTGTTTTGTTTCTTCTTTCTTCCTGCTGCATCGCGTGGTACTGAAAAGGTCTTAGAAGATGGTGTCCAGACCAGACATCCATTCAACAAGTGGTATCAAAGCAAGATGGTACAAGGATGCAGATTACAGCGGTGATGAGCAAGACTGAAGATGGAGAAGATAGGAACAATCAAGATAGAGATCAACAAGTTTGATGGTAAGAGCAATTTCTCCTTGTGGCAGGCAAAGGTGAAGGATGTGCTCATCCAACAGGGGTTGATCGATGCTCTCTTGTGTGATGAGAAGCCGACCACCATGGAGGTGCGAGATTGGAAATGGCTACAGATGCAGGCGGTGAGCACCATCCGCATGTACTTGACGGATGAGGTGGTGATCCATGTGTTAAGCGAGATTTTTTTGATGGTGCTGTGGTCGAAGCTCGAGGAGTTGTACATGGCAAAGTCTCTCACCAACACTCTTTTCCTTTGGAGGCAGTTCTACCAACTGTGGATGGTTGAGGGACAAAGCGTGCAGGAGCATCTCAGCCACTTTCAGAAGATCCTCACCGACCTCTTCAGCGTTGGCGAGAATGTTGAGGAGAACATCAGGGTGCTAGTTTTGCTAGCGTCGCTTCCTCCTTCATACGAATCTTTGGTGACTGCTCTTCTTGTGGGGAAGAGCACTATCAAGATGGACGAGGTCACCGCGGCAATACTCCAGAATGAGGTTCTTAGGAGGAAAAACTCAGCTTTGAGCTCAGGTGGCGGTAGCTCAGCTTTGGTGGCTTCTGAAGGAGCAGGAGGCGGTAGACGAAATGACAGGAGATCGCAATGAGGGTGGTCTAAGTCCAGGAGGGACTTGAGCAAAATCAGATGTTACCGGTGTAAGGAGTTGGGGCATCTAGCTAGAGATTGTCCTCAACTCAAAAATCGGACGGTGGCTGCTGTAGCGACGGCCGGCAGCGACTCAGATGGAGATGTCCTAGAGATATCTGATGAGGTATCTACTTCTTCACAGCAGTGGATATTAGATTCTGCATGCCCTTATCATGTATGTTGCAGAGAGGAGCAGTTTGACTCCCTAGAGAACAGTGAGGACACTGTATATCTGCCGGATGGATCGAATTGTGCGATTAGAGGCATTGGGACGGTCAGCTCGAGGACATATGACGGAACAGTGAGGAGATTGGGGAAGGTTCGATATATTCTCAATTTCAGACGAAATCTTATCTCACTTAGCAGACTGGATTCGAGAGGCTATAGGACGGTAGCTGGTGGAGGAATCTTGAGGGTGCTATGCAGCGATAGGATTATGCTGGAGGGGAAGAAGGGGAGCAGAGGATATTATTATCTGGCGGGGAGCCCAGTGCGAGGTGGAGCTTCAGGAGCTAGGTGGAGCCCAGAACGAGGTGGAGCTCCAGAAGGTGGAGGAGCACAGCATACGATGGAGATGGGATCGAGCAGCCTGGCTCGACTCCCATGTTTGCCCATCCATGATCAGTAGGTGATTGTTCCAAGGCATGGGGGCGAGATCCAGAAGCTTTCGGAGTGTGGAGGAGGTCGAATATCGAGTCGAGATAGATATTGTTAGGATTTGATGTCTTAAGATTCAGTCCATATTGAGTTCACAGCGAGGTTCGCGATAAAAAATGGAGTCCAACGAGACTAAAATCATCCCAAACGGAGCTCGGATGGAGGAGATACGAGCTTTTGAAGTCAGCACGAGATCCGAGATGATGGAGGACCGCCAGCGGTCGGTGGCGGGCGGCAGCAGCGCGACCGCATGCAACGAAGCACGGGACGCGCGACCCAAGCATGCGGGCGGCCCAGGCGGGCACGCGGCCCAGCCCGTGCGCGGGCCCGCATGCGGGCGCGGCCCAGGCCCCCACGTGCAGGCCGGCCCAGGCCCAGGCACCCTACCCGGGCCCTTTACCTCGGTCCACGGTGGACCGGGAGGTCCACGGCTGGGTCTGTGGACTGCGTGGGCATTTCCCACGCGTTTCTCACGGTCTACAGTACTATTTCGTGGATCGATTGCGATCGGAGGGCTCAGGGAGCTCCCGGTCTTGATCCGACGGTTCAGGGACTTGATTTGGGTTGATTAAGGACTCTTAAACCTAATCTAATTAGGTTTAAACCTTGTTTAAGCCTTTAAAAGGCCTGTACGTGAAATAGAGAGTGGTGGTGGTTCGAGTTTTCTCCGTGGATACGCCGTACGGAGCCGTACAGAACCCGAGAGAAGAGAGAGGTGGAAGCGCTAAGATAGGAGCAGGAGGCTCTTGGACAGCGGTCATCGGGCACTTCAGGGGGGTCTTCCAAGAGAGAGAGCTTTTATGAGAAAAACTTCAGGTGAGAGAGAAATTGGGTGTACGAGGGTTGAGGGTGAGATCTCCTCTTGTAAATTTTTTTTTCATAGTGAAGTTTGCATGTCCCGTGGAGGCGAGTTCTTTTGTGGCTGATCCACGTATTTTGATTGTTTTGTTTTATTTCTTCTTTCTTCCTGCTGCATCGCGTGGTACTGAAAAGGTCTTGGAAGGTGGTGTCCAGGCCAGACATCCACCCAACACTTCTTTATTCATCCATCTGTATAGATTTCAAAGCAATCAATGCATGACTAGGCTCATCCATCCACCTACATATATATAAAAGCAATTGATAGATGATCAAGATTATTCATCAATCTACATAAATCTCAAAGCAATTGCATATATGGTCCAGATTATTCATCCTTCTACACAGATCCCAAAGCAATCAATTGATGATCAGGATTTTCTTCCATTTGCTCGGATCTCAAAAAGCAACTATGGTGCTCCAAATGTTTATCTATTTGCACAGATCTCAAAACAAATGTGGATGATTTAGATATTAATCTTCCTTTGCAGATCACAAAATAATTATGGATGATCTAAATATTTATCCATTTGTACAGATCTCAAAGCAATCACAGGTGATCCAATTATTCTTTTATCTGGATATACGTCTAAGCAATCACAAATGATCTAGCTATTCATCCACTTATACAGCTCTCAAAGCAACTATGATAATCCAAATGTTTATCTATTTGCACAAATCTTAAAGTGATTAGCGGATGATTTAGATTTTATTCAATAACTTGTATAGATCTCAAAATTGCCATGGATGATGCAGATATCCATCTACCTGTATAGATCTCAAAACAATCGTAGATTATCTTGATATTCATTTTCCTACACAGAACTCAAAGCAATCGCTGACGATCCAGATATTCATTCATCTCCACAGATCTCGAAGAAAAGATGGATGATCTAGATATTTATCCATCTACATGGATCTTAAAGCAACCATAGATGACCCAAATATTTATCCACCTATATAGATCTCAAAGCAACAAATGAATACTGGATCGTGCATGGTTGCTTTGAGATTTATGTAGGTAGATGAATAATCCTGATGATCTATCGATCAGTTTGAGAATTATGCACTTGAATGAGAATCAAGATCTTCATGGTTGCTTTGAGATCCGTTCATGTTGATGAACATCTGGATCAACGGTGGATACTTTTAGATCTATGCTAATAGATGAATATTTGGATCATCCGTGGTTGGTTTGAAATCTGTAGCAGATGAATATTTGAATCATCTATGATTGCTTTGAGTTTATATAGATCGATGAATATCTAGATAATTCACAGTTGCTTTGATATCTATGCAGGTAGATAAATATGTAGATTATCTATGATTACTTTGATATCTGCACAAATATATGAATATTTAGATCATTCATAGTTGCTTTAGGATCTATGTAAATAGATGAATATCCGGATCATTCATAGCTATTTTTAAATCTATGTATGTAAATAAATATTTGGATCATTCGTGATTGCTTTAAGATCTATGTTGGTGAATGAATATTCGGGTCATTCATGATTGCTTTGATATCTATGCAAGTGGATATGAATATGATCTCGATTGTCCACCATTTCTTTGACATATGTGGTTGAGGATGAATTTTCACATTATCCTTGGTTGTTTTAAGATTTGTGCAGATCGATGAATATCTGGATTCTCCATGATTGCTGTGAGATCTGTCAAGATAGATAAATATCTAGATCACCCATAATTGCTTTGAGATATGAGAGGACATACATTTGGATCATAGTGGTTGCTTTGAGATCCATGGAGGTAGGGGAATATGTTGATCATCAAATGATCACTTTGAGATCCTGGCAGAAGGATCGATAATCTGGATCATCTATGCGATTGCTTTAAAATTTATGCAAATTTATGAAATAATCTATAGTCATTCATTAATCGCTTTGACAGTTGTGTCAATAAATGGATGATCTTGGTCATGTACTGTTTACTTTATGATCTATGCAGATGGATGAGTAAAGAAGTTTAGCGCACTTGGATAATGCGATGGATGATCTTATGGTGGATTCGTATAAAGGAAAGGAAGTCCTGACGTCACTGTACAATGGGATTCTTTTAAGATGCAAAGGATATTTTGATCAAACAATAATTTTATATCACCATGTGATGGTCATGTAACTTCATTTTGTTAAAGAAGATTAACGGCCGGACTAGATCGGAATAGTTTGTAAATTTAAGGGATATTTTTTTAACTTTTTAAAGTAGAGGGATGTCTTTGAGATTGACCCAAAGTGTTGGAGGTGTCCTTGCAATTTTCACACACACACACACACATTAAAAAAAAAAAAAAAAAAAAAAAAAAAAAAGGAAAAAAAAAAAAGAAAAACACCTATGGATCTAAACTATAGTCCAGCAAAACTATGACCCATGAATTTGGATCCTCGTCATACAACAAAGCCCGGGCTTAAATGGTAGGAGTTCGTGGGACCCAAGCGGGCTTCTGTTTAGTCAGAATTAGTCAAAAATATGCAGAATACTTTTTGCAAGGGGGGCTTCACAGAAGAATTTTGAAACTCGTAACTAGTAACATTACCAGCGATTACTTCACTTTTTTCAAAGATTCATATTATCTTAGCAGTTTCAAAGAGCTCTTGCACTCAAAAAAAATAAAGTTGCCAACTAGCTTGCAGGCAAATTAAATCTTTTGCTAGTGTATCTGAGAAAGAATCCTGCATCATTTATTGGGGAGGGTTGTGCTTGCCCTGTTCCGGACCATTAACAAAATTACGAACTAACCTCATCTACCAACATTATTATTTTTGAAAAAGTACTTGAGAACTTAGTTTCTTCCATCGATAAGAACCGGTTCAAGAATCTTTAACCACATCGACTTCGAGCTAGGGCCCAGCCAGGGTATGGTCCAACGTGGCTTTGTCGCGGCGCCTCTGAGCTACGTAACTCTTGGTGGACCCACCATACGTGTGCAACCAAATTAAACAAGAAATGTTCATCGTAAAGTAATAATAAAATATGATTGGAGCGAGTGTACAAGAGGAAGTCAATTTACAAGGGCTTGCTGCCCAGCAGCGACATTCAAAACATCTCCAAACCCTACAATAAAATCTAGAACTCTTTCTTGGGCTCCGCATGGTGTTTCACCGTGTCCATCATCTTCTTCCCCAAAATCTGACACGAAGGGATGATCCAGCAACATCTCGGCCGTCCACCTCTTCTTTGGGTCCTTCGCTAAGCACCTGTTCAAGAAATCCTTCCCCTCCGCTGAAAGGCTCTCCGGTATCTCCGGCAAGACATCGCCACGAGCGATCCGAAACAACAACGCCGGCAGCTCGAGGTCGACCGGGAACCTTCTTGCCGGCTTGCCGGTGACCAACTCGATCAATGTACACCCGAGAGACCATATATCCGACGGCGTCTCGTACTCGTTCCGGGCCACTCCCTCCGGCGCCACGTACAGTGGTGTGCCGCGTATAAAGATCCCTTGGGACCTCTCCGCGGCTTTCTTGGCAAGCCCGAAGTCGGCTATCTTGACCTCGCCGGAGCCGGACACGAGGATGTTGTGTGGCTTGATGTCGCAATGCACGTACCCCTTCGCATGGATATGGGCGAGGCCTTTGAGGATGGACCTGGTGCAATGCCGGACTTCGGGCTCCGAGAAGGGGCCGTGGGAAGATCGGAGGATGTCGAAGAGGCTGCCGAAGGTTGCGAGCTCAAGGAAGAGGCTGTAGGTGGCCTCGCCGTCGTCGTCGCCGAGGCAGCCGATGATCTCGGGGCAACCTTGTAAGAGATCGAGGATCTCTTTTTCGTGCTTCAAGATGGAGGAATTGGAGACTGGTGCGGACTTGACTGCCATTATCTTCTCCAGGGAGGAGGATTCGTCGTCTCTGAGGAGTCCCAAGCTAACCGAAGCAGAGCTTCCTCTCCCCAACATCGCTCCTCTCTCCCACGTGAACGTCATCTCTCTTCTTGATCTTGACCTCCGGCTACTGCACCCTATCTAACTTCTTGAGAATATATGTAATGCTGTGGCCCTCTGTTTTTGGAAGTCCTTCTTTCTCTTGGAGAGCAGCTTTTGGAGCGGAAAATTGGAAATCCTGACCCTACTCGGCTTGGGCTTCGCATACATATCTTCACCATCCATGATGATAGATTTACCCAAAAAAGATCGTCTAGGATGGATAGGCTTCGTATGTGTGTGTATTCTAATTATGGTAGGTCGTTACCAAGAAAATTTGAATAATAGTAATTTACTGATTTTTTTGAAACCTTTTGTACCGATGATTCAATGCCGACTCAGGTTCCAGAATTTTCGAATTCGGAAGCCGTTAATTAACTGATTTGGTCATCTGGGTCTGCGGGCTGGGCTGCTCGGAACTCTATCGATTAATAGAAAAGCTTTAGTGCCCCAAATAATGTAACTCAAAAAATCAATCAGCTGGTACGTTGTAATCTGATTTCTCCCTCATCGTTTGTGCAACACAATGCAGCAAAAAGAATGCTTTAAAATAGCCGAGTGACTTTTGGAGTGGTTTCGGGTTGCGATACAATTGAACCTTAATTAGCTCAGGGAGTTGCGCAGGCATCCATGCTTCCTCACGTGCAGTGCATGGCATGTGCGGAAAACCAGTGGCCGCTGAACCAAGGTAGATAATGGCGGTTGTCTGCTGTCCAAGCCTTGGGCTGAAAACTTTTTCAGAAAAAAAAAAAAAATGTGGGTAGCTGGTATAACGGCCTATGAAGCAGTGGATGCACATCGAGCAGATTGTCTAAAATTGTTTTTTTTTGGGGGAAGATAAATGATTATATATATATAGTAAAATTGTTGTAACAGTTTATGTGTGTCATGTGATTAAAGAGATAATCTCAAACGATCATTAAATATCCGGTCATATCAGATAATGCTTAATATGTTACGTACATATATGTGTGATAGTTATCGGATGGCTTAATTATTCACTTCGTCCCTAACGATTGGTTTCAAAATTATTTGAGTCCCTAAGCTTTTGCAAGTTGCAATCTTATATATGATATCATAAAAATATTTCGATCGAGCCACCACCATTAATTCAATGCCGTTAACTCAAATAGAATTAGGAATATAAATGGACTGGATTAGATTAGATTATACTTAAATTCAACTCCAATCCGAAATATTTTGGATTTGAAAATCTGACTCCAAAATCGAACCAAACACTCTACTAATCCAATCCAATTCAGTCTAAAAAATTCAGAATGAATTGGCCTGAATTTTTGAACTTTTACATACATCAGAATGTAATTTGGATCATAATTCAAAAATAAATTATATGAATTCGAAACATATATTACTTATAGGTACTCTACACTATTATCCTACATCTAACAACTAATATTATAATAGTGATTAATAAAAAATAAAAAATAAAAATTTTAATACTAAGGGTCTCAACAAGTCACGTTATAATAGCATCATGTCAAAAATATAACGTTCTATATTTTCAAAAAAATTACATCGTCAAAATATAATAAATTCTATGACATTTAAAAGAAACGAAACTTGAAGCGTGCACGCATATATATATATATATATATATATATATATATATATATATATATATATATATATATATATATATATATAATTCAAACTAGAAAAATAGGTTAGATTTGATTTGGATCATAATTTCAATTTTGGGTTGAATTTAAATTTTATAATATTAAATTTAAATTCAAGTTAAAAATCTAAAATTATTAAAAATTGACTTCAAATCCATCTGATTCGATTCGGATCGATTTAGATTTTAGATTTTTTTCAATCCACTTGCACCTCTAAACGAAATTGCACGGAAGACGTGTATTTTTTGACAGGACAAAAAGATGCCACGTCAATTATAGATTAAGCCAATAAAACATCGCCACATCATCCTCTTAACCAATCTCCCAACCGATTTCTAGCTCTGGTCGGAAGAATTAAAAATGAACCTCGACCAAGCCCTATCTCTTCGTGTGACCCTAATCCCCCACATCTTTAGATGCTCATCTCTCTACGGCCATACACCGAGAACCAGCATGCCTCTGGTTGCCCGTCTCTCCGGCGGAACATCGAGCACCGGCACGTCTTTCTTGGCTGTACACCGAGCATTAGTAGCCATCCAAGCCTTAGTCCCGTGTAGTGCTAAGGCAAAGAGCGGAGTGGGGCGTGGCCCTTTCTGCCACCACTTCACCACCAAAGCCTAGGAGCACGGTGTGGCCCTCCTTGCAACCCTATTCCTCCAGTACCCGCCTCCCCTGGCGTTGTCTTCTTCCTCACCATGTAAGTTCAGGAGCCTGGCCTCAAGATGGGCCCTAAGGCCTCGAGGGCAAGTGCTCCACCAAAGGCGCTCATAAGTAACCTGCTGTGGTTGACCAGTGCTTGAGCCATAACCCAAAATTCAGGCCTCAAATGTCCAGTGATGTCGAGATTCTAGAGCCTCTCCTGATGTAGATTTTGTTATTGTTGTACTTTTGAATGTTCTTACTTTGGGTATATTGGGATGAAGATAATATCTCTACTTCGTTGTGTCATCATCATTTAGTTTTATTATCAATTGGATATTGCATGTAATCATGGTCCCGACTGGAATAAAAAGAATAAAAAGATGCTAGTTTTTTTTATCCCTTTTCTTATTTATGTTTTTATTGTAAATAAGTTTTATTGGTGGCTCAAGAGTTATGAGAATTTTCATTGTGAAAGTCCACATAGGGGGATCCAATAACATGATGGTTTTTGTATGAAATATGGCATTCTTTGATTATGATGATGTTAGGATTTGACACCTCGAGATTCAACCCACATGATTGAGCCCACAGCGAGATTCGCGGCGAAAAATGAAGTCCAACGAGATCAAGATCACTCCAAATGGAGTTCGGATGGAGGAGATATGAGCTTTTGAAATCGGCACGAGATCTGAGACAGTGGAGTACCGTCAGCGGTCGGCAGAGTGGCGGCGGTGCACGGCCCAGGCGGGGCCAATGCGCAGGACACGCGACCCAGGCGTACGGCCCAGGCGAGTGGGCGGCTCAGCCGGGCACGCGGCCTAGGCGCGCGGCCCAAGCGGGCGCACGGCCCAGCCCGTGCGCAGGCCCGCGCGTGCGGGCCGGCCCAGGCGCCTTGCCTGGCCTGTACCCCAATCCACCGTGGACCGAGCGGTCCATGACTGGACCTGTGGACTGCGTGGGCATTTTTCACACGTTTCTCATGGTCCACGGCACTATTCTGTAGACCGGAGCGCGATCGGACGGCGTGGGTGGCTTCCGGTCTTGATCCGACAGTCCAGGGGGTTATTTGGCTTTGTTTAGGACTCCTAATCCCTCTCTAATCAGGTTTAAGCCCTTTAAATAGGATTGATCGATGAAATAGAGAGTAGGCGGCTTGGTTTTATCTCACGAAAATCCGTGAGGGCTGTGTTCGCACGAAAACCAAAGAAGATCGAGGCCTGTGAAGGAGAGAGAGAAGGCTGTATGCTGTGAGAGAAGGAGCAGGAGGCTCCTGGACAGCGGACATCGATCACTTCAGAGGTTCAGAGGGTCTTTCAAGAGAGAGAGCTTTTGAGAGGGAAATTTCTAGTGAGGGAGAATTGGGTGTACAAGAGTTGAGGGTGAAGTCTCCTCTTGTAAATTTTTTTTTCATAGTGAAGTTTGCATGCCCCGTGGAGGCGAGCCCTTTTGTGGCTGATTCACGTATTTTGATTATTTTATTTTGTTTCTTCTTTCTTCCTGCTGCATCGCATGGTACTGAAAAGATCTTGGAAGGAGGTGTCCTGGCCAGACATCCACCCAACAAATGGTATCAGAGCTAGGTTGGTACAAGAACACAGATTGCAGCGGTGGTGAGCAAGACTGAAGATGAAGAAGACAGGAACAATCAAGATGGAGATCAACAAGTTTGATGGTAAGAGCAATTTCTCCTTGTGGCAGACAAGGGTGAAGGATGTGCTCATCCAACAGGGGTTGATCGATGCTCTCTTGTGCGATGAGAAGCCGACCACCATAGAGATGCGGGATTGAAAATGGCTACAGATGTAGGCGGTGAGCACCATCTTTATGTACCTAACGGATGAGGTGGTGATCTATGTGCTGAGCGAGACTTCTCTGATGGTGCTGTGGTCGAAGCTCGAGGAGTTGTACATGGCAAAGTCTCTCACCAACACTCTTTTCCTCTAGAGGCAGTTCTACCAACTGCAGATAGCTGAGGGACAGAGCATGCAACAGCATTTCAGCCACTTCCAAAAGATCCTCACCGATCTCCTCAGTGTTGGTGAGAATGTTGAGGAGAAGATCAGGGCGCTGGTTTTGCTGGCGTCGCTTCCCCCTTCGTACGAGTCCTTGATGATGGCTTTTCTAGTGGGAAAGAGCACCATCAAGATGGACGAGGTTACCGCGGCGATACTCAAGAACGAGGTTATCATGAGGGAGAACCCAGCTTCGAGCTCAGGTGGCGGTAGCTCAGCTTTGGTGGCTTCTGGAGGAGCAGGAGGTGGTAGACGGAGCGACAGGAGATCGCAACGAGGGCGGTCCAAGTCCAGGAGGGACTTGAATAAAACCAAGTATTACCAGTGTGAAGAGTTGGGGCATCTAGTCAGAGATTGCCCTCAACTCAAAAATCGGATGGTGGCTGCTGTAGCGATAGCCGGTAGCGATTCAAATGGAGATGTCTTGGAGATATCTGACGAGGTATCTACTTCTTTCCAGTAGTGGATATTAGATTCTGCATGCCCCTATCATGTATGTTGCAGAGAGGAGCAATTTGACTCTTTGGAGAACAGTGAGAGCACTGTATATCTGTCGGATGGATCGAGCTGTGCGATCAGAGGCATTGGGATGGTCAACTAGAGGACACATGATGGTGCAGTGAGGAGATTGGGAGAGGTCCGATACATACCCAATTTCAGGCGGAATCTTATCTCACTTAGCAAACTGGATTCGAGAGGCTACAGGATGGTAGCTGGTGGAGGAATCTTGAGGATGCTACGCAGCGATAGGATTATGCTGGAGGGGAAGAAGGGGAGCAGAGGACATTATTACTTGACAGGAAGTCCAGTGCGAGGTAGAGCTTCGGGAGCCAGGCGGAGCCCAAAGTGAGGTGGAGCTCTAGGAGGCGGATCGGGCACGAGACAGGAGACTCAGGAGGACGAGAGGTGACGTCGCAAGGTGAGATTCCTATTGTCGCATGACGATGCCCCAAGCAGGTCTCAGGTCAGGAGGAGCACAGCATACGACAGAGATGGGATAGAGCAGCTTTGCTCGACTCCCATATTTGTCCATCCATAATCAGCAGGCGATTGCCCCAGGGCATGGGGGCGAGGAGATCCAAAAGCTCTCGGAGTTTGAAGGAGGCCGAATATCGAGTCGAGGTGGAGATTATTAAGATTTGATACCTTGAGATTCAGCCCATATTGAGCCCATAGCAAGGTTTGCGATAAAAAATGGAGTCCAACGAGACCAAGATCACCCCAAATGGAGCTCGGATGGAGGAGATACGAGCTTTTGAAGTCGGCATGAGACTCGAGGCGGCGGAGGACCACCGACAGCCGACCGGCGGAGCGGCGGCGGCGCGCGGCCCAGGCGGGGCCAATGCGCTGGATGCGTGACCCAGGTGCGTGGCCCAGGCGGGCAGGCGGTCCAGCCGGGTGTGCGACCCAGGCGGGCACACGGCCCAGCCCATGCGCGGGCCGGCCCAGACCGAGGCGCCTTGCCTGGGCTTGTACCCGATCCACTGTGGACCAGGTGATCCACGGCTGGGCCTATGGACCGCGTGGGTATTTTTCACAGTCCATGGTACTATTTCATGGATCGGAGCATGATCGGATGGCGTGGGTGGCTCCCGATCTTGATCTGACGGTCCCGGAGGTTATTTGGCTTTGCTTAGGACTCCTGATCCCTCTCTAATTTGATTTAAGCCCTTTAAATAGGGCTGATCGGTGAAACAGAGAGTAGGCGGCTTGGTTTTATCTCACGAAAATCGGTGAGGGTTGTGTTCGCACGAAAACCAGAGAAGATCGAGGCCCGTAAAGGAGAGAGAGAAGGCCGTATGCTGTGAGAGAAGGAGCAGGAGGCTCCTGGACAGCGGACGCCGGTCACTTCAGGGGTTCAGAGGGTCTTCCAAGAGAGAGAGAGCTTTTGAGAGAAAAACTTCTAGTGAGAGAGAATTGGGTGTACAAGAGTTGAGGGTGAGGTCTCCTCTTGTAAATTTTTTTTTTCATAGTGAAGTTTGCATGCCCCGCGGAGGCAAGCCCTTTTGTGACTGATCCACGTATTTTGATTGTTTTGTTTTGTTTCTTCTTTCTTCCTGCTGCATCGCGTGGTACTGAAATGGTCTTGGGAGGTGGTGTCCTGACCAGACATCCACCCAACAGATAAAAGAGCATTGAAGAATTAGTATATCGACATCTAATCCTTTAGATTATCTTTAATACAAATGAATGAATAAGAGTAAAACAGGTTATTAATAACATGCTATAATTTATCTCAATTCAAAATTCAATTTTTTAATTCAAAATTTAATTTTTGAATTCAAATTGTTGTTGTAATCCTTTTCTTATTTTTCTTCTACTTTTTTTTTATTCAAATTCAAATTCAAATTCAAATTCAAATTTTAAATTTAAATTATTGCTGAAATTATTGCTCATATATTTGTTTTATTTTCACATGAACATGCTATATATATTCAATGTCAGAATTTGACACCTTGAGATTCAGCCCATATTGAGCCCATAGCAAGATTCATGACGAAAAATGAAATTCAACGAGACCAAGATCACCTGAAACAGAGCTCGGATGGAGGAGATACGCGCTTTTGAAGTCGGCATGAGATTCGAGGCGATGGAGGACCGCCGGCGACCGGCGGCGGGTGGCAGCGGCGCGGCCGCAGGCGGCGGCGCGCGGGATGCGCGACCCAGGCCCGCGTGGGATGCGCGACCCAGGCCCGCGTGGGATGCGCGACCCAGGCCCGCGGCCCAGCCTGGCGCGCGGCCCAGGCACGCGCGGGCCCGCATGTGGGAGCGGGCCGACCGAGGCCAGCGGCCTGCTGACCCTTTGCACCGGTCCACCGTGGACCGATCCACGGCTGGGCCTGTGGACCGCGTGGGCGTTTCCCACACGTTTCACACAGTCCATTGCACTATTCCGTAGACCGGTCACGATCGGATGGCCCAGGGAGTTTTCGATGACGATCCGACGGTTCAGGAGGTTGATTTGGCTAGTTTAGGACTCTTAAACCTAATCTAATTAGGTTTTAAACCTTGCTTAAGCGCCTGTGACAACAGAGAGAAGTGGTGGTTCAATTTTTCACGCCGTGCGAAGCCCGTATGGAACCCAAGAGAAGAGAGAGGCGGAAGCGCTGAGAGAGAAAGAGCAGGAGGCACCTGGACAGCGGTCGTCAGGCACTTCTGGGATTCAGGGGGTCTTCAAGAGAGAGAGGGCTTTTGTGAGGAGAACTTTAGGTGAGAGAGAATTGGATGTACAAGGGTTGAGGGTGAGGTCTCCTCTTGTAAAATTTCTTTTTCATAGTGAAGTTTGCATGCCCCGTGGAGACGAGCCCTTTTGTGGCTGATCCATATATTTTAATTATTTTTCTTTTGTTTCATTTCTTCTTTTCTTCCTGCTGCATCGCGTGGTACTGAAAAGATCTTGGGAGGTGGTGTCCTGGCCAGACATCCATCCAACAAGTGGTATCAGAGCAAGGCGGTATAAGGACGCAGATTGCAGTGGTGGTGAGCAAGACTGAAGATGGATAAGACAGGAACAATCAAGATGGAAATCAACAAGTTCGATGGTAAGAGTAATTTCTCTTTGTGGCAGACAAAGGTGAAGGACGTGCTTATCCAACAGGGGTTGATCGATACTCTCTTGTGCGATGAGAAGCCGACCACCATGGAGGTGCGGGATTGGAAACGACTACAGATGCAGGCGGTGAGTACCATCCGCATGTACCTGGCAGATGAGATGGTGATCCATGTGCTGAATGAGACTTCCCTGACGGTGCTGTGGTCGAAGCTCGAGGAGTTGTACATGACGAAGTCTCTCACCAACACACTTTTCCTCTGGAGGCAGTTCTACCAACTACGGATGATTGAGGGACAGAGCGTACAGGAGCATCTCAGCCACTTCCAGAAGATCCTCACCGACCTCCTCAGCGTTGGTGAGAATGTTGATGAGAAGACCAGGGCACTGGTTTTGCTAGCGTCGCTTCCCCCTTCGTATGAGTCCTTGGTGACTGCTCTTCTAGTGGGGAAGAGCACTATCAAGATAGACGAGGTCACCGCGGCGATACTCCAGAACGAGGTTCTCAGGAGGGAGAACCCAGCTTCGAGCTCAGGTGGTGGTAGCTCAGCTTTGGTGGCTTTTGGAAGAGTAGGAGGCGGTAGACGGAGCGATAGGAGATCACAACGAGGGCGGTCTAAGTCCAGGAGGGACTTGAGCAAAATCAGGTGTTACCAGTGTGAGGAGTTGAAGCATCTAGCCAGAGATTGCCCTCAACTTAAAAATCGGACGGTGGTTGCTGTAGCGATGGCCTGCAGTGATTTAGATGGAGATGTCCTGGAGATATCTGACGAGGTATCTACTTCTTCTCAGCAGTGGATATTAGATTCTGCATGCCCCTATCATATATGTTGCAGAGAGCAGCAGTTTGACTCCCTAGAGAACAGTGAGGGCACTGTATATCTGCCGGATGGATCGAGCTGTGCGATCAGAGGCATTGGGACGGTCAGTTGGAGGACACATGATGGTGCAGTGAGGAGATTGAGGGAGGTCCGATACATACCCGATTTCAGGCGGAATCTTATCTCACTTAGCAGAGTGGATTCGAGAGGCTACAGGACGGTAGCTAGTGGAGAAATCCTAAGGGTGCTACGCGGCGATAGGATTGTGCTGGAGGGGAAGAAGGGGTGCAGAGGATATTATTACCTGACGGAGAGCCCAGTGTGAGGTGGAGCTTCGAGAGCCAAGCGGAGCCCAGAGCGAGATGGAGCTCCAGGAGGTGGATCGGGCACGAGACAGGAGACTCAGGAGGACGAGAGGCGACGTCGCAAGGTAAGATTCCTATTGCCGCAGGACGATGCCCTGAGCAGGTCTCAAGTCAGGAGGAGCACAGCATACGATGGAGATGGAATCGAGCAGCCTGGCTCGACTCCCATGTTTGCCCATCCATGATCAGCAGGCGATTGCCCCAGGGCATGGGGGCGAGGAGATCCAGAAGCTCTCAGAGTTTGGAGGAGGCCAAATATCGAGTCGAGATGGAGATTGTTAGGATTTGACACCTTGAGATTCAGCCCACATTGAGCCCACAGCGAGGTTCGTGGCGAAAAATAGAGTTCAACGAGACCAAGATCACCTGAAACGGAGCTCGGATGGAGGAGATATGAGCTTTTGAAGTCGGCACGAGATTCGAGATGGTGGAGGATCGCCGGCGACCGGTGGCGGGTGGCAGCGGTGCGGCCACAGGCGGCGCCGCGCGGGACGTGCGAACCAGGCCCATGGCCCAGGCGGGCGCGCGGCCCAGCCTGGCGCGCGGCCCAGGCGAGCGCACGGCCCAGCCGGGCGCGCAGCCCAGGCGCGTGTGGGCCCGCGCACGGGAGCGAACCGACCCAAGCCAGCGGCATGCTGGCCCTTTACACCGGTCCACCGTGGATCGGGCGGTCCACGGCTGGGCCTGTGGACCGCGTGGGCGTTTCCCACGCGTTTCACATGGTCCACGGCACTATTCTGTGGACCGATCGCGATCGGACGGCCCAGGGAGTTTCCGGTGACAATCCGATGGTTCAAAAGGTTTATTTGGCTTGTTTAAGACTCTTAAACCTAATCTAATTAGATTTTAAACCCTGCTTAGGCCTTTAAAAAGGCCTGTGACAACAGAGAGAAGTGGTGGTTCAATTTTTCACGCCGTACAAAGCCCGTACGGAACCCAAGAGAAGAGAGAGATGGAAGCGCTGAGAGAGAAAGAGCAGGAGGCTCCTGGACAGCGGTCGCCAGGCACTTCAGGGGTACAGGGGGTCTTCAAGAGAGAGAGCTTTTGTGAGGGAAACTTTAGGTGAGAGAGAATTGGATGTAAAAGGGTTGAGGGTGAGGTCTCCTCTTGTAAATTTTTTTTTTCATAGTGAAGTTTGCATGCTCCGTGGAGGCGAGCCCTTTTGTGGCTGATCCACGTATTTTGATTGTTTTTCTTTTATTTTGTTTCTTCTTTTCTTCCTGCTGCATCGTGTGGTACTGAAAAGATCTTGGGAGGTGGCGTCCTGACCAGACATCCATCCAACATTCAATACATACTTAAAGAAATCAAGTTAGATTTTTGGCCATTTTATTGAGTTTCTTTCATGGAATCAAAGCAATAACTTGACATCACTAATTTTTTTGTCCAAATCTAGCTCTTTTTTTTATATCAAAACTTTTTATCTCAACAACATCAGCAACATCATATTCTTCATTCGAACTCGAATCCTCTCCTGCTACTTCTTTTGGCATCTCCAATATCTCAAATATAATCCCAATCAATCTTGAAGGTAGTAACTATCTTCTTTGGAAGTGAACCAATTCTATAAGGATATAAGCTTATGCTTTTCATTGATGGCTCGTTTCTACCACTACAAGAATTTTATATTTTTTGCCATCACTAACATTAATATTTCTTGACAGAATATTATGACAAAAAAATCTTTCATTGCTAAAAGTCAAAAAATTATTAGCGACGGCTTTATTGGCTATTAGCGATGGCAATATCATCATTAATAAGTATTAGCGATGGCTTTAGAGATGGAATATATGCCGTTATTAATAACTGATAAATTTTTTAATTTTACTGTAACCTTATTAGCAATAAAAAATTTTATTAGAGACAGTGTTTTGCCATTACTAAAAACATTAGCGACGGTGTTTTACCGTCGCTAATAACATTTGCGATGGCTATTTTAGCAACGATTGTTTTGCCATAGTTAATACGATCCCTATTTCACCGTTCCATCCAATTTTCTATTTTTCACTTTTTTTCTTCCCCATTATTTTCCTCCACCTTCGATCCCTCCACCGCCCCTCTCTTTACCCCACCTCTGGTCTTTATGTTTCCCCTACCATCAGATTCCTCATCCTCGAGCCCCCGATCATTGGATCCAACTTCTTCGAACCCTCGATCGTCGGATCCCACCTCCCCGAGCCTCTGGTCGCCTCCCACCTTCCCAAGCCACCTCCTGCCTTTCTAAGCCCCCGACCGCTTCCTACCTTTTTGAGCCCTCGGCCTGCCTCCCCCCGACTGTCTCTGGTCCCTCTCTTTCCTCCGTCGTCGGATCCGACTTTTCCAAGCCACCGGTCATCTCCTCGAGCCCTGAGCCCGTCTCCCCCCGACTTCCTCCGATCTCCTTCTTTCTCCCACCACCAGATCCGACGTCCTTGAGCCATCGGCCACCTCCCTAAGCCCCAAGCCCCCATCCCGCCTCCTCGAGTCTCTGGCCCGCCTCCCCTCGGCTGCCTTCGATCCTCCTCCTTCCCCCACTATCAGATTCGACTTCCTCAAGCTGCCAATCACCTTCTCGAGCCCCGAGCCCCCAGCCCGCCTCCTTGAGCTCCCTGCTCACCTCCCCGATTCCCAGGCCTGCCTCCCCCCGGCCACCTCCCCAACCCCCAGCCCGCCTCCCCAAGCCCCCAGCCCGCCTCCCCCTTCTTCCCCTCGCCTTCCTCTTTCCTCCCCCCTCCCCTTCTTATGATTTTAGGAAATCATCTAGTGGATATAGGCTCTTCTTAATTGTCATGTTCTCCATGTTAATCAAGAAGAAAATCAAGTTAGTGACCAGGTAGCTAATTTTGCTCTTACAAATGATTTTTTTTATGCTCTCTGAGGCTTCCTTGCATCCAGACCCTGTGTACATCCTCAATGTTGATGCTAGGTTAAGTTGCTTTGCCTCGATATAGGCCTAACAAGTTCATATGTTCTAAGAATCACCAACATATAGTTGCAGTAGCTTCTATATTACTGACTTTTAGAACTTCAGCTAGTGTGGTTTATGAATACCATCTCAATTATTCTTTCATTTCTTAGGTTCCCAAATGTTATGTTCAATTTTAATCTGGCTTGCTTATCCTCCAGTAGATGATATAGAGACATATGCTCTTATTAACATCACCTGAAGATCGTATCCTACTCCTTTCTATGTTTATGGATCATTGCTTATTGTTGAAGTTAATCTTTTTCACGTTTTGAAGAAGACTTTGGCATATCATATTAATAATTCACTAGTACAGGATTTCTTCTATGGACCATTATGTAGAATGCCAGATAGAGAGAGCATTCCATTTGCAAACTCTAATTCATGCTCTATCTTATAATATCCTGCATATTTTTTATTTATTCCAAGCTAACAGTATTACTATTAATAGTAGGAGATTTTGGTAAGTAATTCATGCTCTTACTGTTTTTATTTCTACTTTTTCATTGTAATACTGCATCATCTGCTCTTTTCAAAGTTAGAATATTATAAGTCTTCATTTATGTTCGCTATTGGATATGCTATCTTTCCATCGACCCCTTTTTAGTATTGCCGTTAGTCTGTTTATCATGTGCTCCTTTCTTTATAGATGCAACCTCTATATCTTTATCTTTTTTGTGGTATAGGCTACAACTAACTCTCTTAATTGAAGTTCTGATTTTCATATTAATGTAAAAACTAGATAATCAGTATGCCATTACTATATAGAACTACAAACTCTCAATCAAATCACAATTTAAGAACTTTAAAAAATTTGTTATTAATTATTAAACTTTTAATATTTTTTTACATAGAATATTGAAATATATAGTTAGTGTTGGAGGATAATTTGTCATTCAGCTCGAAGGCATGAACCAGCAAACAGGCATATAATGAAGTATATAGGATTGATACCACAGCACTGTTGGAGACGAAGATATCTAATTTAAGAGGTAGATATGTTTCTCTCGAACCATGAGAGGATTGTCTGAAAGAGATCATTCAGTACATAACTCTAGACTTCTCTAATCCTAACTTCAAACCTTGACGATCCTTGATTTTCAATAATCTTTTTAAGCAGAACATCAAAGTTTGACTGATCCCAACTTCGGTCCACCAACTGGTCCTAATCTCCATAACAGCAGACACTTGGATAGATCGATCTTTGATTTTAGTAGCAGGTAAGCTTCAGACAACACCGATACTTATTCCTGTGAGTGCGACTAGTTTCAACCATTTTCTTTCTTCAGCATCCATCTTTATCGGACCGCGTCAAAGCCTTCTCAATCGAAGCTAGTCTGATCCTATCTGTATCCTTATTTCAAATTCAAAAGCACCTACTGGATTTCCTGCACTGCGTCCTCTCTCGGTTCCCCAGCTCACGCCCCCATCTTCTCCTCTTCTTTGTATGCCTTCTTCTCCTCCTCTATCGATAAGATGAGGTAGCTTTGGAAGGTTTGTTGTTTCGCAGACAACCGATATGTAGCCATCGTTAGATAGAAAGGAGAAGAAGACAATATGAGAGGGATCTTTTCCCCAAGTTGGCTTCTAAATTTTTTTCTCAAGATTGGCTGGGTTCTCTTCCTTGTTCTTCTTCTTGTCCTAGGTCTTCCAGGCGGGCAATGGACCTACGATCTTTTATGTATTTTATCCTTAATACATCTTAATATTTTATTTTATAATTTTTTTTATGTAAAACATGCCCTATTGTTCTTTTTAAAGCGGCTTGAGTCTAGAAAGAATATTTAAAAGGTAAAAATTCAATCTAACTATCCAAGCGATGGGTCGAAGGTGTTTATAGCTGCGTATCATCGAATAAAATGTGTAAAAATAATATGTTCGAGAATCAAAGTAGTATATCGAAATATACGCTTCCATATCGACATACACTCTTTCGTGTAGAAACTTATTAATCATATTTTATTTTTTTTTTGTTACAGGACACTGGGATATCCGGCTCTCATTCATTAGCTCTGGAGAGGACTACAGGAGTAGGAGAAAGATGAGGAGGATGACGGTAGGAGTTGGAGATCGGGTCATTATCGGACTGGCTTTGACCCGATGGTACCAGAATTAGATGTTCTAGGCCGCACATATGCTACACTGATGTTCGAACGATGTGGGGTCACCAGTGACCCCATAGTCACATGGAGCAGTGCCCAACTCTCAGAGCAGGTAAGTTTATTAAATTTTTTTTTAACTTATTTTAAATATTTATATTTAGAAGCTTCACATGTTTCGATTTGAGTCCGGAAAGAAGATCTAGGAGGTAAAAATTAAATCTAACTATCCAATCGATGGGTCAAGAGAGTCTATAGCTCTGTATCATCAAATAAAATATGTAGAAATAATATGTTCGAGAATCGAAGTAGTATATTAAAATATACATCTCCGTATCAATATATACACCTTCATATAAAAATTTATTAATAATATTTTATTTTTTTCATTATAGGATACTGGGATATCTGATTCTCATCCACCAGCTACTGGAGAGGATGTACAGGAGTAGGAGGATGAGAAGAACAATGACGAGGATCTTACATGATTTTTTTTTGATACATATATAATTTTGATACTTATAAAGTAGTATAAATTTATAAAATTATAAAATTTATATTTTTAATATAATATAATTAATTTTATATTTATGATTATATTAAATAACTATTATTTTATTTATAATAAATTTTAAAAAATATTATTGCTTGTTAATATGATTAAAATAAATTTTAAAATATTTAATAATAATTTTTTTAAAAAAATTAAAAACTATTAGCGACGATATCTGCTATCGCTAATAGTTTTTTAAAATTTTTATTAAAAAAATTAAAAAATTATTAGTAATGACAGTAGCGACAACAATGACCATCGCTAATAGTTTTTAATACTTTAATTAAGAAAAAAAATTAAAATTATTTGTGATGGCTTTTTGTCATTAATATTGTTGCTAATTATCTTTATTAGTGACGGCGAGTTTAGCGACGGTGAACTCACTATCGCTAATAAAAATAATTAGCGATAAGATTATTTTTGTTGAATCTTTAGCATCAATAGATCGACTATCCATCGACTATTAATGACAGTATTTAGCCGTTGCTAATAGTCTTGTTTTTGTAGTGCACCACCTTTCCCAACGCATCCAATCTATGCTTTATGGTATGAATATGATCATCAAATGCTTCTTTCTTGGATCAATGCTATATTATCCAATCGTCACTTTGCATCCCTTGCTCCTTTTTACATCATGATTATAAAATGACAGCTTCATCACATTAAGAAGAGATCATCCTTTATGCAAGATTATCTCCAGCAACTTAAAATTCTTGTTGATATGTTAGCTGCGTGTGGATTGCCATTCTAGATGAACTTCCTCCATCTTATCGCTTATTCTTTTCTTTAATTCAGATTTATACTCGTACATGTCTTCTTTCTCTCAAAGAACTCTATACTTTATTGATTTATGAGGAAATTAGTCTCACAGAAAAAATCTCTATGCAATCTACAGCTGCATTTATTGCCTCTAGACTTACTAAAGCATTCAATCCAAGCTATAGTTCTACTTACCATGGGAATAATCAGCATCATAACAATGGTCGATGGCCCAATCACCCCTTAGGTGATGGCACCTTGCCACCTTCTAATAAGCATGCTCATTTTTTTTCCTCACATGATCGCTCTTCATAGTCTACTAGACCAATTTATCAAATCTGTAACAAGATTACCCCTTAGGTGATGGCACCTTGCCATCTTCTAATAAGCATGCTCATTTTTTTTCCTCACATGATTGCTCTTCATAGTCTACTCGACCAATTTATCAAATCTGTAACAAGATTATTGGACACATTGCCATTGATTGCTATCATCATATAAATTATGCATATTAAGATCACCATCCTCCACAAAAACTTGCAGCTATGACTGTCAATTCCTTACTCACCAATGATAATACTTGGTATTTTGACACTAGTGCCACTCAACATATCACCACTAATCTCAACAAGTTATCTATTTCATCCAAATATGATAATTTTGACAGTATTTAAGTTGGTGATGGACAAGATTTGTCTATATCTCATGTTGGTTCATCTTTCATCACTAATTATAAAAATAAATTTTATTTATTTAATATTCTTCATTATCCTCAAGCTTCTACAAATCTCTTATTTGTGAACCATTTTTTCATGAGAATAACTGCTATTTCTTGCTTGATGAATTTGGCTTTGTTATCAAGGACAAAAATCAGGAACGATATTGTACCATAGTCCATGTTAGCTCTCGCATCTCCACTGATCTTTGGCATCATCATCTCGTGAAGGAGCCGGCAAATTCCAAGTTGACCTTTCACGTTTTAGATGATTAATGCGGCAACTCAGATCTGAATATGCCATTATTATGTATTGTAAGTGATTTAGGTTTGACCGACTGTTGAATCTAACTAACGAAAAGTCACCGAAGGGGTTCGAAAATGAACATAAGTTTTATAACTAAAGTGACAAGTGACCGAAGGATTAAAGTCTTTCTCCAATTAGCATGTCGCCTGATCATCTACTATGAATGGTCACACTAGCCCCTCGATGGCATAGCGAGATTTCTGATTGACTGTTCCTGAGGTCATTTTTTTTGGAGATCCTTAATCCTGGAAAGAAGGAAAGGCATCAATCTAGACCGGCAACACATCTACTTCGTGTTACCTCTCCCAGAACCCTTGGTTGCGAAAGCCTCCATCCATACTGTACTAGTCTTTTTTCAACACTTCTCTAGACATTCAGAACCCTCCCTCAGTCAAGACTATGAGCAGCAACCGAAAAGGAGTCTTAGCTGACGGTAGTCTTTCCACACTTGGCTTTGCAAGACGGACTTCTCCAATCGTATCGTTCGTAAATTCCTTCTGTTCGGAGCCAATTCTCATTATTTGGCTTCCATCGTATTACTGAACTATTTTGCTGGGTCCCTTAGGGACTATTGTCCCTAAAATAGCAAATTTTTTTTTCATCTTACTATTTAATAACTCATAATCATATCTTGCTAAAGAAATATTTGTTACTTGACAATTTTAAATAGACTTTTCAAGTACCTTACCACCTAACTCCATATTTACGTGGGCTCATGCCTTTTCATAGCCGCTTCTTCCCATAAGATTTGGAAGTTGATTGAGGTGAGTTGGTGTAAGCCCAACCCGATGAAAGCATTGAGAAGTTCTTACACAGGTGGAGAAAGAAGTCCATGAAGTGCACTCATCCTGTTAGGATTTGATGCCTTGAGATTCAATCTATATTGAGTCTACAGTGAGGTTCACGATAAAAAATGGAGTCCAACGAGACCAAGATCACCCGAAACGGAGCTCGGATGGAGGAGATACGAGCTTTTGAAGCCAGCACGAGACTCGAAGCGGTGGAAGACCGCCGGCGGCCGGTGGATACGAGCTTTTGAAGCCGGCATGAGACTCGAGGTGGCGGAGGACCGCCGGCGGCCGGTGGCGGGCGGCAGTGGTGCTACCACAGGTGGTGGTGCACGAGACGCGTGACCCAAGCTCGCGGGACGCACGACCCAGGCCCACGGCCCAGGCGGGTGAGCGGCCCAAGCGGGCGCATGGCCCAGCCAGGCACGCGGCCCAGGCAGGCACACGGCCCAGGCGGGTGCACAGCCCAGCCCGCTTGCGTGCGCAGCCTAGGCCCGCGTGCGTGGGCCGGCCCAGGCCCAGGCGGCCTGCTGGCCCTTTGCACCGGTCCACCGTGGACCGGGCGGTCCACGGCTGGGCCTGTGGACCGCGTGGGCGTTTCCCACGCATTTCTTGCGGTTCATGAAACTATTCCGTGGATCGGTCATGATCGGACGACCAAGAAAGTTTTCGGTGACGATCCGATGGTTGAGGAGGTTGATTTGGCTTGTTTAGGACTCTTAAACCTAATCCAATTAGGTTTTAAACCCTGCTTAAGCCTTTAAAAAGGCCTGTGACAACATAGAGAGGTGTGGTTCGGGTTTTCTCGCCGTACAGAGCCGTACGAATATGAGAGGAGAGAGAGGCGAAAGCACTAAAAGAGAAGGAGCAGGAGGCTTCTGAACAGCGGTCGCCAGGCACTTCACGGGTTCAGAGGGTCTTCCAAGAGAGAGAGCTTTTGTTAGGAAAACTTCTAGTGAGAGAGAATTGGGTGTACAAGGGTTAAGGGTGAGGTCTCCTCTTGTAAAATTTTTTTTTCATAGTGAAGTTTGCATGCCCCGTAGAGGCGAGCCCTTTTGTGGCTGATCCACGTATTTTGATTATTTTTTTCTTTTATTTTGTTTCTTCTTTCTTCCTGCTGCATCGCGTGGTACTGAAAAGGTCTTGGAAGGTGGTGTCCAGGCCAGACATCCACCCAACAAGTGGTATCAGAGCAAGACGGTACAAGGATGCAGATTGCAGCGGTGGTGAGCAAGACTGAAGATGGAGAAGACAGGAACAATCAAGATGGAGATCGACAAATTTGATGGTAAGAGCAATTTCTCCTTGTGGTAGGCAAGGATGAAGGACGTGCTCATCCAACAGGAGTTGATCGATGCTCTCTTGTGCGATGAGAAGCCGACCACCATGGAGGTGCGGGATTGAAAATGACTATAGATGCAGGCGGTGAGTACCATCCGCATATACCTGACGGATGAGTTGGTGATCCATGTGCTGAGCTAGACTTCCCCGATGGTGCTGTGATCGAAGCTCGAGGAGTTGTACGTGGCGAAGTCTCTCACCAACACTCTTTTTCTCTGGAGGTAGTTCTACCAATTGCGGATGACTGAGGGACAGAGCGTGCAGGAGCATCTCAGCCACTTTCAGAAGATCCTCACCGACCTCCTCAGTGTTGGCGAGAATATTGAGGAGAAGATCAGGGCGCTGGTTTTGCTGGCGTCGCTTCCTCCTTCGTACGAATCATTGAGACTGCTCTTCTAGTGGGGAAAAGCACCATCAAAATGGATAAGGTCACCGCGGCGATACTCCAGAATGAGGTTCTCAGGAGGGAGAACCCAGCTTCGAGCTCAGGTGGCGGTAGCTCAGCTTTGGTAGCTTCTGGAGGAGCAGGAGGCGGTAGACGGAGCGACAGGAGATCGTAACGAGGGCGGTCCAAGTCCAGGAGGGACTTAAGCAAAATCAGATATTACCGGTGTGAGGAGTTGGGACATCTAGCCAGAGACTGCCCTCAACTCAAAAATCGAACGGTGGCTGCTGTAGTGACGACCGGCAGTGATTTAGATGGAGATATCTTTGAGATATCTGATGAGGTATCTACTTCTTTCCAGCAGTGGATATTAGATTCTGCATGCCCCTATCATGTATGTTGTAGAGAAGAGCAGTTTGACTCCCTGAAGAACAGTGAAGGCACTGTATATCTGTCGGATGGATCGAGCAGTGCGATCAGAGGTATTGGGACGGTTAGCTGGAGGACACATGACGGTGCGTGAGGAGATTGAGGGAGGTTTGATACATACCCGATTTCAGATGAAATCTTATCTCACTTAGCAGACTGAATTTGAGAGGCTACAAGATGGTAGCTGGTGGAGGAATCCTGAGGGTGTTATGCGGCGATAAGATTGTGCTGGAGGGGAAGAAGGGGAGCAGAGGACATTATTACCTGGTAGGGAGCCCAATGCAAGGTGGAGCTTCGGGAGCCAGGCGGAGCCCAGAGCGAGGTGGAGCTCCAAGAGGCGGATCGGGCACGAGACAGGAGACTCGGGAGGACGAGAGGCGACGTCGCAAGGTGAGATTCCTATTACCGCAGGACGATGTCCCGAGCATGTCTCAGATCATGAGCACAGCATACGACGAAGATGGGATCAAGCAGCCTGGCTCGACTTCCATGTTTGCCCATCTATGATCAGCAGGCGATTGCCCCAGGGTATGAGGGCGAGGAGATCTAGAAGCTCTTAGAGTTTGAAGGAGGTCGAATATCGAATCGAGGTGGAGATTGTTAGGATTTGATGCCTCAAGATTCAGCCCATATTGAGCCCACAGCGAGGTTCGCAGCGAAAAACAGAGTCCAACGAGACCAAGATCATCCGAAACGGAGCTCGGATGGTGGAGATACGAGCTTTTGAAGTCGGCATGAGACTCGAGGTGACGGAGGACCGCCGGCGGCCGGCGGCGGGCGACAGCGGTGTGGCCGCAGGCGGCGGCACGCGGGACGCGCGACCCAGGCTCGCGGGACGCGCGACCCAGGCCTGCGGCCCAGGCGGGCGGGCGGCCCAAGCGGGCGCATGGCCCAGCTAGGCACGCGGCCCAGCCCGCGCGCACGCGGCCCAGCCCGTGCGCAGGCCGGCCCAGGCCCAGGCGGCCTGCTGGCCCTTTGCATCGGTCCACCATGGACCGGACGGTCCACGACTGGGCCTGTGGACTGCGTGGGCATTTTCCACGCGTTTCTCGCGGTCCACGAAACTATTTTGTGGACCGATCGCGATCGGACGGCCCAGGGAGTTTTCGATGACGATCCGACGGTTGAGGAGGTTGATTTGGCTTGTTTAGGACTCTTAAACCTAATCTAATTAGGTTTTAAACCCTGCTTAAGCCTTTAAAAAGGCCCGTGACAACATAGAGAGGTGTGGTTCGGGTTTCCTCACCGTACAGAGCCGTACGAACCCGAGAGGAGAGAGAGAGGCAAAAGCACTGAGAGAGAAGGAGCAGGAGGCTTCTGGACAGTGGTCGTCAAGCACTTCAGGAGTTCAGGGGGTCTTCCAAGAGAGAGAGAGCTTTTGTGAGGGGAACTTCTAGTGAGAGAGAATTGGGTGTACAAGGGTTGAGGGTGAGATCTCCTCTTGTAAAATTTCTTTTTCATAGTGAAGTTTGCATGCCCCATGGAGACGAGTCTTTTTGTGGCTGATCCATGTATTTTGATTGTTTTTTCTTTTTGTTTTGTTTCTTCTTTCTTCCTGCTGCATCGTGTGATACTGAAAAGGTCTTGGAAGGTGATGTTCAGACTAGACATTCACCCAACACATCTACTTCCCGAGAAGGAGTTCATGCAAGATTATTGAGCAGATACTTTCATACCATAGCTAACCACCATCTTAGATCCCGACGAAAATATAGAATTTTTATCCTACCCACCTACTCTGCATCTCTTGCCGCTACGCTCCTTCTATCTTTAATACTACAATAATCAAATTTTTTCTGTTTCAAGTTGAAATGGAGAAGTCTTCCAATTTGTATCCACAATGAGCTCTGTAATAAAGCATCCATGCATAACACGCATCTTTATAAGAAATTGCATGAAGAAAAACCCCCACTTTCCAATAAGAGAAGTGCCAAATGGTCTCTAACTACCGTACTCTTAAGGCTTGGAAAAATGAAATTTCCCCCTAAAAGGGGAAGTTCTAGAAAGGATTCTAAGGGGGCCCAATAAAGCAAAAACTCACTCAAGTCCCATGAATAGCAGGTTCCAAGGATAGCGTGCCTTCCTTCTTTCCTGGCAAGCCAATACTTTTTGCTGCAACAAAAGCCCCAATGTTTCAAGTTCTCTTTAAGGTGGAATAGGTCCCAAAGCAAACAACAAAACTGGATGGAAAGAGAAGTATTAGGCATAAAATTTATGATATTTGTAGATGAGGAATAATGGACCTTTATTTGTCTTGCCATTCTGTCTAGTGATAGAACAAAAGCAATCGGAAACGCATAAATTATGAGACGATCCTATGTGAAGCTGATTGTCCGTCCAACCATTTCAACTTCGAACTTCCTGAATTGAGAAAGGAATAGAACTTAGGGTGACCCATCATGGCTTATATAGGTGAATCCATGGAGGGTCGTCATCAACTAGTTTTCGAGACCATCCATCTCATGCTATACAATCTTCTATTTTGTCTTCTCTTTTAATTTCAAATAATCAAGACAAACTCCATGTTCATCTTGTCAATTAGAAAAAAATAAAAAATTACTATTTTATCTATCTGTTTTAGCTTCTCAATGTCCTCTTGAAATAATATATTGTGATATTTGTAGATTTTCTCCTACTCTTTCATGCTCCAGTTTCTCTTGTTATGTATTATTTGTTGATTATTTTTTACCTTATTCGTAGTTGTTTCCTATGTATTATAAATCTGATTTCTTTAATATTTTTATCTCTTTTAAAGTATGAGTCAAAAATTTATTTAGCACTAAGATTAAATCTTCCGTCCGATGAGGTTGATGAATTCAAGAGCAAAACTCTCAAGTATTTTTTATTTTTATATGGCATAATGTATCAATTTTTTTGCCCCCATACTTCAGAATAAAATAATATTATCGAAAAAAAAACACTATCAAATAGTTGAAATCGGACTTATACTTCTTGTTCATGCATCTCTTTTTTTAAAATATTGATTAGAAGCTTTTTCTATTGCAGTATGTTTAATAAATCGAATGTTTATTGTTTTTCATTTTAAAATTTTACCATATGATAAGCTTTTTCAAAAATCTCTTAATTATTTCGATTTACGAGTTTTTGGTTGTTTATGTTTTCCTTGATTGTGACCATACAAGTCTAGTAAACTAGAATTTTGATCCATCAAATATTATTTTTTAGAATATAGCACTATTCATAATGGGTATAGATGTCTTGATTTAGTAAAAGAAAAAAATCTATACATCACATCATGTTATTTTTGATGAACATGATTTTTTTTTTAATCACATCATCATCTCAATCAACTTCTCATAACCCCGCTTCTATTCCTAACTCCCTTTCTATATGGTTACCTCAACCTTTTGTACCTACCGATACTATTTGAACTACCAATAATCATATATTCTTAGATCATTCTATAGGTACAATATGTCAATCTTGAGATTTTCTATGGTAATAATATCCAATTCAACCATTATATCACATGACAATACAAATATTTCAATTGAACCTATCCAATCACCTCAACACAAAACCACTTCTACATACCTTTCTTCTCCTAAATCTCCTTTACCATCACCAAATTCCTCTCTCAAACCAACCAACAAAATAACCCACTGCACACCCATCCCATGACCATCAAATCTCAATCCGATATCTCCAAACGTAAAATATTGTACCATATCCATCACCCTTTCTTAGTGGCGGAGCGTAAGAAGGATCAGAGGGGGCCACTGTCTTTCCAAAAAATTTTAAAATACTTATTACCTATATATTTATATATATGGTGGCTCCCTCAATATTTTAATCTTACACACATTATGAATCCATCAATTTAAGAAAAGATCATATAATTAATTTATATATTAATTTTTATTGAAAATAATAAATTTTTTTTAAAAAAATAATTATTTATTTATTTTTTAATTATTTATTTATTCTTCAATCTTTAATGTAGAAGAGATTATTGAGATTTTTACATAATCAAAATTATTTTACAGATGACATAAGGTAATATTTTATACTCATCTTTGTTTATACATAAAATTAAATATTTATTAATATTTTTATAATATTTTAGTTATATATATCTTTATTTTATGATTTATTATAAAATATTTTATTAAAAAGATATTAATAAATTATTAATTTGCCCTCCCAATATTTGATATCAGGCTCCGCCACTGTCCTTTTCCAATCATCCTTACTATGTCCTATCCTATTGAACCAACATGTTATACACCACCTCAAAACATCTAAAGTAGAGACATGCTATAGATTTCGAATTTACATCTTTTCAAAATTAGTAAACTTAGACTCTTATCCCTATTCAGCCGAATATGAACATTGTTAGTTGCAAGTGGGTGTTTCAAATTGAACACAATTCAGATAGATCCGTTAACAAATATAAAGCTTGCTTGGTTGCTAAAAACTTTCACCAATAATCCAGAGTTGATTTTATTGAGATATTTGATTTTATGATTAAACATACTACAATCAGAACTATTCTCACAATAGTTTTGACCCATAACTGGTCACTCCATCAACTTGATATAGAGTTTGCTTTTTTACGTAGCAATCTTCAAAAAATAATATTCATGTCTCAACCCCCTGACTATATTGATCTATCAAAATCTACTCATATTTGTCAGATGCGTAAATCAATTTACAAACTCCGTCAAACTCCTCGTGTATGGTATGAAAAATTTAGCTCAAAACTTATGGAGTTGAGGTTCGTTATTTTACAATCCAATCTTTTACTATTTATATATCATCATGATAGTATTATATTATATCTTCTTCTTTATGTTGATGATATTATTTTCACCAGCAATAATAATATTGCTCTTCGCAAGTTTATTATAGAACTTGTTGATTCATTTAAGATGAAAGATATGGACTTACTATTATACTTTCTTGACATCCAATGGATTGAATAAATAAGAAAATTTTCTTACATCAATCAAAATATATTCTAGACTTGTTACAATGCACCAACATACTTAGATGCAAATCATATTCAATTCCTTGCTCTACCAAGAACTGGATCACATGGATAACTCTTCTCTTGATGATCCTTCATTTATCGAATTATTGTTGAAGCCCTTCAATATGTAACCTTGGCACAGCCAGATATAGCCTTCTCAGTCAACCAGGTTTGTCAATTTTTATAAAATCCAATGAAGGCTTATATGATAGTAGTCAAACACATATTTCGATTTCTCAAAGGCACCATCACTTTTGGATTTCAGATATGATTGGGCCCATTAAATTTGATTGTATATTTAGATGTAGATTGGGCCGGCAGCCCCATTGATAGACGCGAAGACAAATATTTTTTGTATTTTTCTCAGATCTAATCCCATTTCTTGGAGTGCTAAAAGGTAAACAACAGTCGTTCGATCATCTACTGAAGTGGAGTATTGATGTCTTGCCCAAACTACCGTGAACTACAATGATTATGCTCTTTATTATGTGAATTGAAAATTTTTTCCATTCAGTTTCTTTAATTTAGTGTGATATTATTTTCATCACCTCTCTCATCTTCAATCCAATATTCCAGGTAAAAATCAAGCATATTGAGATCAACTATCACTATGTTTGAGAATTACTAGGTCGTAAGCTTTTAGATATCAAATTCATCTCTTCTGCAGATCAAGTCATTGACATCTTCACCAAAGATCTTCACTCCAATCGTATTCGATATTTATAGTCCAAGCTTCACACTCAACCGAATGTGCAGTTTGAGGAGAGATAATAACATGCCATAAATCATCTCAATTCAAAATTCAATTTTTGAATTTTAAATTCAAATTATTGTTATAATCATTTTCTTATTTTCTTGCACTTTCTCTCTATTCAAATTTTGAATTTGAATTATGACTAAAATTATTATTGAAATATTTTTCTTATTTTTGCATGTACATGCTATATATATTCGATACTTAAAGAAATCCAAGGAATCAAACGAGCTATTTTATTGTGTTTCTTTCGGTTATCATCATGGATTTGCCAATTAGTACAGATCTCATTGGATGTTCAAGGAAAGTGGGACTACAAAATGCATAGCAATGCATAGCAATTACAGGCACAATGAATTGGTGCCATGAATCCTGAATACAAATTATTTTCTAGCTTGCTGGATTTCATTGGCCCATATTTACCTTATTGTGGTTATCAGCTGTATGTAACTGTGGAAAAGAAGCAACACTAACAAACTTCTGTGTTCATGTGCATGCATTTATAATGAGCAGCAAGCATGTGCTTTTAGAGCTGGACATTTTACATGTGGATTTGTTGTTTATGTTGTTAAAATTTTAGTTGGTCTGTTAAATTTTTTAATATGATATCATCAATAATTTGTCACTACGAACAATTCCATTCAGATGCTCGAATGACAGAACTCGCTGACCATCACGCTTTCTATGATTCTTCCTATGAGCCAATGAGTTAAATATTGATGTTAATGTCAACATGCGAACCATAATGAGCAACACACCATTGGAAAGTACAATGCTGGTGATTCCATATGGTAATATTTGATCAATATATTTTAATTAGTGAACCTTAGTTCCTACAGTTTGTCCAGGAATCTGCCAAAGTCCAAGTAGGCCATGAAATGAAAAAACCATGTGGAAGCGCCCGATCATGATAAACTAAGACTACAATACCTTTATTCACCTGTATGATCTGATACAATGACCATAGATCTCAAATCAAAAAATGTCCTTCTAAACAAACCTAACCTCTAGCAAATTCTTTTTCTCTTCAAATGGATTTTTGACTTCTACCATCTAGCAGGTTCTCACAAATTTATCTCAACAGAGAAATAAAGTGTTGAAAGAGTTTCCTCAGCACATCATATTACAAGAACTCTATATGCCACCAGATTAGTATCACCGCAGAACTTCAACATGAACATCACGACTGGGAGGGGTTCCATTTTGGCGGACCAACGTCAGTCATCAGTAGGTCCAACAATAATGTGCAAGCTGCTTTGTTCTATTTCAAAGGCCGCCTCATCTTATATCATCGATCGACTGCATTTGTAGATTGGATATCGCTCCACTCAGCATTATTAATAAAATGGGTCTCAACCTCTGCATCACTTGTACATTCGGCACCGGTGAAACATAGCATAAAGCGACAAAGGGCTGAAATTGTGCCCTCACTCGATCGGATGATGCTCGATAAGCAGCTGGAGAGAAATGCATGATCGGAGATGGCACTGCTTGGGACTAACACTTAGGTGGCCGGTGATGCTCGATGTATGTCCGAGAGAGATGTGCCGGTGCTCGATGTTCGGTCGGAGAGAGATAACGGGTGGCCAAAGGCATGTTGGTTCTCAATGTGTGGTTGAAAAGAGAAGCATATGGAGATGAGAGAGATTGGGGTAATAAGAAGAGATAGGGCTTGGTTGAGATTAATATTTAATTCTTCCAATCAGAGTTAGAAATAGATTAGGAGATAGGTTTAGAGGGTGATGTGGCGAGTTTTTATTGGCTTAATCCATAATTGACGTGGCATCTTTTTGCCCCGTCATAAAATATATGTCATCCATACAATACTGTTTGAGTTAACAACGTTGAATTGACGGTAGTGGCTCAATTGAAACGCTATTATTGTGTAATAGATGAGATTACAACTTTTAAAAGACGGGGTCTCAAATAAATTTGAGATCAATCCTCAGAGACTAATTTAATAATTAAACCGTTATCGTGTATATACAGGTATGGAAGAGAATGCACACTCACACCCTCTCCGACTTTCACCCATTTCAACACACCCTCGTCCTCAAAATGTTTACACCTGCGCTTTTGAATTTCTAGCTGGCAGTAGTTTGGTCCATGACGCCGTTAGCTTGTGATGGAATTGACCTTCGCAAAACAAGAGTCGGTGGATTACGAATTAGGCCATAACCGCTGTTGGGATATACCGACCGACATCTTTTATGCCGACTCACCCTCGAGCCTGTTCGACCGATGTCCGACTCTACCGACCACACCGACCGACGACTGCCGACAGTAGCCGCTGACATTATCCGACCGAAGGTATGTCGGTCGGACAGACCTGTCCTATTTCCGACTAGCCGAGTGACAGAGCCTAGATTACCGACCCACTGTCGGACGGGGGTGGCAGCCGACGTCCGACTCCCGCAATGCACCAAACCAGCCGACGATGTCCCCGAATCTTCACCCCATGTCCCGCAGCCGAATGCCGACGTATGGTCGGTCAGCTCCCCCAAATGTCGTACGACTGCTATGGACTGCTGTCCTGACAAGGACATGCGATGTGACCGCCCTGGGGGCATCGTCCTGCCAAGGACACAGGTCAGCTCCAGTGATTTGACAGCCCATGGTGACTTGTCAGCCCGCGCAACTCTGACAGCCTCCGGCAATTTGACAACTCCCCGGTTGTCTGCGCCATTAATGGCGGAACCACGTCGTGCTCTACTATAAAACGGGGAGGGCAACAGTGTTGGAGGAGGTTTTTCGAAGCCTCTGAGCTCTCTCTCTCTCACCCTCTCCCGCTGAGCCCCTGTTTCTTTTCTACTGTTGCCTAGTCTCCTCTCTGATTTGACCGTCGGAGGGTCCCCACCGAAGGCATCTCCGGTCAGTGTGGACTTCTCTTGCAGGTGCTCGTTCCCGACGACCAAGCGACGAGGGGATTGGCCGCAATAGGTTTGGCGCGCCAGGTAGGGGGGATCACGACCTACACAGAGCTTGAAAAATCTTTTCGAGATGACAAGAACCAGGGCTTAGCGATCAAGAGCCACCGGATCGGCGAGGCACTCTTTCCATTGGGAAGAGGCCTCTCCTCCACCCTCCATAACGGAACCCAGCTCTCCGCATCCTGTGGTGACCACGGAGGCACAGATCGCGGCGATCGTGCGGCAGATGACTGTGCTGACGGATGCAGTCAAGAGCCTTCAACAACAACCAACCCGGTTGCCACACTCGTCGGCGGGGCAACCGGCGACGCACCCGATGCCGTCCAGGAGCAACCGCCGGCGCCCGCGTCAGTCTCCGTCTCCACCCCAGGAGCAGCCGTCTCAGCACTCCCATCGAAAAAAAGAGAGGCGGCCACAGCGTGACACCCACCGATCTCAGCGACCCTCTCCTTCCCAGCTGAAGCGAGCGAGGAAGGAGAAGCGACCGAGGACACCGTCCGCCTCTCTCTCAAATTCATCGGGAGACTCAACCCCTGGGGTCTCCCAACACTGACGGATCGACGACTACGAACGTAGGTTCGAAGAAATCAACCGTCGGCTTGCCCAACTCCAGGTGGACAGATAGAAGTCTTCGAACGAAGTCGACTTTCAGACCACCCAACCTCTCTTCTGACTCATCCTCGACGAGCCGATTCCTAGTCGATTCAAGATGCCTCATGTGGAGCTTTACGACGGCTCCACCGATCCAGTTGATCATCTGAAGAGCTACAAGGCTCTCATGACGATCCAAGGGGCAACCGATACCTTCCTCTGCATCGGCTTTCCCGTCACACTTCGCAAAGCTACCAGGACCTGATACTCCGGCCTCCACTCAGGGAGCATCCACTCCTTCGGGCAGCTCGAGTATGCTTTCGTGGTCCATTTCAGCACCAGCTGGAAGCCGTCACGAACCTCGGACAGCCTTTTCTCCCTCAAGCAGGGAGAAAATGAGATGCTCCGACACTTTGTGACGCGATTCAACACAGCCATGCTTGAGGTTCGGGACCTTAACAAAGACATGACCATCTCGACCATGAAGAGGGGGCTGAAGAGGTTTCGATTTACATACTCCTTGGACAAGACCCTCCCCCGAACATATACCAAACTACTGGAGCGCGTATAAATACATGCGCGCAGATGAAGGAGCTTCTGACCGGTGCCTGACTGAGACCAAGGGCCCGAAGGAGAAGCGAAGGAAAGGTCGGGCTCTTGTCGAGCCTAGCGGGCCCCCGACCGACAAACAGGTCTCACCCCAGCGACAGAGCCCGAGATCGCCCCGACGGCAGAGTCCAAGACTGATGCGTCACAGGTATGACTCATATTCTCCTCTCTCTGCTCCTCGTGCGCAGATTTTGATGGAGATCGAAGGAGAGAAATATCTGCGACGGCCTCCGCCTTTGAAGGCAAAAGACCTCGACCGACGAAAATACTACTGATTTCATCGGGGCCACGGCTACAACACTGAACAGTGCATCCAACTCAAGGATGAAATCGAGGCCCTCATACGCCAAGGGTATCTCAAAAAATTTCGAAAGAACCCACCAACTCGACCCATCCCCGACCGACGACCCCAACCGACTAAAGAGACAGCAAACAACCAGCCTACGACCGGGGTCATCAACATGATCTCAAAACGACTGGACCAGGGGACGACCGCTGGAGGGGAGTCAACGAAGAAGCTGCGCCAAGATGATGTAATTACTTTTACAGATAAAGATGCTCGAGAAATCCAAACTCCCCATGACGACGCAGTTGTTGTCTCGACAACAATAGCAAATTATGATGTAAGAAGGATCCTTGTTGATAATGGAAGTTCGACTAATATTTTTTTCTACTTGATCTTCTCCCGAATGCGACTGTCGGTTAATCGGCTCGAGAGAGTCTCTGCACCCCTAGTAGGTTTCGCTGGAGATGCTGTCACAGTGGAAGGAGAAATTATTCTCCCCATGACAGCTGAAATCGAACCACGATAAAGCACCATCCACCTAACCTTTGCAGTCGTCCAAGTACCTTCAGCCTACAACGTCATATTTGGAAGACCCAGACTAAATACCCTCAGAGCGATAGTCTCGACCTACCATCTGCTGGTTCGATTTTCGATCAAAAATGGAGTCGGAGAGATGCGCGGGGATCAACAGCTCGCTCGGCGATGCTTTCAAATCTTTGCTCAAAGCAATGAAGCGAAGGACTCCCTGACGGCCGACAAGTTGGACCAATGAGGAGAGGAAGAACGGGGCGAACCGGCCGAATAGCTGGTTTTCGTCCCAATAGCGGAGAATCCCGAACAAGTGGTCTGGGTCGGATCCCAATTATCTGATCCTGAGCAGCGGCAGCTAATAGAGCTGTTGAAGGCCAATACCGACGTATTCGCTTGGTCGGTGACGGATATGTCCGGCATCCTTTCGGAGACGATGACTCACCGACTCAACATTGACCCTGGAATGAGGCCGGTGAGGCAGAAGAAGTGGTATTTTGCTCTCGAAAGATAGAAGACCATCGACGAGGAAGTGGACAAGCTACTCGAGACGGGTTTTATCAGAGAAACCACGTATCCCGATTGGCTCGCCAATGTTGTCATGGTGAAAAAAGCCAACGGGAGGTGGAGGATCTGCATCGACTATACCGATTTGAATCATGCCTGCCCAAAGGATAGCTTTCCACTTTCGAAAATCGACCAGCTGGTAAACGCGACGTCCGACCATCGACTGCTCAGCTTCATGGATGCCTTTGCTGGATACAATCAGATCCGGATGGCACCCGAAGACGAGGAGCACACAGCCTTCATGATCGCTAAGGGCCTTTACTGCTACAGAGTAATGCCCTTCGGACTGAAAAATATCAGAGCCACCTACCAGCGACTCGTCAATAAGGTCTTCAAAGATCAAATCGGGTGCAACATGAAGGTGTACGTAGACGACATGCTGGTGAAGAGCGCGCAGACTTTAGATCATGTCCAAGATCTCAAAAAAATTTTTCGCACTCTTCGACGACATCGGATGAGGCTGAATCCGACTAAGTGCGCCTTCGGAGTGACTTCGGGAAAGTTCCTCGGGTTTCTCATTTTTCAATGAGGAATTGAGGCCAACCCTGAGAAGATAAAGGCGATCGTCGACATGCGGCACCCGGATACCAAAAAAAAGGTACAGCAGCTTAACGGAAGGATCATCGCGCTCAGTCGATTCATCTCTCGGTCGGCTGAGAGATGCCTCCCGTTCTTCAAAACCCTGAGGCAGACGAAGGACTTCTCTTGGCCGGACGAGTGCCGGCAGGCCTTCGAGGATCTGAAGAGATATCTGACCTCCCCACCACTGCTTGTAAAGCCAGAAGTTGGAGAAACACTATACCTCTACTTGGCAACCTCCCCAGAGGTGGTTAGCTCGGTGCTCGTCCGGGAGAACGAGAGCCGAATTCACCAGCCCATATACTACACCAGCAAAGTGCTCCATGAAGCTGAAGCTCGGTATTCAAAGATGGAGAAAATGATATTCACCTTGATCGTGTCTGCACAACGACTCCGTCCGTATTTTCAAGCGCACGCTATCGTGGTCCTCACCGACCAGCCCTTGAGGACGATCTTGCATCGCCCCGACACATCAGGACGACTGGCGAAATGGACGGTGAGGCTGAGTGAGCTCAACATTCAGTACCGACCGCAACCTGCCTTGAAAGCCCAGGTTTTGGCTGACTTTATTGCGGAGTGCCCGACAACCGACCAAGGATCGGAAGGCGGGAGCTCCAAAGAGGCTGCAATCTCCGAACCTGACCCCGGGTCTACATGGGTGTTGCACATCGACGGAGCTTCCAATGCTCGAGGGAGCGGGGCCGGGTTCCTGCTCACCAACTCGGAGGGAGTGGTTACCGAGTATGCCCTTCGATTCGACTTCAAAGTCTCCAATAATCAAGCCGAGTATGAGACGCTACTCGCTGGCTTGAGAGTAGTGAAGGAGCTCGGGATCGACAGCCTTAGAGTCTTTTCCGACTCTCAGCTGATCGTAAGATAAGTTAAAGGTGAATTCGAGATGCGGGACCCGACCATGGCAAAATATTTTCAGAAGGTGAGAGATCTCGCGGCACACCTCAAGTATTTTGAGATCTTCCACATTTTCAGGTCAGAGAATGCTCGGGCCGACGCATTCTCCAGGCTTGCGACGTCTGCCTACGATACTTTGGGCCGGACACTTGTGGAGAGTCTCGAGCAACCGAGCATCGATAGGACCGAGGAGGTGCTGCAACTGACGACCGAGCCGACCTGGATGGATCCGATCGTTCAGTATCTGACCGACGAAACTAGCCCTGAAGACCCCACGAAAGCCAAACAACTCCGATGGATGGCCTCCCAATATGTAATGATGGACGGCCGACTCTACAAAAGATCGTTCTCCCTTCCCTTGCTAAGGTGCCTGGGACCGACTAACACGGACTACACGCTCAGAGAGGTGCATGAAGGGATTTGCGAAAATCACTTGGGGGGCAAGTCCTTGGCCTACAAAGTCCTACAGCAGGGTTACTACTGGCCCACCATGAAAAAGGATGCGGCTGAGTTGGTTCAGAGGTGTGAGCCATGTCAGAGGTACGCTAACATATAACACCAACCTGCCAACCAAATCACTCCCATTGTTGCCCCGTGGCCCTTCGCCTGGTGGGGAATCGACATACTCGGTCCTTTCCCTCCGGCGTCTGGCCAAAGGAAGTTCATAGTCGTCGCAATCGACTCTTCACTAAGTGGGTGGAAGCCGAACCTCTGACGCAAGTCACCGAACGAAAGATGGAAGACTTCATCCAGAAGTCCATCATCTTCAGGTTCGGACTACTGCACACTATTATCACCGATAATGGACGACAATTCGACAATCGAGACTTTCGAAAGTTCTGTGCGAGATTTCATATCGCCCATAGGCTCACCTCGATCGGACATCCACAGTCCAACGGCGAGGTTGAAGTAACCAACCGAACCATTCTGCATGGACTGAAGACCCGACTGAATGAAGCCAAAGGCCTCTGGGTCGAGGAATTGAATTTCGTCCTGTGGGCGTACCGGACGACACCCCGTGCTCTGACCGGAGAATCTCCTTTCAGCTTGGCCTATGGGATGGAAGCGATGATTCCACTCGAGATCGGGCTACCATCGACTAGAGTTGAGCAGTACTGCGAGCCGGGCAACTCCGAGTGTCGGAGAGCCGACTTGGACCTCCTACCCAAACTCCGACACGAGGCTCAACTCCACATGGCTTCCTACCGAAAAAGAGTGGCCCGATACTACAATGCTAAGGTTAAGCCGAAGTTTTTCAGGCCCGGAGATCTGGTCTTAAGGAAGGCGGAGGTTTCGAAGCCTCTGGATCAAGAAAAATTATCTCTAAACTGGGAAGGATCCTACAAGATAGCGGACACCTACAGGCCGGGAGCCTACCGACTGGAGACTCTAGAAGGAATGGCCGTTCCCTAGACTTGGAATGCCGACAACCTGAGATTGTACTATCAGTAAACTCTGTGTGCCCTTGTTCGGAATACAAACTCAGTTTCAAAGCTCCGGAGTCTAGAATTTCGGCTCTCCGATTGTGGGCCGGCGCTCACCAGTAGTACGAGCCCCGACGCCCCGACTTGGGCTCAACGTTTCGTTGGAAATCTGCGGCCCGATCGCCGACGATGCGTCGGACTCTTACGAGAATCGATATATCTACGTTGGTGGAAGGCCGGCGATGGCGGTGAAACCCTCCTAAGTTGAAGCCACGCTCCTTCCACAGTCAGCTCTCGAGCAAGACGACCAGCTAACTTGCCGACTTGGCTTCGGCCAAGAAAGGCAAAACATCGATGCGACCAACGTCGCGTTCGCGACATACCGATCAGGTCACGATCGGTCGAAGGGTATTTGGCTTACCACCGTTTATCACACGTCGCGACGTATACGCCCGACAAAGAATCGGGCAACGGATGATCGACTTGTCATCGTCATCTTAACCGAATGCGTCAGACACTATTCAGACTCTACGGGATGATCGGGTCAACGAGCTACGCCCGAGGTCGGTCGACACCCGACTCGACAAACACACCCGACTCGACAAACATGCCCGACTCAGGTCTGGGCAATGGACGCTCGCCTTAGACTCTCGACTATCGGATCGTATGACAGTCAGGACGTCGATCTATAGTCGGAGCTCACTCTGCTTTTATCGTGGCGCGCGCTATTGACTGTCTCAGCTTACTACCCGAGATCCTACCGAACGTCCTAACAAGGTACGTCGGGTCTACGACTTATACGCTCGGGGGCGTTTCGGCGAAACATACATTCCAAGATACACTCCAGGGTGCATAAAAGGAAAAAGTTGGAAAGTTCTCAATTTCATTCAAGTGTGAACTGAGTTTACAAAATTGGGCCGAAGCCCCGATTATAAGTACACTAGATAAAAACAGAAAATAAAAGATGCTCCGACTACTCGTCGGAGTCAACTTCTTCTACCGGGAGAAGTTCGGGGGTGATTGGTGTGGCTGCTCGGGCCGGAGTAGCATCGGGGGTCGGAGCCGCCTCACCTTCGGTAACCTGATCCGGAACGACTTCCTCCACGGCAGTGTGATCTCCCGACAACGGGTCGGCCACCTCTTCCGCGGCTTGGCCCTCCGACCCTAGGGAAACGACGTTGCTGAGATCAAGCTCCGGATACAGGCCCCGGACTGCCTCCCGGACGTCCTCGTACCCCACTCGGTACGAAGCGAAGCCACTCTCCAGGAGCTCCTCGCGATATTTGTCGGAGCCGTGGAAGTCCTCCACCGCCCGACCTAGAGCCTCTCTCGCCGACTCCGTCTCTGCCCTCGCTATGTCTGCATCGGCTTGAGCGGTGGACAAATTCTCCTCGGCCTTGGCGAGATTCCCCAGACTCACCCGGAGTTGCTCACGCTCGGCTTTGAGCTCACCGACGCAACCATCCCACTCGCACCGCAGCCGGCGAGCGGTACAGGACTTTCGTTTGACTTCCTTGCGAGCCGACTGTAGTTCGACCCCCGAAGCAGCCAGGACATCGGTAAGACGGGAAATCTCCTCCTCAAGTCGGGCCTCACGGTTGACCGACTGCTTCAGCTGCTCGACCACTGTCGCCTTCTCGGCCTCGGCCCTATTCTTCCAGACTGCCCAAAAATCACCGAACCTCCAATACCCGACCTCCAGCTCGGACATATTGTAGATCAGCTGCAAATAACTGGCCGATCGTCAGAAGACCGAACTGATAGAAGACAACGATGAGAATGAAAAGTGAAGGAGAGAAGCTCAGCTGGATCATGGTCGGGTAGAAGGAAGAAAGCATGTCGGACACCCACCGATTCTTCATGATCTCCCGATCGGCCGGGAGAATGGTTGCCTGACATAATATCCTGGCCAAATCATGGTTGGCCAGGGCCGACGCTCCTTCGGGAAGTTGGACGTCGGATGATGCGGCACGGCCTGCCGACCATTTGTCATCACCTGGCGCCATCTGAGCCTTCCCTCATTCGGCCGCCCAGGCCCTGAAGTCAGGAAAAGATGGGAGGCTCGAGCTCCACTGGGTCCCTCCCGAAGCCACGACGGCCGCTGACGCAGGTCGTTCGGGCTCGCGTGTTTCGGCCCGAACCTCTTCTGTGAGCTGTGCAGCCGACACATCTTCGGCTGCTCCCTCGGCCGCCTGTTCCTCGAATGATGCTTCGGGAGGCATCGTCAGCACCGACAGTGCAATAACCGGCTCATGGCCTGATGCACGTTTGGAGTCAGCTGTGCTCCCGTCACTGCGGGGTCGGTCGGCGATGCTGTCTGGGGCCTCTTAGGAGGCCGCGAGGGCCCGGCCCCGATAGCCGGCCTCTTCCTCACCGCATATTGCCGAATGTCGGCATCCGTCAGCCTCACCCTCGGCGGCATATCTGCAATTTTAACAGAGGATCAGCACCAGTCCAATGATAGAGAAAAAAGACAAAAAATGACAGACCGAGATGTACCTAAACGAGGAACCGAGCTTAGGCCGGCGTCGTACAGAGCTTGCTCGGTGACGAGCTCCCTCTGCTTCAGCACCGAGATATCCTTCAGTCGGTGGAAGTCCTCTCAGTCCCCGTCCTCCACCCGACTGTTCTCATTCGGTTGAGTTCGGGGGTCCCCCCAGCGGGAAGGGAACCTCCAAGGAAGCGGAGAAGAAGCAAAAAAAAATTGGTTCTTCCATTCGTGGATTGACAATGGAAGACCAGTGATAAACGAGAGACCCTTCCGGAGGTTGAAGAACCACCACCCTCGGGCCTTCGGGTGGGGTCGGAGGACAAAGAATGCCCGGAAGAGGGAAATACAAGGATGGGTCGGCAAAAGCCGACACAACAAGGTGAAATTGATTACCAACCGAACTGAGTTCGGCGCCAGTTGCGCCGGACAGAGCCCGTAGTAATCCAAGATGTTTCGAACGAACTCCAAAATCAAAAAGCGAAGATCTGTCCGAAGATCCTCGACATAGAAGGCCACCTGGCCTGAAGGCCGGTTGTTAACCCTACCCTCAGCCCCAGGGGCAAAGAGCTCAAACTACTCTGGGATACTGTATTGCTCCCTGAGCTGTTCGATGTTTGCCCCCGAAAGTGAAGAAACCTCCACCTCCGGGGTCACCGTGAGTCGTTGGTCGGATTTCTCGACTGACTTCCTCGCGGAGAGGTTCTGGCCATGATGCTAGAACCAAGGTCGGAAGAAGAAGAAGAAGAAGAAGAAAAAAGAAGGTCCAAAGAAAGCGAAGGAAGCAAAAAATATGAGGCAAAAATTTTGAGGAAAGCTTCTCGAGGAAGGAGACAAGCACAGCTACCTGGAACTTGGAACCAGGGGACCACTCGACCAGAGTCTTGGCAGCAGGGCTGTGAAAAGTGGAGTTTTGGATACATGTGACTCTATATATAGTGCCCCTCGACGGCCGGGATGAGAGCACGCCCGATGAGGGTCTCCCAGATTTTGATACGTGGCAGCATCTGGACCTTCTCTCGGTTCGATGATTCGACGTACCTACCCCAGATCGAGCCACGTCGCCTCCATCCGCCTGAATGGGTTCGGCCCAATGGCCCCCTGCCACATGGTGAAAAAATCACGTCTCAGGATTTACTAACCGACGGCGGTTTGCGTTCCCGAGGAGACGGCGGAAACGGCGGTTCCTGTCCCCAATGGGACATCTGACACCAATGAGACGTCTGACGCTAATGGGACGTCTGACACCAATGGGACATCTGACGCCGAACCGATCATTGGTACGGTCGCCAGAATCGGAGCATGATGTGATGGTATCCACTCCTTTCGTCCGAAATCGTTGCCCACGCGGGAACGCTGGCCAGCACGACATCCGACTCAGGAGTGGGGGGGGGCAACTATTGGGATATACCGACCAACCCCTTTTACGTCGATTCACCCTCAAGCCTGTCCGACCGATGTCCGACTCTACCGACCGCACCGACCAACGACTGCCGATAGTAGTCGCTGACATTATCCGACCGAAGGTGTGCCGATCGGGCAGACCCATCCTGTTCCCGACTAACCGAGCGACGGAGCCCAGATTACCGACCCACTGTCGGGCGGGGGTGGCAGCCGACGTCCGACTCTCGCAATGCGCCAAACCAGCCGACGGTGTCCTCGGATCTTCACCCCACGTCCCGCAGCCGAATGCCGACGTATGGTCGATCAGCTCCCCCAAACACCGTACGACTGCTATGGGCTGCTGTCCTGACAAGGACATGCGATGTGACCGCCCTAGGGGCATTGTCCTGCCAAGGACACAGATCAGTCCCAGTGATTTGACAGTCCACGACGACTTGTCAGCCCGCGGCAACTTTGACAGCCTCCGACGATTTGACAACTCCCCGGTTGTCTGCGCCATTAATGACGGGACCACGCCGTGCTCTACTATAAAATGGAGAAGGCAACAGTGTTGGAGGAGATTTTTCGAAGCTCCTGAGCTCTCTCTCTTTCTCACCCTCTCCCGCTGAGTCCCTGTTTCTTTTCTACTATTGCCTAGTCTCCTCTCTGACTTAACCGTCAGAGGGTTCCCGCCGAAGGCATTTCCGGTCAGTGTGGACTTCTCTTGCAGGTGCTCGTTCCCGATGACCAGACGACGAGGGGATTGGCCATAACAACCGCAAATGCCCCTAGCCCACCTTGTCAGGCAAGATCTCATCCTTTTCCACGACGTTTTGGCAAGCATCCACCCTCTCTCTCTCGATTTCCATCCCAATCTCAGAAAATTTTGTCTCACCCACCATGTTACGGAGAGAGATGACTCTGCTGATGTGGAAATGGAAGGGGACATTGTGAAGGAGGAAGAAGAGGAGGGGAATGGACGAAGAGGAGAATGTCGGCACTCGGCTGTGGTGGCGAAGTTGAGGAGGCTCGGTGGGTTCCAAGATCCGCAAAGCTTGCATCTTGGGCACATCTACTTCGCCTTCCCCAACTCCGTCGTCTTCGGCCACGCCGTACACATGTCCCGCTACTCCTTTGGTGCCACACTCGCCGCCTAGTTCCCTGCACCCAATGCAGATGTCATCATCTTCATCCCTGACTGCAGATTCTCCGCTGCCCTCGGTTTCGCCGAGCCTTCCGACATCCCTTTCCAGAAGGCCTTCATCCGCTCCTACTACATTGGCCGCACCTTCGTCGACTCCTCCATTGTCGGCGGCACCACTCGCCCAGGCCCAATTCTTGTGGTCCCCTTTCGATATCCAAACAACAGTGCCATCGGCAGGGATTCACAACAAACATCTATATGATCAGCCGGCTTCTTACATAGTTACATGGCACTGCCAAGGACCAACACCGCATCCTCTCCGGTTTGCGAGAAACACAAGATGGATCAATCCGTGGCAGGCATGCTATTCTGAAATACTCTGGGCGGCTTCCACCATCTCCCAAAAGGTGCCATAAATTACCATCTCATAAGTATTTTAGCTTTCAACGTATGGTCGGCTACTTTGGCTAAATACAAAGCAGCAGTTAGCTCTAGAGACCCGCATAATGTAAACACAAAACAAACACAATTCTACCCCATCGACACCCAACTAGTTCGAACAAATCATATAAGATAAAACATCAAGGAGAACATATGATGCACCTTCGTTTCCCTCTCGCAGAGAGCCATATTTTCTAGAGGGCGGTAAGTTACAGTGGAAAAAGATGCAGAACAACTACTTGCGAGTGAGAAAAAAACATAGCAATTTTAAAGAGCCTTAACTGCATATCCAAAGAATGTACAAAATTCATTTTCTTCTTCTTCAGAAAAAAATAAGACGATAAAGTTATTCATCAGATAAAATCTATTCTAGAAGCATGAGATGTCTATTTAGAATCAGTTGAGGTACCCCGAGGCGATCCTTCTCCCTCTTTTTGATATTTAATAACTTACAAGTCCTCCTGATATTTAATAATTTACAATTTAAGACGACAATTTTTCACCAAATACAATTTACATAACTCGTTACCAGGTATATGAATTATGCCCATGTCGATAGCAGATCAATCCCTACAGCTTGTCTGCTTAAAGGAACAAGGTACCGCCACGCTACAAATCTCCAATATTTTAGAGCTTAAAAACTTCGATTCTTTTGAAATTCAAAACACTCTTGTCGTCTACTGCAGCATGATGCAGCTCCACAATTCCTTCCTGCTCTGCCCAATACTTGGAGATTTAGATCTAAATACCTTGTGCTAATGGTCCCAATATTGTTTTCGAGTAGATAAAAAATAACAGATCAAAATGGTGTCTGACACAGTGGGCATGTCGACTTGTGAGACGTTGAGAACCACTTGTACAGGCAAGCAGAGTGGAACTTGTGCTTACAAGTTTTGCAAGCCAGCCGGGGAAGACTATGATTAGTTGTGTGGATGATGCTGTAACAGATAGGGCATTCCTCAACACCTTCAAACTCTTTGTCAAAATTACTCTTCCAGATGCGAATTGCCTCAGCTATCGCACCATTCTGCACAAAATAAGAAATCAACTTAAAAACTCGTCTGCCCGGAAATTGATTTAACATATTTGACAAAAGACCAGAAAAAAAATGTCCCCTTATTTATAAGCATGAATACAAGAAAAGATTCAAGGGACATAAGAATTTACTGACCATAACAGCAATTAATAAAAAGCGTTACAAGAGTACAAGATGGATAACTATTAAACCAACAGAAAAAGTGCCTTGACAATAGGAACAACAACCACAACCACAATCACAACAATAACAATTACAACCACATGAATGAAAATACAACATTAAAGCTAAAAGCAGTACTTCAACTAAGTGGAATGGCAACCCAACATCAACATAATAATTCACTGAGATGATGAATAGCTGGTATAGGGGCAAAAGTCATTTCATGACTATGTATACAGTTTTAGCGCATCCGATGCAGCTACCATTTTATTTTGACTGTCATGATCAGTTATTAAGTGCAAATGCATCTTTTAGAAAACATCTATGTCAGCAAGACATGCATCTAATTTGTGGAATCCATACAGCTTGGAGATCTTCACAAATTCCACATATCTCAGAAGAATGGGAAAAGAATAACCTTGAAGTTGCCAAAACAAGGCCAAAGAAGTTTATAAATTCTGAATGCTAGATTTTAGTTGTTGGCAACAAGGATTCAGATCCTAGCAGGATGTCCCACAGGATAATGGGATGAGAGTATAATTTCATGTGTTGAGACAGGACCATCCCACTAGCGTCCCAACATCTTGATCAGGATGTCTTGAGCTATCCTCTATCCCAAGTATCGGGATGCCACGACAGTAGCGCATCCCGTTCCATGGAAAAGTCGAGATAGCCCCATCCCACGAGATTTAAAACTTTGATTGGCAAAGCATAAAGCCATCTAGGAACCACTTCAATAGAAACAAAAGATGACATGGTGGAATTGCAACACTTTTTTGACAAATACAACATTTCATACTAAAGGTTCTTATTCTGATTGGATAGGCTCTCCATGTTGATTATAGATCAAAATACATCAAATGTTGGAGGTAATTGGCCATGACAATAAGCAATGTATAAGTGCAATATCTATACATATCCAAAGATATGCAGCCCTATTTTCAACTCTTGCGGTTGCTTTCTCTACTGAACATAGATCCCAAGACCAGTTGAAATTGAACAATAATTAGAAGGAAATGAAACTCCTGCAAAATATGTTGAGGTTGCCAGTCACCTTATTGGATAAAACATGTAGTAAACCATATAATATGTAGAGGGCTCAACAGGCCAACATGTTTACATAGGCATTGGGAAGAAATTATTTTGACAGATGCTGTTCCAAGCTCTGCAGCTGCAACCCCTTCTTGTTTCTTTTTTCTCCTCCATGTTTTGTTTTCTTTCTTCCTTCCTCTTTTCTTCTTTCTTTTCTGTTTTTACTGGCATGCAGGGGTGGGTGGCAGGTTAGTACTGTTTAATTTGTCTTATAACTTACAAAAACCATGATCATTTCGCACACCGGCATATCTGCAAAATTGATGACATGTACCATGTTCCTTCTCATTTCTGCTTTTTAAATTGTCAAACACAACTAAATGCACTAAAATAAGAGGCAATGTTGTCTAGACACTAAAACTTATGCCTAGCTTAACTCTTAATACATAGTGCGCTCAATACAATAAGATTACATGACTCCTAAACTTGAAAAAGGCAGGAATAACATAAAAGAGGCAACGTTGTACTAAAACATTATCATACTGTAATTTTCTAATGGATGCCACATCAGGAACCTTATGATGAAGCTTTAACTTCTCCAGTGTTTGTGTACTAAGAAGTCCTTCATTCTTTTTGATAATTTAGCAGATATAAACAACTTACAAGAGGTTCTCTTGATAAAATAAGAGGATCATCTCCAAAGGAGACCCCCAGATCAAAGAATAGTTTAATGTCCAACTGCCACAGCCAGTTGACACCAAAACTGACCTTGGAAAGTGTAAGCAAACAAACTGCTTTTTAACAATTGCATAATCAAAGAACAAGCAAACAGTAAGGCAACCAAGGAATATAAATGAACCAATGAGTACGCACACATGGAAATCAAGGTCCAATTCTTCTTCTTTTTTTTTTAAAAAAAAAATCTTAGAAAAAAAAAAAAAAACTCTAGCACATAAGCCACATAGAAAAGTACGTGAATCTGTTTACTTTTTGCCATCCTTGTCACCTTGAGTCAAAAAGGATCATCACATCACCTAATGAATGGAAATAATAGATAATGAAAAGCGATGGCTAGAACTACATTTTAAGTAGCATGAAGTATGCATAAACAAGCACAAAAATGGATATTAAATAACCTGATTGCGAACAAATGCCGTTAGGGATAGCAACCATTTTCGTTGCTTCACTTCACTGATGCCCAGACTTCTTGTGCACTCAACATCCACAGGACGCAATGGGTAACAACTGGGAAGGCAAATTACAAGATCCATTCCTGTCTCCTCCTTTTTATAGGTAGCAATAATTTCATATGCTGTTCTATTCACACTCACTGAGAAGTTCTCATCAGCAGTAACAGTCTCTTTTACCTGCTTGGATAAATATTTAAAACTAATGAGGCTCAAACATTTCTAGAAAAGCATGTTAGTCATCTACCAATGTAGTTTTTGAATAAATATTCCTTTACAGCGCCATTCAGAAATTTTTCTAGATAACACATTGAACTTCTAATTTACAAGAATTGCTGTTGATAAACAAAGAGAGGTCCACAAGAAATGGTGTATTCCTATGTCTCCAAAACAAGAATACCATAAATTCACAATTTTTAAATCCACCACTAAATTTCAGTCCTTAATCTACAATTTAGTTTTAGGATGTACCAGTGTACAAAAACCACAAACACATACATCATGAAAAGGAACTTAGTGGTAAACACGATAGCATCATCCTTATCTCATTATACTAAACAAGAGCTAGCCTGCCAGGTTGACATTCAAATCAGAATATTAGTTTTGCTTTGATGGTTGAGAAAGATGTTTGCAATATTATTGGCAGAGTTTCGAAGTGAGCTTAGCTAGAAAGATGCCCTTGAAAACATATGCTGCAAGGATCTATATTTGAGTTCTTAAGAAAGACATAGCTTTATGTCTATCCTAAGTATGTTAAAGAATATCTGTCTCACATTGATGATGTTTCCTGGAAATATATAGCTTAAAATAAAGGTCTCGGTCCTTGATTCCATTAAATCAACAATAAATGCATCATATATCCTTTAATATATCAGACAACTGTCACATAAAATAACGAGCTTACAGTTCTTTGGAAAAAAGGATAAAATACATATAATTTTGTTACAAGCCAACAAAGATTACATACTAAAGAACAGCAAAAAAAAAAAAAAAAAAAAAAAAAGGAGAGAAGACACTAAATTATCAACTGCCCCTTCCCCCAAATGATACATAAAAGAAGGAAAAATGATACAAAAAAAATATTTAGACCAAACCTCTCACAGTAAGAAGGAAGAAACAGCCTACATAAATTGCACAAACTATATGCAATGGAATACAACAGCCAAACAGATCTCAATCTGTTCTAATAAGTGAGCACAAGCAACTTCCACTAGAGCTCCTACAAAAGTTAACAGAATCTGTTTCTATAAAAACGTTGGACTTTGGCCACTCATCTAACCCATCCCTGAAGGCTTTTAGAAAATAAGACCTCTCCACCATTTTCTTTTTCTATTTCAATCATTCCCTAAAGATTGGAGAAAAATATGCAGATTGGCTGGAATTTCATGCTAGATGACACTTAGTAACTCCAATATCAGAGCCAAGACTTGCTGGTAAGGCAATCATAAGCATCTCTCTTTCGAGTTCACAAAGCAGGATGACATCAGGGAGTCAGCCCCACTTTTATCAATTTTAACATAGGAGGTTTTTCCACAATCAAGATTTTATTACATGTGAACCTTGAACTCTACTCAACTAAGCCTTATTCCCCAACTAGTTGGGGTTGGCAGCATGAATCCTTTTCCTCCGTTCTGTGCTATTTAGGGTCGAGATATCAAATCACTCATTCGTACTGGTGCAACTCATGGTCTACATTATACATGTCAAATCATCTAAGCCATCCTTCCCTCAATTTGCCCTATATGTGATCCTTGAGTCATCTAAAATTCTTTCATTAAGTGGGGCTTCTCAATTGTCAATGATTTTATAATATAAGTTAATAATAACCTGTTTTTTCAGTTCCATCCAATGCCTTTAGGGCTCCCCTTCGCTAAAAGCATATTTCTAGATCTTACTTGACATTCTTTATGCTTAAGATATAACACTTGCAAGTTTTCAAACTTGTAAGATAAGAGCACTGTTATAAGGGCTTTGATTTTTTTATAGTCTCTTCATGGGGAAAATTGCATCATGCAAAAACTTTTAGTTAGGAGATATTTTTTTTTCCTTTTACTTTCCTCTCTAGATAACCATTAAGCATTTTGCATATCCCATTCAAACTTTTGAGAATCATATCAACATTTGTTAATATTGGATGCATTCAATGCAGAAGAAATAAGTCTGTTACATGTTGCTGAAACAGAGTATTTTTTAGAATATATTAGTCTGCTTTAGAACAAATTGTTGGTCAAGACCAGGTACCTGAGATAACTCGTCTAAAAGAAGTGGAGGACTACACCATGCTTTTGTGAAATACTCAACGGCAGATGAAAAAGAACGGTCACGCAAGCTAGTAAACCAATTGCGCACATAAGAAGGTAGAAGTCGAATAATCATTCCATATATTGCACCAGAAAGTGAAGCCATCCGCTCGGTCCCAACAGGCCAAAGTGACTCTACATATACAAATAAAGAGCACGTACTTATGGCATGCTTAGCGGCATTTGCAGCCTTAGATGTTTCAACTGCAAGCTCAACATCCTTTTTCTTTACGTTACTTGCACCCAACTTCATAGGAACATGTTGGAAAATGCAATCTATTATTGTTGAACTAACAGAGTCTTGTATATACTGAATCAATCTTTCCCTTGCTGTGGAAGAAGATGGCAGCGAATGTAGATAAGACAACAATAGAGCCCAGGCAAGAAAGACATTTACCTGCACATGGAAAAATGCTGGTATATCAAGACAAAGGAGGAAGGAAAATGCTGATAAGTATAAAACAAAAGATCAAATGTTTTACCCTGTCTTGTGCTACTAAATCCATTTCAAAAAGTTCAGCAGCTGGTTTCTGGATCACGCATGCGATCTCATCCCTCAGACAGAAAGACTCTTCCACAGATGATTCAACACTATGCGACAAGTCAGACTCTTGGTTTGCAATTGCATTTCCATCCAGGCAACCCTCTTTAACAAGCGACAGATGACTTATAGGTTCTGAAGAAAGTAAACTATAAGCAGCAAATTGTAAAGAATAGATTGGTCTGGAGGAAAAAAGAATTGCATACAACGAGCTAACTGAGCCCTTGCTAAGAGCCCATAGTTCCATGGACTGCACTGCTGCATTTTTAACATGATCAGGTGAATTGATAACGAATGATGCAACTAGCCCCCAAAATTGTGAATAAGCAAGCCGACTTGAGGCTACAATTGATGAAGCCTCTCCACCGCATGAACTAGCAATGGCTTCAGCAACACCAGCTGCAAAAAAAAGCCGAAGAATACTTGCCACTGTCCGATCTTTAATATAGGCCCACTTCCCCAATCTTATTGACTGCAAAACTTCAACATTATCTGCTACATGGAGTTCATCAAGCTGGAAGAGCAGACATAATATAATCACAGCAGTATGGGAAATATGCATTTGTAATGGATCTAAAGCCTGAACTGCTATTTCAAGCTTCCTTTTTATTAGTTCCAAGTCCTCTGTTGCTGGACAGTTTATTACAGCATCATCTATATTCTCTGCTATTTCCTCCATTAGACAAACAGATGATTCAATCCATTTATGTGATTTATCTAACACAAAGTTCCAGTCATCTTCATCAAACTCCTGCCAACAATACCCAACTGAAACTGCTGTTAGCTTTGCTTGAATCATCTGTACTAACATCAAAGTAAATGAACCTTCATTGGATGATGCAGCAGAAGACATCTGATTAGAAGTTGTACAAGCATCATAGCAGCATCGCTGCCTTCGGAACAAACTCAACAATAAGTGTCTCTCCGGATAGCCAATATCCCTCAGCAGCTCAACTTTGAATTTTCCAATACTTCCTACTACACTTAAAGGATAACAAGATATGACAACTTGAATCCATTCTTCCAGATCTGCAACAGGAAGCAAAAGGATTTTACTAATACATGACAACAGTGTATATAATCTAATTTAAACTACAATGAAAAGAAGATGAGCTCACCTTGCTGTCCTGTTTGCCCCGAGCCCAAAGAAGGGAATGATAGAGCTGTCTCAAGCCAACTCAAGATATTCTTACTCACTAAATCATCCCTTGCAGTAACCAGTGAAACATCTTTTTTAGCTTCATTAAACTCAGAGCTCTCTAGTAATGGCCGAATAATAACACCAAGAACAAAAGGAAGAATTCTTAGACAGGGTCTATTTACAGTTGTAGTAATAAAAAGTTTGCCTAATACATGTTCAAAGAACACATCAGCTTCACTCTTTCCCCAAATTTTGTCTTTGATGAATAGTGTTGATAGCAAGGAAATTAGGGCACGCAGGAAGGGATCCTGAATATTCTCAATGTCATCATCTGAAACAGTCCATGCATTAAATGAGATCCATTGGCTAAAAGCTCCGTGCACAAGAGCACCATCAAGCAATATGTTGACTACAGAAGACACTACATTTATCACAGAAGAGGATGTTTCACTTTCTGCATATTTGCTCAGAGAAGGTAAGAATGAGTCTGAAGCACAGCCTGCTTTCCAGTTCCATGTGCAAAGTAGCTCAGCTGCAAGCCATGCTCGCGAGCAAGAAGAAAAGCATGAAACAAGTTCACTGGTAGGTGATGCTGTAGAAATATGCATTTCCGGAACACCAGCAATCACTTTGCCCACTCCAAGACTTGAAATAATCTTGTCAACAAAAGCAATAAATTGATGATGCCTCAGGTCCTGCAAATTATCATAAAAATGTAATGCGTCAACATCAAGGTATCTTTACTAAAAGGTGGATGTGGACCCTAATCACTAAACTAAAAATGCAGTAACTATCGACCATCGAGTAATGATATTTCTCAGGTCATAGAAAAGTATATAGATGCTTTCTTGCAGAAGCATAATCAAAAGGTGGATAAACAGATATTTAAGAGAAAACAGTAGCCATGAACCAATTGTGAATATGATACCTAGAAACCCATTATCAAGAACTATTGCTACGTCTAAGCAAGAATGCACTCAAATGCAATGAAAAGCACTGCTTACATGATCGGAGAAAAAAATATGCTGATACAGAATAAGCGTCCAAATCCCAAAATAAGGAAGAAAAATGCCATCAGCAGTTAAAAGTGTGCTCTTCTGACAGCCAAAAAAAAACAAAAAAAATCAAAACCTAAAGAATTTCTACATGAATTGACTTGTCATAATTGTATCTTCTGTAAGGTGTATCTTCATTACAGCGCACGCAGTGTGACAACAATGAAAGCATAATATATGAAGTCTGTAACCTCAACAAAGTTCAATTAAGAAAATGAAGATCCATTTAAGATAACCACAAAAAGCTCACAACTCTTTCATCATTTCCATCTTCCATGAGCAATTGAAATCTGTCTCATACATGTTTCTCATTGGCAGGTTATATTCAGCTGTTATAGGAACATGCCTTGGAGACTGTCGACTGGTCATTGATGCTCATCATGGGATGTGTAGCTAGATTTAGTTTTTCAATACTACAAAATTCTGATTGGCATCAAGGTGTTTGGTGTGTCAACATACACTTTCCAGAAAATGCTTTCAGGTCTTTAGCTTATCAGGAAAATTTCCTATGGAACAAATAAGAAAAAGTTAAAGGGCGTTTTTGTTATGAAATTGAGCAAGGAAAGGTGAGTTGGGAGGGATATAAGGTAAAAGAACGAAAAGTCACTAGGACAGGTATAATTTTTTCCCCTGCCCCCTAACATGGAGGACCACATAGGAAACTTGGACAGTCCATGTTACTAAATAGAGATTGAAAATTAAATACCACCAAATAATGATAGAAAGAGTATAATCATCATGTAGTAAATGTCATAAAAACTTTATGAAAACATAAACCAGCTTATTAAACATTATACATATACTTCCATATATACATAAACACACATATATAAAGTATGGTCTAAAATATGGACTATGGACATGCTGGCATCTTGGGTTTCTCGAATATTTGTCTCACATCCATCTTGACACTTGATACCTGTTGCAACTTTTCAACTAAAGTTGGATAAGTGCGACTAAGCTAAAGTTTTCCCAGCATAGCTAGGACACCTCTTCTGTTGTTGTTGTTGTTTTCTTTTATGTTTAACTTAATCCACATGTCGTCAACCAGTTGTTCACTAAACACTCCATGGGAATCAAAATTTCAATTTATTTTCCATTATGAAAGTTGTTGTGAGCTGATAAAAAAGGTTCACTCTGATTTGACTCAGTTTAACAAAATGAAAATCTAAAATATTCACCATAAAACAAACATTCTTTCAGCTAAAAATTAATAATCTGAAGTTGAACAGCACTAACAAAAAACATGATGTATTTTAAGTATTTATTATGAAATCCAGAATATTAGGCAAATGATGTGATAACATAACATGATGATGATGGCAATAGCAATGATAATAGTTGTAGACTTGTAGTAATAATAACAATAACAATGATGATAATGATGATAAAGCTGAAAATAAAATTAGGGATTCTTACATTAGTGCTCATATCAACTGTCTTGACTTGCATGTCGGCCGTCCTAGTTCCATCGTGGAAAAGAGGAGCAACCCACAAGGGCCAGGATCTGCTCTCAGATAACATCTGGTCCAACAACATTTGCAACTCTGTATGACCATGACAGATGACTTCCAACATACTCAAAAACCATTCAGAGCACAAAGCAGACACTGAATTTACACTTAAATCAGTTGTTTCAAATACAGCACATTTTATGGTCTGAACTAAAATGTTTCCCAACCTTGATGTGATGCTTGAGCTGAGGCTTCTCCAGAAAGAGGTACTTATCTTACGGCGAAAAGCATGCATACTGCTTCCAAGAGCCAACTTAGCACTAGCCTGCTCTTCTGAGTTATTATTTACCACATCTCTGGATGCTGATACAGATGTCTTGGCATCGGCATCATGTTTACAACTTTCTGAACTATCATCACCTAAATGTGATGTCATACTACATTCCCAGTCAATGATGAATAAAGCTGCCAAAATGGAAGAAATCAAAGTGCAATCCTCATCAAGTAGCTTCAAGCAAAATATGCTACCCTCGAGAACTTCAAAAGCAAATCGAGCTCTCTCAAACTGGATAATGGAAGATGGTTCCTGTATATGTGAGAAGTCCATGGATCCATCAGACAGCAACAAAGAGCATGAAAACTTTGCCCAGTGAAAAGGCGATGTACTAAGGATCAATGACAGATTTTTCAAAATTCCCTTGAATATTATCGTTTGTGCTTCTTTAGAAAGAAAGCAGATCTGATCATCTTCAATTGCACCTCCAAGTACAGCACTGCAGAAAGATACAATCACATGAAGTAGAAATATGAACAGGAACTGCATCACATAAGAACAAACAATAGTTCAAGTGCTAGAAGGAATGAACATTATATCATCATAGAAAACTGGATGCTGTTATCAATCATGCAATTCCTTGGTACAAACTACAGAATGAAAAAAATCAAGGTGACTTGTTTCTGTCAGCTGAACATATATTTTACTAAATTGGTCATTTGATCACCCAGTAACAAGCAAAGTCTAATAAAGATAAGTGTAGCTGTTACAAGGTGGCAACTCATGTGGAGCAGTATATTAAATTGAGGAATTCCACATGACTATCATTTTCCCATCCAATTTTTCTTGTCAGTCATGAAAATTAAACATGCCTTCTCTCTCAACAGTCTGCAGTGAGGAAAAAAACTAGAGTAAGGGACCTAAGGGTCATAAAACCAATCCGTGAATACTACATGTGAATGAGCGGAAAAATAAAAGCCATAACCATAACCAGCATTCCTTGTCTAGACTCTAGAATGCTTTAATTATCTTATTCCCTCACTTTAGATATTACGAGTATGTACCTGATGCCCTAGACAGAATAATTTAAAACAGGTTTAAATTCAAATGTCAGTGGTATTGTAACAACTGGATCTCAACTCTTCATTGACTTCTTGCTGGAAGTTGAAGTTTCAATTAAAGGTGTTCAAATTGCAGATGCTTAATGTGTCAGTTGGTAAGCATTCTCTAAATTATCAACACAATTTGCTAGAGAAACACTTTTCCTGTAGAAATTCATCAAGAACATCAATAATCTTTCTACCACAGTTGCTGGACAAAAGGTGCAGGATGAGGCATACTCAATTGTCAAAATATCCAGCATGGTTTAGCATGCTCAAAAAACCAAGTCCAAACTACTGGATTTTCTAGCTAATGGAGAATAGTCCATGAAATATTTCCTAGCATGAGCAAAGAAACCTAAATTACCAATGCATTATGAAGGAGATTTCCTACAATTTTTGTTGTAGAAGTCAGCAGCTATTGTATACAATGTATTACCGTAGAAATTTTGCATGGCCAACTTCTGAAACAGAATGACAGGCAACAAAAGTTGCTACTGAATCTAACAGGTTGTGCCGCCAGTTTTCTGGGAGAGAGCCATTTTTCTGCAAATGTCCCAGCTTCTTGCTACTGATTCTTTGTCTCACCTTCTCAATGAGAATTGCCAACAATTCGATATGATTGAAATTGTCTGAGGACTCAGATACAGAAAAATCTTCAAGTTTTGTAGCATAGGTAAGGATCGAACACCATTGTTCGCAGAAACATTCATCTTGAACTAAAGCAATCAATAAATCAAGTTTTGAATTGCTGGAATGACTATAACCATGAAAACACCAAGGAATAAAATCATCATTGAACATTTGTAGAAAATCCTTCATTTTTGACTCAACATCACGTTCATCAGTTGTTTGACCACCGTATGAGAATATTGTTACAGGTCCAAATATTTCAACTAATACAGACAAAAGACTGACAACATCTGGGGAGTCCTGCAGTTAAGAAGCGTTAAACCAACATCCATTACATTTGTCTATGATGGGTAAATACAGCAACTTCATGGCTGCTAGACACATGATTTATAGTTCCACAAAGGATATAGCATCATGTAATGCGACAAAAATATATTTAGATTAACTACACTCGAAGCAACAAGTACGTAATGCACAAATAGAAAAACAACCGATTAACTAAATTTAATTCCTGATGCAGCTATGGCTTGGGAAATAAATAAATTATAAATTTACAACAATAAGTTCATTAAAAAGTTTAACATCACCCATTTCCTCAGATGTACAAATTGAATAATCAATCACCTACAATAGATATAATGCACTTCACAACATTACAAGCAAGAATGATTCTCTATTAGTATCTGATAGAATGAACATTTTTTTCTTCATCTGATACTCAATTAAGTGCCTTTCTACAATTAAGTTTGTTCCTCATGTTCTCACGGTCCCACACTCATAGTGGAAGAAAAGAAAAGCTGAAATCCTAAAAAGAAAAGAGAAATCCCATTTCAGCTTGAGTCTTGCATTAAGTTTTTCATTTTTTGTGCAGCACATCTTTTTTTTCTTTTTATAATTCGATCTTAGATGAAACTGGTCTAGAAACCTACTTAGATTTGTTTCTATAAAAAAGACCCTATGCATTTGTGCTAGTGAGGTCAGGAACCAGGAATCTAAGGACACCAATGCCAGGGAATACAGACAAAATACGATCTTATCTACCCAAGCATTGTCTAAGCCACCCACTATGAGCAATTACAAAGTAGAGGGGGATCATCAGTTAATTCTTGGAAGGTTCATGATGGAAATTCTGCAGAACTCTACATCGAAGAGACTTCTTACAGGCTAGTGATTGACACTATCTTGGAGTAGCAAGACACAAGTGAGGATTGACAGACTGAAAGAAAGTCATTACAGCTTACTTCCATTTCATTGTTAATGAAATTTGTGGTGGCTAACCACTATTTCACTCAAAAAGCATGTTAAGAGTCCTTCCTCTGTTCTATCATTGATGATGCATGACCATTCTTAGTAAGTGGAGAGATATTGTATCACGTACCCCATTAGTGAAATAGATCTTAGAGCCTAGAGATATCCATAGATTTTAGAGCCTAGAGATATCCCCTTTGCAGATAGCTCCTTAAAAGGGACAAATGACAATTAGATGCAAAAGCTTGAGCTAATAACGCAGGTTTTGTGCTCTCAAACAACTCAGATTGCTTGTGACTTACATAAATACATAAGAAACATTTAGCCTTGGATGATAGGCCTGAATAACTTTTGCAAGTTTGATTTTGATTGGGGATCAACTTATCATCATTAAGATTTCTATATCAATGTCTTGAAGGAGAGAAATTGAATCTGCCATGGTTACACTACCATCTACAATAGCCATGGCCACAATAGAAATTTGAGGAAGCTGGGATTGAAGCAAATGGAAGTCATGATCAACCATGGAATGCCGTACCGCCTCATACCATCCGGTAAAGAGCATATCATACCGTACTGGTCTCATACCATTACACTGTCTCAAAATGTATTGACACTATCGTACCATACTAAACCGCATACCGATATTACAGCAGAATTTTACCGGTATAGGGTTCGATACCGTGACGGTGAACCGCGTGATCAATGCCTAGATAAAGTTGTCAGTAACAGTTTGGCCACAAAAAGGCATATGCAAGACTTTTAGTGACTTGAAAGGTTTATAAAGGATAACCATATGGAGTTCATCTAGATGCTTTTCATAACCTAGTGTTTGAGATTGGAAGAGCAATAGAACAAGAGAGGATTGATCGAGAAAAGGTAAATCCCTATGAAGTGAGGATCGAAATAGAAGTTGTTTCTCATTTCTATGGTGGTATTAAATGGTTTTTTATTGTCAACAGATATTTGCTTGGTTAATTGCATTTATGCTAGCACCTCAACATCCTATAACTGATCATATGAAGTTCTGTAGCAGGCTCCTTAGAAAGGCAATCATTATTTGGGCAAAGATTGTGAGGCAATAATGTGTTTGGATGTCCCTAAATGTTCTGGGTTACACATATATATTCAACAAGTTTGAAGTCCTGAACAACAAGGCCGGATTATTTTCAAAAACTTCATCTTGATTTAGGATTCTCATCTTGATTTAGGATTCCTTAACATCCATTAAGGTTAGTCTTTTTATCAATGATTTAAAGGAGCAATATGGCCACAGAAAGTCATCTAGGTGTCTGATTTATCCTGCCTAAGTGCCTAATACCTTCCAAGCCACTAGGTAAGACAGGCATTTAGCCTTCCCTCAGCTGCTTTGTTACCATGCAGATGCCTATTTCTAATTTTATTAGCACTTTAAATTTCTGCCATCTTCAACATGCATCTTATTAAGAATATTTATTATTTAGTAATTTAGAGTATATTAATTCATCCTAAAGTGCATATATCAAAGCTTTAAGACTACTTTAAGATCATAACCATCCATCTTGGACCTTCCCTCCTTTGAAAACGAACATCCATCGAGCTGCCCTCTCTTAACACTGAGCCCTCCTCTCCATCATGGGTGGCAAGAAGAGGGTTTAGAGAAGTCTACGAGATAAAGGGCTTAAATCCAAAAGCTAGGATTATTAAATTTGTGACATTTTGATTATACATACTCTTAGATTGGTTTTAGTAAATTCTGGTGATTTCAACTCTAGGTGCTCACCTAGCCACCTAGGCTGACAACCTTGTAGAGGAGATAAAGCACATCCTTCCTTCTGGTGGTTTTGATGCCCGTGATGACCACGTATACAGAAGGAGACTAATGAAGGTTGGGTTAAAGTGAACCAAAAGCCATCATCAACAACATGGACCTGCTGTGCATTTTCAGGAGGAAAGGAAAAAATCTATGAGGCAATTGATGATCTTTGGACAGGTGGCAGAGGAAATGCTAAATGTGTAATCCAAAGAGGCTTCTTACACGTAGTCATTAAAATCACCTTACAATAGCAAGAGGACAAAAGCAAGGTTTCACAAACTAAAGAAAGCCCCACCACAGTGATGCAATTGGGCATTTCAGGACTTCAGTGATAGAATTTATGTTCAGTTTTTTAGAGATTCATAGGATTTATGTTCAGTTTTTTAGAGATTCATTTTCTATTTTCAACATTTTCATTTCATATTTCTGTTTCTGGGTCATTTGTCTAGGGGCCTTGAAGTTCTTTTGTCAATCAAATTGTGGTATGAATTGTCAGTATCTTATTAAGATTTAATTGGCCATTATCAATTGGTTTGTTGCTTAATTTAGGAGTCTAGATTTAGCTGGTTGTTTAGGACTATTTTGTTTCCTTTTAAAATAGTCCTGGCCAAGGAGGGAAAAGCAGGTTATTTCAGTCCATTAAAAGACCTTTCATCTCTCTCTCTCTCTCTCTGTGTCCGTCCGTCCATCTGTTTCTCTATCTGTCTATCTATCTATCCATCTATCTATCTATTTGGCCGTTATCAGTTGGTTTGTTACTTAATTTAGGAGTCTAGATTTAGCTGGTTGTTTAGGACTATTTTGATTCCTTTTAAAAGAGTCCAGGTCAAGGAGGGAAAAGCAGGTTATTTCAGTCCATTAAAAGGCCTTTCGTCTGTCTTCCCATTCTTCTCTTCTTCTATTATCTATCTGTCTCCTTCCTCTCACCACAGCTGCAAGCCAGGTTTCATTAGATCTGGACCAAATCCTCTGTTGGTTTATATGGTGTGATATTTAAATCTTTGGTGGCTACATCACCATCAGGATTGACATATTACCAGGTTGTTCTTAATTCTATGGATTCTGGTGCAGGGACATTTCTTGGGGGAACATTTGATCTGGTTAATTCCATTATAGAATGAGATTAATTAACAATAATGAAAACATCTATTCACAATTAGTACTTAAATTAATTTAGTTTGCTTAGGGAAGGAAAATAAAAAAAATAACCAGTCTATAATACCATACTATGTTTTGCATGACAAATTACACTAATACGATAGTCTAGATCCTTGGCCAACAAACCAGAATGTTTATGAAGTAATATCATAATTTTTTACTATCAACCTGAGTCACACCATAACAAGAACTGTGCTTGTAGATTTCAAGTGGTTTATGTGGATAAACAATGTCTTTAAGATAAGCAATATTGCCGCTTAATTTTTAATAATTCAAGCATGATGGTAATGTCTTATCGTTCATACAATCATATAATTGGCCCTTTTACATGGTAACTGAGAAGTAACATATAGCAAAATACAATTAATTACAAACATAGCATTATGATGAGGATAAAGATGATGACAATAAGGAAAACAATAAGTAATCACTTAATATGTAGAAAATGCTGGTAATAAAATCACAAAGAAGGAAGCAGAAGAATATGGACAATCCAAAGCATCTCTTATACTGTCCAAAAAAAATAACTGTTTTATGTTTTAACATAATTAAAAAGTCAAAAAAAAAAAAAAAGTAAGCCCTACATATATGCGATCTTTAACATATCCTCTTCTTTTTTTTTAAGAACATCAATAATTCGTTTCTACCAATATGGAAAAGGGCAGTGAAAGAAAAATCCATCTGTCAGAAGCTGAAGATCTTTCAATATTTTCAGAGATTGCAGTCCATTTTCAAAATAAAGTTTGTCATTTATAGTTCAATTGGTTGGTGAGTTAACTATGGCAATTTCTTCACGAAACAAAAGTATCGATGTTTCCTAGATACTGGTTAAAGCAAGCCATGTGTTATAGCACACAACGTGATCAATTAACCAAGATAAGCTTCAATGTTTAACAAAGTCCATACAAAGCAAAGTATAAGCCCAGAATAAAACATTACCAAATCTAAAGGCAAAAGACAAGAAATCACTCTGTTGATGCATGTTTGATTTTGGAGCTTACCATAGATTTCATCACGGGGAAAGACTTAGTTACCAATGGTCTGGCTAAACAATGCAAGGGCCATGTTTGACCCTTCTGCAATGCATGTTGATCCAGTAGCCTAAAAAAATTCACAATCCGATCCAAGTTCTCGTGAAATTTCAGTAAGCGGTCCCCTTCCTGAATTACCTCCAAACAATCCTTTTGAAATGATGTACAGAAAAGATTGAGCAAATCACTTTCTTTCAATGACATGTCAGACAGAATTCCTATAATGCATTTCCCCAGTTCTTGGACATACGTTGTAGGATAACAAGCATTGAGCATATGCTGTGATCTTTCATGGGATAATCGACTGCCATCTTCAGCTAGGCCATCACATTTCTCGAGTTTTTCATCTCGAGTTTTTAAGCTGACCAATGAAAGATAATCATGCCATAGTAATCCTACAAGAATCTCATTTACAAGTTTGACTGGAAGATGATTCAATCGGTCTCCTGCTGCAGAATATCTGCATAAACAGTTTGAAAGCAATGCGTCAGAAAGTTGCTTCTGTCAAAAGGGTCACCAAGACAACAGGTTGATGAGATTGCATAACCAACCCATAAAATTCAGATAGAATTGCACCTTGAAGCATCATATAACTCCCAAAGAAAACATTCTTTGACTGCATTGAATAAAGCCAAAGTATCCGCAGCTGACGAGTGCAACTGGTTTCTTCCAGCCCACAGGTTATGGAAGAAGTCGAAGATAAATTGCTCCCAAACCACTGCTTCAGGAGGAATAGATTCCAAGAATAAGATCATGGCTGGGTAGGAAATCTTTTGTGACCCATAGCACCCATTTCGTAAAAAGTGCCAAAGTCTATTTAGGACAACTTTTTGGACATTACAGTGGGACCAGCCGCCAGAAAATTTTCTAGAGAAAAGCAATATCATATCCCACATGGATGAATGGCACGATGCATCCTTTTCTTGGAAAGCGCCAAGTATGGCAGGAGAAAGCATCTTCATATTTCCTTCATTAAAAGCATGAGGTATGTGTTTTATGAAACTTGTCAGAACCGAATATGAAGATGAACGAATAGCAGGATTTTTGGACTTGAGGAATTCAAGAAAATATTTATGCACAGAAAACATATTTTCAGCTGAAAAAATTGTGGCCCTCCTAGCTTTGGAAACAAGTTTTTGTTCGGGGTTAACATTTTCATCATCATGGCTCTCTAATTTTACTCCCAGCAAAATATCAACAAGAGTTGCCACTGCTAACAGTGATGATGAAATTACCTGTGAAAAAACCAAAAAAAAGTATGAAAGAGATGAAGAATATTTCATCAACAGGAAACTCAAAATTTTACCAGTGCACCTGAAGCAAAGAGATATCAGATTGTAATTACTGAGGTAAATAACATAATAAAAAATGAATAATGAAGTCAAATTACAACTAGATAAAATATGCAAAAGGAAAAGATTGTCTCCTATAAAGGATACAACAGAATGTTGCACAGACATGGACCTAAGAACTGGCTTTGGACACGTAACCACGTGTCCGACTTGGCAAGAGGGAAAAAGAGAGATATGTGGATACATAAGATAACATATAAATTTAACTAAATCATGTATTTATACCAGTAAACATCATCCAGTTAAATATTAAAAAGATATTGTTTATCAAGATCTTTCAATATACATGTTTCTCATTCAAACTTTCCAATTAACTTAAGGATATTTGAAAAATAATACTTTGCAAATTTGTTTCAATACCTACACCCTTAACAAATCTTGAAAAAGAACAACTACTCACTCCTACCATCAAATTAGAAAATCAAATTCATTTTGGAAGAGTTCAACTCTCTTCCAATATTAAAAGTGGCTACTAAAGAACTTTGTAAGTACCAAGTATCCAATATTATCCAACATGGACTTTCTGGAACTAGATGCGAGTGTCCAGGCAACAATGACAGAAGGACTTAAATATCAGATCCTAAAATCAGCTATCTCTATTTTCAATGGACAATAAAAACAGAGAACATAAGATCATGAGTGCCACAAAAAATATTGGCAAACATGATGCCATAACACAATGGCACTATCCTCTAGCTGGACTCTTGAATGATGAGCGTAGATTTATTTTCAGCCTTTAATTGCTCAAACAATTCAAGCCATGGAACTAAACTTACAGTAACACAAAGAATCTTAATTCCAAAAACCTCCCAAATTAGCCATATTTGTTTGAATGAACAACTAAAATAGAAGATATGATGAGAATGATAAACTAGGGATGCTAAATGAAAATTTTCATGCTACCACAACAATATTGATCCTTACATATTTATATGCAGACAGAGACAGACATATAGAGGCATACAATTGGACACACACACACACACACACAAAAAAAAAAAAAAAAAAAAAGAGTCTAAATTATGAGTCAAAAGCATCATTAGCCACCTAGTACTAACCACCAATCTCTCTAGAACGTTTCTATATACATGTACATGCATACAGACAGAAAATTATGAGGATGCATGCAAGCCTTGCGCATAAAAGACATACAAAGTGGAAGCCATGAAGATTCTCCTTCATACGCCCTGCATGCATGCCATTCTCCCTCATAAACACACAATCATACATGCATAATAAGTACACTATGAACATCACATGCATGTGAACATATGTTTAAATACAGTGACCCACCACACGTACATGCAGCATAGATATACCAGACACCTACACTTATACATATATGTCATATATGAATATAGACACAGGCAGAGAAATATAGTTTCATGTAGGCAGACAGGCACCAGCAAGCATGCAACTGCACACCATTCCTCACCTATGAACGAGCACAACATAGACTTGTACATCATATGCTCCATGCTAAAACCAACACCAACACAAGCTTGTGATCAGACAATTATGGATAAATGTGTGTACACCATACAGGCATCCACAAAAAAAGCTCCTCGATAACAATTTGCAGGATGCACATGGAATGTTACCAATAAGGATTACTGACTCAGAACCAGACCCCATGTCACCCAGTTGGTGGTATAAGTTGGTGCACCTCCGTACTGAGCCCGAACTGACTTGAAAATTAAGGACGAACTAGGGAGGAAAAAAGAGAGAGAGAATGGGGAGGGAGGGGGTGGGAGGGAAGGAAAGGAAGACTGGCGGAAATGCCGGCGGTGGCCACCGGAGGGCCGCTGAGGTCTCCCAGGCTCCGCAGTTCTCCGCAAGAGAAAATGAGAGCAGAGAGAGATAAAGAGAGGGGGGGAAGGGAGAGAAGAGGAGTACAGAGAAGGCGGCGGGGAGGCTGTTAAGGCCATCCAACGGCAGAGAAAATGAGAGCAAAGAGAAATAGAGATAGAGGGGAAGGGAGAGAAAACGAGTAAGGGAAAGGCGGCAAGGAGGTTCATTGCTGGCTTCACTATTTATCATATTTTTTTATCATATTTTTTAAAAAACATGATGCAATAGGGGAACGCCCTTCTTTCCAACCCACGGTAACCGTGTGGTGGATTTGGGCCCTCCAACGGCCACTTGGCGGCCCTCTGACGGCCTCCCCGCCATCTTCCCCTCACTCCTCTTCTCTCCTTTCCCCCCTCTCCCTTCTCGCATCTCGTAAAGAACCGTGGAGCTCCGGATACCTTAACAGGCCACCGCTGGCCTTTTCCTCTCCTTCCCTCCACTCCTCTCTCTCTCTTCCTCTCTCTCTTCCCCCTCCCTCTATTTTCACTGGCGTTCCAAATTGAACGTCCAAATTGCACCAATTAGCCACCGATACAGTTCAGCACGCCCTGAATTGTTTGATTTGGGCCGCGTCAGCGAACCATGAGTACTAGTATGTAGGATAATTTTATACATAAAATAAGGGAACATACTACAGGACCTTCTAGCTAATATTAGGAGATGTAACTTGCTCCATTCCCGACAAGAGACCAAAGTAACATGTAGCTAATATTAGGATAAAAAATGAAGCTTAAACTGTAGATGATGTTTGACATCTTCCAGTTGGACCCTCTCCAACAAAGAGCAACTTTGATCGAATAAAGGATTTCAAAATTCAAACTATAATTAAGGAGTTGAAATTATCAAATAAAAGCAAAAATATCAAACTCATTATTAAATTTAGTAGCCAATGAAAAATAAAAATGTCCAGTAGGAATGTCAACACATACACGATGGTGCATATCTTCCAACTCATCTATCGGTGTTGCCTTATCAGACATTGCTTGCGGTGTAAGCTTCAAATTTTCATCTAGGTATAGGAAGATCTCATTTACACATAGCATCAAGGCATCCAATCTTCTTTCTGCTGCTGGAAATGCTGCCTGTTATCAAGATTTGGACAACCAGCTTACAACTAATCATAAACCAGAAAAATAAACATAGTAACAAGCCAAGACCTTATTTTAATCAAACAGGATAAAGGACTACTTTATTTGTCCCCTTTTTCAGTTAATCTATATAGAAATCATGCAATGGCCCTAGTCGCCTAACTTAATCCTCTTGACAGAATTCACATGGCCTAACATACAAATTTGTTATAACTCTACGATGACTTTATGAAGTGAACAGAATAATATCATCAATGTGTATTCTGTAAATTTACATGAATGAAATATGATCCTAATACAAGCTAACGTATGCAGCTGGAAAACATCTTTCTCAATGGAATGCCTTTGACACCAACTGGCGCTGTGTCATAAACCCTCCCTTCAGAAAGTATGAATTACAAACCTCTAAGGATCGCCTAGCAGCTTGGGAAACCTCGGGATTTGGATCAAACTGAGAAAACCACCAAGGACCCATCAAAGACTTGAGATGCGGAGCCAAGCCTCTCCTGAATAAGTGTTTTTTTAATCAAAACTATTAGAGGAAGTAGGCATAAATATTGTTCTTTCACAGGCAACATTGACAACAATAACAATTAACAAGCACTCAGCAATTTTGTCAGTATCATGAGATCATCCAGGAATAATAGAAGGCATAACAGAAGCCTAATAAAGAAAAAAAACTGACTGCTAGACCAGGAACATAAAAAAGCAATGAAAAGAAGGATTACTGATAAGTACTTAACAAAGGTTTTACAGAAAAAAAATGTTCCAAATATCAGTAATAAATTATAAGACTAGCTTTGCTAGGATTTTGAAATTCTGCATTTGCTTAGTAGACTAGCTGACAAAAGTCATGCATGCCGTGTTGAAGTGACAGGTAGTCTTCATTTGGTTCGTAGTCTTCATTTGGTTACATCTACAGCTTCAGCCAACAAGCCACAGCACCAAGGGACTATATGAGCACAACAACTGATTAACAGTTCCACATGAAGCCCGCCAAGTCACCTCACCAACATGAAGACTGAAGAGGTCCCATAGCATATATATGCTTAAGTAATAAAAAAATAAACTTGATAAGTTAACTGTGATGTTCTCAATCAGGTTAACAGAAAGTACGTCCGAGGTAGGGGCAACAGTAACAAAAGCCTTGATATTAGGGTCTATCTGAATCTTAGGAAATGTTAATGCTCATTATAATGGTCAATCTGGAACATCTATATGATATCCTATCATCTTTCCAGCATAGCTTCTTGATTCTTCATAGATAGGTAAACTTTTGGACAACAATGAAAGTCCCTGTGAATGTTATATACTTCTGACTAGTGACGAAGAAAAGCTTTTGCTCGATATCAAATCTGATATGAGTGGTCAAATTGGACATAATGGAAACCACAATTGAGTAACTTACCAGGACACTTCGGAAAGAATGCCTAGTGCAAATTTCTTGTTCTGTTCTCAAGCATGAAAATAGAAACTAATATACTGCAAAGTGAAGAAGACCAAAGTCCATGCAAATGGCATTTAACTCAAATTGTTGGAAAACAGCTTTTTCCTTGTTTGTAAAAATGAAAGTTCATTGAATAGAAAAATAGTACAAAGCCATGAAGAACTAAAAAATTTTTCACAAGACTCCAGCTAAGAATATAAAAGAAATCAGTGCTGATAATATATTGATATTGAGAGAGAGAGATACACTCTTCTTTCCAAGCATTTTGTCAATAGAGTAAGGCCATCATTTTCTTTACTTTCAAATGACAACAGCCTGTTCCTGCAACAGGGGTATTGCACAACACTAACCCACCCCCCACCCCAACTGACCAAGCAGTGACACTGCTTGTGACGGGCTTGGCTTAAGCTGCTATATTCAGTTTGGATAAGTAGAGTCCCTTTGATTGGTTTGTTCAGGTGGTTTTTTTATCTTCCCTTTTGTTTATGTGGTTTTTCATTATCTTCCCTAATGTTCAGAATTGTTCTGGGCCAAGTCCACTAAGGGAAGGAAACCTACATAAATAAGAAATGGGCAGCTGACATCAGGCTCACATAAAACTTGTACTGATTATAAGCTAGATGTTGATTGGACACCTGAGGTTGGTGAGAAATATGGGAATGATGCCCCCTTAACCTAGGTAGGCCATTGCTAGCAGGAATTTTCTGCTTACGGTGCCATACCTGCTTCGGACTCCCCAGAAACTCATCACCGCACCTGCTTCCTTTTTCTCCTTTTTTTTTTTTTTTTTAAAAAAAAGAGACCTTCTTCCCTGCACTCACAATGGAATCTGCTCCTGCACCCACACCTTTATGCATGTCCACCAACGAAACGCCTGTAAATTTTTTTAGAATATTCCCAAGGGAACTATATAAAAGTCCCTTTTGTGTGTCTGTGTGTGCATGTGCGTGTGTGCTTTTCTTTTCTTTCTTCTTCTTTTTTTTTTTAGTGGGGAGAGGGGCTTGTCAAGCCACATGTCTTAACAACAAATAGACCAAAATTTCCAGAATTTTATCACATGAAATTTAACATGTCATATCAATAATAAGAAAACATTTTTCATAAAACAGAGACAAATGATTAATGCTGTTTGATCTTAAGCATGAAACAAGCACGATGTGACAATGTGAAAGACCTGATGGCAGTGACAAGATTAGCCATGGTATCATGAGTAGCTCGACGGACCTCTCTATTGTAGTCATGCAAGAGTCTCTTGTACTCAAATGCCTAAAAGAAGAAAAAATGTAAAACATTCACCATAAGCACAGTTATACATATTTGACAACCAAGCAGCGAATTTACTTTCATGAAGATCCAATATGTAGCAAACAGCTTATTCTCTAAGCAAAGAATGATCAGCATGAAAACTCAAAAAAGGCTTAATTACTAAATTAGTCCCTGAGGTTTGGCTAAAAATTATTTGAGTCCCCAACTTTTTAAAAGTTGCAATGTCATCCCTGACTTTACACAAACTGTTCATTTGACAAAAAAGAAAAATTGGGGGAGGTGGCCGCTGTGACAATGTTACACTTGCAAAAAAAAAAAGGAACAAGAAAAAAGAGATACGCACATAAATTGTTCGATTAAATTATTAATAGTTCAAAGCATCTGACAAGAAGAAAGTGAATACATCAGAGGCAGAAAATGTTACCCATTGTGGAACAATTTGTACTATTTCCTCAGCAGACTTCTGCTTAAAGAGCATAGATAATGCTGTTAAAGCTTTAAGCTGTACCAAGAAAATGACCCATGTGTTATAATAAAATACAGCTACTAGAAAAACTAACATAACAAAATATGTCTACTTAAGCATATACACTCAAGCTTGACGATATGGTACAGCATACTGTTCCTCTAAGAGGGAAAGGAAAGTGGAAGTGTTGCCTTATCAATAACCTTTTTTCTATCATTTCTTCTAAGTATAGAAGCATTATGTAATAAATCATCCGAATATGCTGCAAAGGCCACTGGACGGTCAGAAGTTACCCAAAAGAATGAAAACAAATTCACATAACTTTGTGGAAAGGCCAACTACAACCACAAGCCATTATTCCATATATTCAATATAGGTTTCATACATTCAAAGTTTTCCCTAGTTCTAATATTAAGGGCCATCTGCTTTTAAGAAATTACCACAAGATTCTTTGCAACATACCCATTTCTAGGATCCCGACTAATTCATGAAACAAGGTGCTCCTCCTCAAGATATCATATTCCTCATTAAAACTGATTGCAGATATGAGCTAGGAACATGGCTAGCAGTGGACAGTGTGGATGTTGGGTGTGGGCACCTAACAATGAAGCCTTAAGAATTAAAAGGGCTTCCGAGCTGGGAAAAGCCTTATTGTTATAATTAATTAGCAACAAAATGTCAGAACTAATTATAGTCTTGTTGCCTAAATTAAGGAAGATAATTGAACTTTTTCTATAAATTGAAAATGTTCAATATCTATTTAACTCATAGCTTCAATGAACTTTAACATCAAAGAAACATCCCCATTTACCAAAGACCAAAGAATTTAAATAAAATAATAGTCCAAATACATCTTGTGGCAGAAAAAGCATAGTATTGATTTTTGGGGAAGATAAATGAAATTTTTCTACAAATTCAAATTCTTCAATATCTTTTTAATTTAAACCTTCAATGAAGTTTATCAACAGAGAAATGTCACCATATGACCAAATACCAAAGGATTTATATAACATAAAAGTCCTAATACATTTTATGGTAGAAAACAGCATCATACAGATTCTTAAGAGGGATCCAGAAATCCTAATTGGCAAGTTTCCAACAAGATTTCTTCCAGAAACAAAGGGGATGGAATTAATAAAAACACCCAAGATGCAAATTAAAGTTTTGCATAATTAGAATATATGAAAGAAAAGAATGACAAATGCTTGTGTCTATACATACTTCTGTTATATTCAACCTGTACAGTTTGGGTGACCAATCATCCATTTTCTCACATTTTGGGCCTACAGCCAATTGAATGATAATTCCTATTTTCTGTAGATTTTTTATGTTCATATTTGTTCGTTGTTAAAAGGTACATTGATTTATACTTAAAAGGACTAGAATTATGCAGTTCCCTAGCAGGCCAATTACCAATTATGAAACTTTTTGCATACCTTTATGTCTTTCCCTGCCACCGCACACCAAGAATTGACATGGCATAGCACAATAAGAATACCAAACTAGCGCCTTTCTAGCATAGGCTCACTATACAATATTTTAATCCTTGACTATACCATAGAATATTCTGCATGACCTTACATTCTTCAAGCCTCGCCACTTCTTATAACCAATCTATTATCCAGTTCCCCATTGATACAAATTTTTTAACTCCGTTCCTCATCTTTCATTTCCTGATGTTAGTTTAACTTCATTAGCTACATCGGCACATCATCTACCAAAAGAATAGTACTTAAATGAAACATGATAGTCAACCCATTGTTTTAGTAAAGAATAGTACTCAAACGAAACATGATACTCAAGTCAACCCATTATTTTAGTTGAGTAAGTTTTGAAATAAGAATGTCTATAACTCTATATAGTATTGGAAAAATGCCACCAAATGATTACTAATGGGGATCCACATCTGAACATTACAATCAAGGAAAAGTGAAGCATCAAAAAAATATTAGCAACCAGGGTAAGTATGGAATATATGAAATATCAGTACCAAGAAATAACATTTTTTTTTTTACCTTTGTTGTAGGATCCTTTCTACCCAGCCTCTTTAAGTGTTGTGCAACTTCACTATCCACATCCTTCATACAGTAGCTTTACATTAAAGGGGTGAATGATGACTTACATGAAATGGTTTTAAAACAGTTGGAATAGAAGTCAAAAATAACTTCCAATTTAGACAACATGATGAAATGAATCAAAATAAAAACTTAAGTCAAATGAAGTGAAACATTGAATGACTTATCCCAAATTATTTATCAGCAACAACATATAATTAGAAACACAAGTTCTTCGTTAATAAGATGATACTGTCACACAAAATGTGTTGAAGTGCATATGGATGTCGAGAACGTTCAAGTAGTACTAAAAGGACATACAATATAACCATATGGATAACAAATTCATGGGCAAAGACAATCTTCTTTGAAGTAGCGGTAAACAATTGCAACTACAATTTGAATTCAGAATTAAGGATCATTTAATATATTTAACTTATGCTCTTTAAAAAACTAATGATGCTTTATTCTTTTATTAATTATGCTACTCCCAAATTTGCCCAAAAAATCCTCTAATTTCTCCTCATAATATACGATAAATTTAGTTCTGCTAATGCATGTCGCTTTTAGTTTCCAAGTTGTGATCCTAGCTTATACTCCATTCCTCTACTATTCCATACATAATTAAAAACTTTTCCATGGTAACCATTCTATTTTTGTCCAAATGATTCTGTATCTCTTTTTTCCTTAATCCAAATGGTATCACACAAGATCATGATAAACTAAGATCCATTTTCCTCAGTTTTTTTTTCCTAATTAAAGAAAAGAGATATCATAATGAGGCCCACATATAACAATTGTTGCCAACAGCAAATATCTAACTTATGCTGGTTCCTAGTAAAGACTAATACATACCATCCAGTCCTATCAAAAACCATGTCTTCCATTTAGGTAACAGCCTTTTCCTTTATGACCACTAAAAAGCGTGCCCTTTCTCTTCTTAATATATTAATTTAGCATATAAATCACATGGAAATACAAAAGTGTACTTAAAGATATAGTTCAAAAAATGATACTGAAGTACTGTCTTTCACAATTATTGATTTGTTAGATCATCCAATTTGAGCTTTTGAAGCTTTGACTAGATTGATTTTCTATTCCTTTTCCAAGTAAAACTCTGCTAGTTGCTTTTCATACCCAATTTGCACTAATGCAACCCAAATTTTTGCAACGTGGAGCATTTAGTACAGACAGGCAATGAAAAAGAACTAAGAAATGATGAGGTCTGTGGACTTCGAATGTGTGAATTGAAATTCTTTTAATAAAAATCAACTTCCCAGAAGTATGCATTTGCATACCAATATTAATTCCTGATTAAAATTTTCGGTGATCGTAACATGGGAGGTTTTCTCAATAAAGTACCATTCTTTTGTCACTCTCAATGCTCACCATATCAATTACATAGAACAGATGATTTTGCACACAAGCATGGAGTTTCAAGTTTGAGTATGTACCTTTGTGCTAATAAATGTTGTTACAGATGACTAACCAGTTTAGCAGAGCATGTTGTGTTGGTTTTTGCTGCCTAGATTATCTAAAGCCTACTACACATGGGCCTTCTTTCACCACACTGGGAAAAAGGTGCAGCAGGTTTTGTGAGGAGAATTCATCAGTGCTATATTTGTACGTTGACATAACTTTCTTTAAGAAAAAGAAAAAGGAAAGAAAAGGAAAAGGATCTTTTTATATCTACTGCCCCTTCTTCCTTATTCTTACATAACCCTTTTTCAAACACAACAGCTCAGCGTTCAAACCACCATTAAAATCCCATGAATTCAGAAATTCTAGAACAATATTAGCCACTCTGATCAATTATATCTCAAATACAGAGCAAGAGAAACTAACAGCTTACTATCTATATCATTATCAAATCAGACATATATTTTCAGTGCAACTTAAGATCAAGACCAACGATACCCAAAAAGGCGTCGATTCCTCAGCCGGTGAAGATGACTCGATCCGAGATCTTCCAAGATAACCTCCGAATCCAACGCTTGAAACGCCGGCAGGCAACAGCGAAGCAGCTAAGCTGAAAATTTCAAGAACAAAAAGAAGAAAGAAAGAAACAAACATTTCAAAAAAAAATAATCCTCGAGAGAGAATTCAAGAAGCCTAAACGACGAATCAAGAAACCTAACACACAGAACTCAAGGAAGAGAGAATCAAACCTGCTGCTAGAAGGCCGGTTCTTGCTCCTCCCACCTTCTCCCTTTTGTTTCCCCATTCTCGGCTCCAAGCTCTTCTATGCGAACTGCGCCCAATGGCCGAAACCCTAGAATAGTCGGGCTGGCTTCTCTTCTTGACGAGAGAGAGGGGGACGGGAGGAAGAAACGATGGGGTCCGGAGGAAAGACGAAAAAGAGCAGAAAAAGGGTACTTCAAGACGCGAGGAAGCCCGGCCCAGTGAAATATGCAGCGATGCAATTAGCTGACTGCCCATTTTGGTCCGGCCGCTAGCCCAGGGCGCGCGTGACATTTAGAGGCGGTGACCGCACGCGGTGCATCACGAGAAGGATGGCACGCGCGGTCACTCGTCCACGGACCGTGCAAATCAGGACGGAGCAGCTTGTCACGGATGGTGGTCTTAATTCACATCAGGAGTTGATCTATTTCAGATGCCGAGCCACCTTAACTCGAAATGGTTTGCCAATCACGATCGATGAACAATAGCTGAAGCCAGTTACCAGTGTCTGTTAAACTTGCTGCAAATTATTACCAGCATCCGTTCGGATCCCACCTCAAATCCCTCTTTTTCGTCCCACGTTACTTTCCAATTTACACATTCAAAGATGCTATGCAGATCTTCGATCCCAGACGCTACTAGTTTTTCCTGTTTAGTGAGATGAGGCTCTTTATTTTCCCTCGTGTTTCTGATGTTTGCTTTCTGTTTTTTCTTTCTGTTTTTTCTACGTATCAGTTTTATCCTTGTAAACTTTGTTTGAGCTTCTACAAGCATTATGCAATATAGTGATTCGGCCCTGACATCTTATTAACTAAGGTTGCCGAGATATTGCAACGCTAAGATAACTGCACAACTAAAAATTACAATATCTCTCAACAATTCGTCTACGATGATTGAATTCAACCAGATCTACCCAACTTTTTTTAACCCTATAGGTACCAAAGCAATCTAAACACGATGATCGTTAAAAAAAAAAAAAAGCTAAAACATCCATTATGCGATAGACGGCTAAAAAAAAAAGCCAAAACATCACCTAATATCTTTTTTTATTTTTCTTATTTTCAACAATAAAAATAAATATATTATTTTTATTTTATTTTAAAATTAAGCATATTAGATAATAATAAATTATTTTTAATAATATAAATATGATAATAATAACCATAATAATGATAGTAATGACAATGGCAGCAAGATAGTACCAATAAAATGACAAGCACAGTTGGATAGGGCATTGAAAATTATGGTGTGGTAGAGATTGTGGTGGCGATGGTAGCTCCACTATGAGAGCCAAGGGAATATTAAAGTAAGCTCAATACCAACAAGAAAATAGAAAAGCTAAAGTGATCTACATATACATCCCAATATATGTGTTTGCACATTGCAATGTATATACAGATGGATAAATTTCAATATAAGCCCTTTTGATGATGATAAACCTCTAAGACAGTAAACTGAAAAATCTGTGGCTACTTTGAGAACTGCTGCCATTCTACACCAGTCCAATGATTGCTCTTCAAATTGATATTTCTCTCTTTGTGATGTGCAGTGTTAATTGCATTCTAAATACTGCATCACCATATGAAAGATGACCATCTACCTGCAAGAAATAGGAGCATTAACAAAATCACTCTGTCCAAGCTATTATTTTCTACATAACTTATGATGGTCATATTTATGAATCGACAACTACTCTAGACTTTTGGGTAACTTTCTCATCTTGGGAAGTTTGGTATCATGTTCTGAATCTTGCAGCAAGAAAGGAAATTTTATGGATGTTTGGATGCATGTGATAACTGAAAGGAATTGTATCCATGCCTGAAATTTTGGGAGATGATGATGCAGAAAAAACGATTTTGATGATGACTGGTGAGTCATCATTTGGGAAACAAAACTCTTTTAGATATCCCAATTAACTGTTTAAATAACAAAGGCATCTTATGCCATTTTCAGCATCATCAAGCAATTACAGACAGATGATGGACTTGGATTCACTACCGCACAACCACTCCAAAATGTTGCGAATTAATAGAACCGCTGGCATGTCTGCCATGCAGTAACAGTTTTGATAATCAGACTAACGAAACTAGAAGCATTTTGCATCCACTGGTATACCTGTAAATAATCTGATGAATTATTGCAAATCAATGTTATGAACAGCACTTTGGTGGGGGTTCTTTCTCAGGTTCATCTACAATAACAATCCCTTTTCTCGGCGGAGCAGGTGACAAGCCCTCAACACTGTTTTTCTTGTTTTGCAATAATCCTGCAAGAGTGACACAGATGAGGGTACAGTACTTCTCTGCAGAAAGTGAGTGGAGCAACAGTCAAGGAACACAGATACTGTTCCATTTGGTGACTTAGAAAAGGAAAATGTCATAGATAAAATCTCAGAACAGGAGACTACTTTTTGAACATTGAACTTTGATAACGATGCATGGTCAAAATCATTGTCACAAAATGTGAAACATGGTTGCCTGATAATCCATTTCTCATGGAAAATCTGAACAACCCAACACTCCTAGGTGAATAACACACCCTAAATCTCACAAGTTGAATTTCTTTAACTGTTCCTATACAATAAATCCTATGTCTGCTTTAAATCTATTAATTTTACTCGAAACTACAAAAATTGCTGATCTGTGGCTCCTGGTAGATGATCCTTCAGGATAGATGATTGCCCACCTATTCATAGTTTCATATGAGATAAGGTTTCTTTGCAGACAAGGTTGAAAAGTTCAGATGGAATGTTTCATTTCATTCAGAATGGACTGTTCTTTCTGACCAACGAAACACCAAATATCAGTACTACATAACCTAGCACCGATGTTTTCCCAAATTGGCTATATGTGGAATCAGCTGACGAGCACAAAATGGTTTAAAATGGTTATCGAGAAGAGAATTCAACCATCAATTTTTGTGTGAAGCACTTCAGATCCCAGGCTGCCTAATGTACAGAAAAATCTCGTCATCCAGACAAATGTCATGAAAATGAGAATGATTGACTGGTTAGGCCTTTTTCTATTCTCTAGTAGCTCTATCCACAGATAGCAAAAATTTAAGCAATAAGGAAGACAGATTACCAGAAAAAAAATAAATAATGCTCAAAATAGCTTGATAATGTCAAGATGTATCTTCAATATGACAGTGAATTAAACTTAAGAACATAAATATATGTGAGATCCTTTTTCCAAATTTTCTCATCAGCTGGAAAATGTGTATGTAACATTTTTCCAAAATTATGTTTGTACCACAAACATCAAGTTCTTGCCAAAACTGAAACTCACGTGTTGCAATATCAAGGAAGGCTTCCTCTACTCCAGTCCCAGATTTGGCAGATGTGAGGAAAAGTTTTGATCCAATTGCTGCTGCATAACTGCAAGGGACATAAGCGAACTAGTTCACTAAGGTATTTTAAAGGAAGATGAAGTCTTTATACTTTGAATTTTAAAGCACATGACCACTATATACAAATTGTGCAAAAGAAACTTTATTTAGTGGTATCCAGATGAACTATATTGACATCGTTTAGCTCTGAGGCAAACTCAAATTAAATACGAACTCATCATGCAATTTGACAATAAAACCTTTGATGCAGATAAGGGACAACCAAATAAACTAAAGAGATAAATATAGACTGTTAGAATCTAAAAATAACTGAAGAGGAACAGCAAATGAATTTGAATTTTTGGGATCCAAACAACAAGAAAAACCAGGTGCACCATAGTAAGAATACAAAAGCATAGGCTGGAAGGGGCTCGAACAAAAATCATAATTCTCCCTTTTTATCATGGAAGGCAAAGCCTCAAGATGTACAAGAAAACACATCAATAGAAGTCCGTGGAAGAGAAGCAATATCAAACTGTCGGACTGCAACACCACAGAAAACAGCATTCAACAAGGAGCCCCTTCAAGCCAGCCAATCCACTGACTGATTTTCATCTGGTAAATTCAGGTGACGTGGAAACTCTCTAATGAACAATAATATGACAAATATCACAAAGAAGAAGGTTATAAGATAGGCCAATCAAATGAATCAGTTGATACAATGCATTGCAGTCATTGAGGTCACTTCCAAGTCAGATAGGATGAGCTGAGAATTCACATCATGCAGCTCTAAGTCCCTCCAACTGCATGCAACTTAGCCATGGGTACCAATCCATACTAAAGACATCTAGCACTTGCATATAAAACCTAATCCTGAAGTTTTGTATATATACTCCTTTGAATACTCCAGTTTAAAGAGCTGAAATTAACAAGAATTATATGCTTCAATAATTCTCCTGAGCATCCAGGCCAAAAACCTCTCAAGATGGCTGCAGTGTCGCTTCTACAGATCAACTTGATGATTAATTTGCAGCAAGGTCTAAATTTTTGCCACCTGACACTGATCGATTGGCAAATTTGACAGATAAAAGAATCATACATAGTTAACAGAGGTGATAAAATGAGTTGATGATCAGTCTCCCTCCTTGAAAATAATGCCAATGTTTCTAATAATTTTTCCATTCTAATCATTCACCAACACTGGTGGTGTATTGCAAACTACAGACTTCTATTTCTATACAAGGAGAAAACCATATCCTAAGATTTCTGTAAGTTTTGGTTGCAATATAGTAACATCAGATTTTATGGTTAAACACCATATTTCCCACCAGGTGAGTTGAAAGGGTCATTCTAAGTCTCCTTATACACATGCAAACAAATGCTGGAATCTTTATGGAGACAATATGCATTTAGCAACTGATCGAATGCCGAAAATCCATGATTCAAGCTAATGTATATTATAATAGCAGACACAAAATTTTTATAGATCCCCATTACACACACGTGTGCGCGCGCGCGCGCACACACATATATATAGAGAGAGAGAGAGGGCTACACCCGAGAGGATCTCTATTAAAATCTGGTTAGGTCTAGATTGGATGATCGAAGTCCCAAATCAATGATTCAAGTCATTGAATGTGATCTACTACCTTCAGATAGCTTACATACCAAAAATTATGTGATTTGGAAATGCCTAGTCTATATACCAAATGGTCCAAAAATTGACAGTCTAAATAATACTAAATTATATACATTTTTTTTTTCACTTGATACATAGGCTAGACAACTCCAAATCATGTAATTTTCGATATGTCAATAAGTTAAAGATAACAGAACACATCCAATGGCTAAGATTATCGATGTGGCTCCCATTGTCCAATTTAAACCTAATTGGATCTGCATGGAGATCCACTCGAGTGTAGCCAAGTCTAGTGCGCTCTCTCTCTCTCTCTCTCTCTCTCTCTCTCTCTCTCTATATATATATATATATATATATATATATATGTATGTACGTATGTGTGCATGCATGCATGCATACACACACACATACATACATACATATACATATGTATCTGCATATATTAAATAAAGTTGTAAAATAAGAATAACAGTCATTATCTGATATTTTCACATTTCAAATGCAACAATACATATTATATTCCAATTTCCATGTCCAATCAGAAATTAATGTTTTATTTTGTGAACAGTGTCATAATCAGATAATGACACCATTATTTCACAGTTATTTACACAATTTCTTGTTATAAAGCTGATAGCAGCTGTTTTAGGTAATTCTAGTCCATGGTTGAACAAGGCAAATCATGGTCAAAATCTATTACAAGCGGAAATAACATTTTTTTTAGTGGTGGTGGAGGGGATTATCTGGGAAGAACAGCACCTCGAAACCTCAAGGAGAACAGCCCCAGTGCATCTGATAGCACTTTAAATATAATTGCATGAAGCCTCATCAAATCTGTTTGAGGCTGATTTTACAAATCTGATTTCCAATTGCAGCCAGTAGAAGAATCATGTGTTAGAAAGAGGGGGAAGGGGCAGGAGGGGGGGGGGAGAGAGAGAGAGAGAGGGAGAGGGAGAGGGAGAGGGATCTTTATTAAAATTATATCCTAACAATTTTTTTTACAAGAGAAGCAAATCAGCAACAAAAATGAATGATGACTTTATTACAACATATCATACACAACTTGACCTGTGTGAATGTCTGCTTGCTGCAACATGTAAAACACTGAAGCCCAATAATTTTGAGTATACTTAAGATTTATGCGCCAAATAGTGCTCTTAACATCAATGATTTAAACTAGGGGTGCAATCGAGCTGAGTCGAGTAGCTTGAGGCTCGAGCTCAACTCAAATCAAAATGCTAAAGCTTGAAACTTAACCCAAGATCGATTGAGCTTTAATATCTCAAGCTCAAGCTCAACTCGCTGAAAAAAGGCAGTACTCGAGATCAACTCGTCTCGATTGGACTCAAATATCAATCAAGCTATGCTCGAGCTCGAGTTCGAACTGTAATTGGAGCCTTAGCCTACTCATAATATACGTGTCTATATATTAATATATATATTTTATAAATAAAATAAATATTACTAAGAATAAATATAAGCTCGAATAGGATTGCAAGCTTTCAAACCGAGTATCTTGCTACTCGAACTCGACTTGAAAAACTATTTGAGCTACTATAGCTCAATAGTAGCCAAGTCGAGCTGAGCTTAAACTCGAGCAAATTTGAGTAGCTTATGAGCAGCTTGACTCGTTTGCATCCGTAATTTAAATCTTGAAGGGACAAGAGGAATCCTAGCCATCCTGCCCCATTCTTGTGAAGAAATGGGACCGGGACAAGGGCAAAACTCTGAAATGCATCCACATGGGGAAAGAAGAAGAAAGAGGAAAAAAAGAAAGGAAGGAAAGAAGAAAAAAAAGGAAGGAAAGAAGAAGAAAAAGGAAAGAAATAAAGGAAATAAGGAAGAAGAATAAGAAAGTTAGGAAAGAATGAAGAAAGGAAGGAAAGAAAAAAGAAAAAGAATAAACAAAAAAAGAAAAAGAAAAACAAGAAGAAAAGGAAAGAAGGGGAGAGTGATGGAAGGTATCTACTAGGATGGCGGGTGGGATAGGGCAAGCAAGCGAGCATCCCCATTCCATGGAGAAATGGGGACATCCGTCCTAGGGATTTAAAACCTTACGTATGCTAATATATCAAGTCTAATGATGCCCATCTCATATAGCAAGTCGAGTATTAACATAGAATACCAAACGTACAGAAAAGCTATATGATCTTGTATCTGTTGTACTATAAAGGAGCAATATGAATTTCCACTTCTCACTGACCTTTCAGCTTCTTGAATATCAAACTTCTTTGACCTAACCAAATCACTTTTATTTGCAGCTATTGTCATGATTATATTCTTGGAAGCCATCTGTTGAAGTTCTTTAACCCATTTCCTGACTCGAACAAAAGTATCATTGTCTGTGATGTCATATACCAAAAGAGCTGCTGCAGTCATAAATTAAAGGACATTGTCTTAGTCATTCATAATCATCAAAAATCACACACATAAGTTTGAGGTCCTTACAAATGCAATAACTACATCAATAAGATAGAAGATGACTAGATGAGATGGGATACAGACCATCTGCATCTCGATAGTATATAGGACCTAATGCATGAAATCGCTCCTGTCCGGCAGTATCCTGCATGAAGAAAATGATTCAACATTGAAGTCTGCACACACACACACACACACACATCCACACTAGCATAAGTTTAAAGATTGATTGCTTTCATTTTAAAATAACAACCACTAACACTAAGGACAAACCAAAGTCCAAAATCTGATGCAAAAAGCCATTTGCTTTCAAATGTCACAAAAATTCAGAAGTGGATGTACGAAAGATAGAAATTCTTAATATTAAGTGCTAAGATCAGATATGATATCAGAAGCAAGAAGATTAAGAAGAAAAAGCAAGGAAAGATTGGCATAAACATGGGTTGAAATGCTAACCCCACCCCTCACACCCCACCAAAAAACCAAAAAAAAAGCTAATGTGGAAAGGATACATAGAGCCAAAAATCATTCAGTTAAGATAAGTTCGATGAGTTACGTTATTGGTTATGCATTACATTATTCATTATTCCACCCACAAGCATATGGCCAGGTCTTGACTGCCAAATTATCTAAATGAGTGTAAAGTTAATGACTTTGTATGATGAGAATCTAGACAGTAACATAATAATAATCAAATCACAATTTGAGCAAATATTCAACAACCATAATTTATCAGAATAGTTAGACTAAAACATGGTAGAAGAGTGAAAAAACCCAAGATTGTGATCCAAATGATTAAACTCTAACTAACGGAGGCCCGTATATAATTCTTTGCATCTATCAACATAAGTAGTGCAGGAAGGATTCCAAAAAAGCAGTAAAATTTGAATCAAAGTAATCATTGAAATACTGATAACATATAAATATCAAGCACCCAGATCCATTTATATGTTGCTATGTCTGATCGGCAATCACAACACATTATAATAATCATTTATAAGGTGAGATATCTATTGCTACATATACCACTTTTTCCTTAAATGCTGGGAATAGCATATAAGTGAAAAAAGAGCACCCTTCATTAACAATTTGCAGTTCATTGTAATTTCATGTAGGTTTGCAGCTTACATGTTATGTTTTGGCTAGTAAGGTTTTTTTTTTTTTTTAACTGCTCTTGTACCTTCTAAGGTCCATGAAATTTTCGTTCTCTATGTGCCGATCCAAAGGATCAGGTTTAATAGGGTAGAGCTACATCTTCCTCCATCTTCACCAATGAAGGACTGCCAACATTTGGTTGAAAAAAGACACTTCTATGTGCAACTACTTTGATGAAGCTATGTAGAAAAGGATTTACAACAAACAACCTCATTCACAACTGAAAAGTGATAAACAATCCAAATGATCACATGATTCTTTATCTTTATTCATGCCTTACATTCAATATATAGTATAGGATATTCTCTGAGAAGTTATGTTCGATATGAGCTGGAATAAGATACAGTCAAAAAATTATGTCACTGATCTTAATATAAGCATGAGCAATCAGCTCAAAGAAACTGAAATCAGATTTTAATTTCCAATCATTATAGGGAAAGGGGGTCACAGAAATCAACCAATACAAGGATAAAAAGAGAAGACAACGCACCCATATAGACAAGGTAATAGGCACACCTTCAATAACAAGGCGTTTTGTTAAATAAGAAGCCTGCACTGTAGCTTGCTGTTTCTCAGAGAAACTATTATTTACATATCGCAATACAAGAGAGGTTTTCCCAACTCGACCTGGAGAAAACAAATAAGAAAACCCCATTATCAGTTACATAGAACTCAAAGAAAATTGGCAAATTTTGGATATAAAACCTTTGCATAATAGTTTGACAATTTTAAGTAAAGGTTAATCAAGGTTCACTGTGCCGATACTAAAGTCCAAACCGGTCGGCCAGCAATACAATTTGATACCCCTTATGTCATTCCGTACCGGACCCAAATGACACAGAGAGGGTGGAGAAAGAATGGGAGAGGAAAGGAGAGAGGAAGGGAGGGAAGGAGAGGCAAAAGAAGAGAGGGTAGCCAAACTGTTTTTCAGAGGAAAAGATATGGAGAGGGAAAGGAGGCCCTCCGAAGGCCTCCAACAGCTTCTGAAGGGCCAGCGAGGTGGCACACCGCCACCGAGGTTGCCATCGAGACCGATGAAGGCCAGAGGAGGGACTCCGCTCTCCTCCCGATTAAAATAGAAACTTCAACCCTTGTCTCATAACTTTTTTGGATTTATCATGTTTATTTCACTATTTCTTCATTTTTTGGGGGATTTTCGATTGAAGGTGAAAACCTCTGACTTCATGCGATAAATCCAAAAAAATTACGAAACTAGGCTCCAAGCCTATGTTTCGATCGAAAGGAGGGTGGAGCCCCTCTTTCGGCCTTCACCGGCCTCAGCGGTGGTGCAGCCGCCTCTGGGGCCTCCACTCCCTCTCCCTCACCTTCCCTCCCTCCGTCTTCACCGAGCTCCATAGTGGCATGACGAACTCAGTTGCCCTCCAACAGCTTCCCAAGGCTCTCTCTACCTCTCCTTCCCTCTCTCTCTCTTCCTCTCTTTCCTTCTCCTTCTCCTTCTCCACCTCCTTGCCAGTTTCTCTTTTCCTACACCGAAATCGTCCTAGTTGACTACCAGCATAGTTCAACATGCTCCAAATTGGATGATTCAAGGCAGTTTGCCAAACCATAGATTAATCAGTGAACACAAGGAATCTCAACACTATCCTAACTTCTCTAGACTGAATGGTGAGTGAAAAAATATATAGTGGAAATGAATCAAAAGATAGAAAAGTAAATTATTAATTTTTTGCTGTAAACTGATTGCTCATTAAATCAAATCATGTAGACCCGAAAAGACTTCTAAAAAATAAAACGGGAAAGCATACCAAATTTAATTTCTTTTAAAAAGCAATAATTTTTAGCAAGAAAAATCAATATTTTCACACTAATGCAGATATGAATTTGAAGCTGGGGACAGAAACAATATTATGATATGATATGTATCCTCTAATAAATAATATTGATCATCTACAGAATTTCTTAGCAATGCAGCTTGCAACCCTTGAGTAAATAATATGCAAAGTTTACATGCTTCAGTGCCATACCAACTTGCATGTGAAACCATTGATGGCTAATAACAACCGGTGATGGGATGTACGTCCCCCAATATCCAATAGAGTGCAAATTAAGGCATCTCCACCATGTCAATGCACCAATCGTTTACCAACTCAATAAACTTTATCAAGAAACTTGCCATCAACTTCCTCCGACCAATTAAACGTTCATATTTACCAAACCCGACCAAGATAAGGTAACATCCTTGCCATAGATCTCACCTCGAGTGAGTTGTTAGAATAAATCCCCAATAAACTCATCAAAACCTATCAAATTTCTATTTTTTCCACCCAATTCTTCATCACTTCAAAAATCAAACTATAGCACGAGGAAACCCTAATTGAATTCAATCCTCCTGTACAATTAGCAACATATTTACAAGAAAAGATACAAAATCTCCGAGAAGTAGGAAAGCAGACATGATTGTTCCAGGAAATGGATCAGTGGATGCATATGAGCCGGTTCGGAATGAAAAAAAAATGGCGAAGAGGAGAGATCCAAGTTACCGTCACCGAGGAGAACGAGCTTGAAGGTGAGATTTGGGGGCCTGGAGCTCATCCTAGGGTTCTTCCTCTGGGACCAGGGATTCGAGAGAACGCGAGAAGGTGCCTCGATCACTCGGAAACCGTGATACCGAGATCGATCTAGAGCTCTCCAAACGGGATCAGCGTCTCCGAACTCCGTTCTCAGAAACTCAAATCTTCTTCAACACTCTAATAGCGAAAGCCTTCACGACGTCCTCGTGTCCCAGACGCCGAAGCGGGGAGCTGGGTAATTACGCGTGAATAATCTACCAGTCTAATGCGGGAGGCTACGAGGGGTTATCTGTAAAACTCTTAAGCTTATACTATTGTCGGCAACTTGTTTTCCGGGACTCTTCTATTTAAATAATTAAATTCCACCTTAGGGCATAAATATATATAATATTTCGGCTTCTCCGTATGAACGTGACAGACGGTTGCAAGGGGTCTTCTGTGAAAAAATTCCTATTTCAATTTTCAAAGGGAAAGTTTAGCTTTGGTGCTTTGCTTGGGCTCCTGAGCAAGCGATAAAACCATGTTTACACAAAACCCCTCATAGGACATAAATATTATGCGGTGTTATTGTATAATATGCATTGTTAAGTTTGAACTGATTTCCGCGATAAAATACCAAAAAAGATCTGATTTCGGCAATATGGAGACAATTTCAGAGAAATTTACTGCAACAGACAGATTTGCTGGTAGGTTCACGTATAAATCTTTTTTTTTTTTTTTTTTTTTTGATACAAGCGGACGATTACATTATTTTAATATAAGTACGGTCCAAAAAATCAAAGTACAATATATCGTGAAGTATTTATGGACATATATCTTCAAAGTGCAAGAATCAATCTCTGATATAATCAGCAACAAACGAAGCTACTCAATCCGTGATGCTGTTCGTCTTTCGATAGACATGTCAAACAATCATCGTAGAAAAATGACAGAAAGAGTCTTAGATATTATAGAGCAATGGGTAAGCTCCCAACTACTTCGTATCATCTCTAATCCAACTAGTAACTATAGCAAAATCATCCACCATGAAGATGCTCTTCGAATGCAGCTCCTATTGTGTCATCACTTTTGCTTTTTTTTGTTACAAAAAAGCTTTCTATTATTGCTATGCACTCCAGATGTTTCCACCCTCACACAAAATATTCTCATCTCTAGTATGTAAATCTTGATTAATATAGTTCTTTAGCCTAAGGTGAAAATGTATTTATCAAGATAATTGATAAAATTAAGTTGTCATCTATGCTTTTTCCCATGCACTTTCTTACCACTACTTTTCATGACATCTGGTCTCACTTCCTTTCTGTGGAAACAAGAGTAAGTAGATAAACTGAAATTCGAAGTATATTAATATCTTCTATGCGGAATGATGATTTATGGGATCATGTGCTCCTCAAGAATTGACTGGATGATGTGCATCACATTTGCTAATACCAGTCGTGTATGAGTCCAAAACAAATTGCAGCATTTGTGTTCCATAGAGCCAAATAGTTTACCACAATTAGCTTTGTTTTAGCATCTCATTGTTCTAGAAACTAAACTTAGCTTCCTTTTGATCCATGCATTAGGTTCACAAGGTTTAGCTTTCTTATCTGTAGTTTTTTACGTAGTTTGGAAAATTTACATAAGTACATTAAAATTTTCCAAAAGACTGCCGTGACTTCAGCATTTGTGTTAGTTGCTCCAATTCAACAAGCATGATTGGGTTTTATGCTAGCACTCTACTTTCATTATGTAAGTGTAATTTCATCAAACATTGTGGTCAATCAATTTATGTATTATCATTTTTCTGTTCAGTCCAGATCAACTACAAGTTCAGCTTTTTATATTAATTCAGCACAGGAATGTGACATAACTATTCATTTCATTTTTCCAAAGTGGGGAAATAAGTCAAAGAACACCTGAAATCTCTTTGTTTTCAAATCTAAAGCCTTGCCCACCAGAGATGAAGAAGAATTTCAAGCCTTGACTACTATGTATCAATGAAGAAGAAGAAGAAACCGGGCTTTCTCACTGAAGAAATGAAAAGAAAAGAAGAGAGAGAAGAGGGGCTCTGTGAGCTTGTAGCTACACATGCCATGAGAATTTGTCGTGATGTCCCTCCTTGATGGTGATCTTTCATCACATTCTGCAATAAGCTCAATAAGGAAGCCTTTCTATGTTGTTGCTAACTGATTACACAATATTAATAATCACACAGCCCTCATTGGGATGAAAGATACAATGGTTTAATTTGCTATATATTGAGAATTCTCCCATTCCAGTACTCTGCCTATATGCCACAGACCTCAATCATTCAAGTTTGCAAAATAACCGGTGTAATTATACTGGACAACCTTTAAAAGATTGTGGTCCAACAAATTATCTTGACTTGAATATGGCAGAAACTTAGCGAAACCACTAGCAACTAGTCTCTAATTGGTTTTCTCTGTGAGCTGGCAAGTTTAGATATAGTTTTGCATCAAACCTTCCAAGTACTTCCACAGTTTTGCCGTCAAGGTCATTCTATACTAGCCATTCTAGCAAAATTGAACTTGATTTGTCCCGACCTCGCCGATTTGTCCCAGTCGCTTTTGGTTGCAACTAATGGAGATAGTAAGTGCCAACCATTGGACTCAAGCTCAATTGGCATTCAAAAGAAACTTTGAGTAATTAAATATAGTGGGTGTATCTTGGAATTCTGGATAATCCAATATGCTATACAAGAGTAAAAATCAGTGCTCAGAACTTATATTTAGAAGCTAAGCTGTGGTACCTTCGAAAAAAACTGGGCACAGGTCCATGCTCAGAATTTTCTTTTTCTTCCTCCTCCCCTCTTATTTCTGTAGTATCTTACACAGTATCACAAACATTCTTTAAATAATTTAGTTGTAACCTCTGACAATTTTATGCTTGGATTCTCCAATATATTACAGTTTTCTGAGAAAAATCTAGTATACTTTGATTTCAAAAAAGAGATAGAGGATTGGAGAAAACAGGGACGGTGGAGCAACGCCGATGCGAAAGATGTTGACAGATCGAACATTCTTCATTAAGAGCCTCTCATTTTGACTTGAAATCCAATCTTCTAGGCCCTGGTTCATTGATATTGGATTATGTGACAAACGCATTACACAAAAGAGGTTAGCACCATCTTTTGGTACCAGCCTTCCTGCCTCTCTTTCTCAGGTAATGATTACCTGCACCAAATTGGCGTCACCAAAATTAACACCTTGCACGCCACTAATTCCATGGCTAACTGCCGCTTCAAATAATTTAATCATCATTTTACGTAGTCCCATAACACTTTTTCAGAATGGAGTCAATCCCCCACGTAAAAATCCATTTCGAGGCAACGTGATTGCAAGTTACAATTGACGCTAAATCAAATAGACCACCTGCATTGTCCCAATAAAATCATCGCGTCCACCAGCACCTACCAACATTGGTTACATGGATTAACTCACAGAAACATTCTTTGCTCTGTTCTATATCTTGCATTTATTTAAGCTGGGAGGTCTAATTGTCCACCGATGATTCTAAAGATGCCTCATTATGAGAATCTTCTTGCAATGATGAAGATCTACTACTTGGAAATCTACTCATGCCCAAATAAAAGCTTTCTCACCTCTTTAGTTGGAAAGCATCTTCTAGGAGAGTCAACTTCTGATCAGTTGGAGGTCATCCAATACACTGAACACTCAATTAGTGATTGGAGAAGACCAACTAAAGAGATTGCTACTCTATTGTTGGGTAAGTTTGATGAGAAAATTTTGTCCAAAAAAAAAAATTTTTGATGGGAAAATATAAGCAAGGACCTGGGACTTTGGTTCTCACACTAAAGAAAAGCTAATGCATCAAGAGCCTTCTATCTATTGGAACCGGGAGAGAACAAGAAAAACAGCTCCAACCGCCTTATCTTAGTTATAAATTCTCAGTGAATTAATTCTTTCAGAAGGAAAGTGGGAGTGCCACACTTTTTACCAAGCTTCTATCCGTCGATGCAATGACACCTAACAACATATTCCTTCAGTAACGATGACAATGGAATTCATCATGATGCTGCAAAAGAGGATTCTGTGGCAGTTCGAAGACACAGAACTAACCTTCCTAGCCACAGGGTCCAAAGGTAAAGGATAAGAGCTCAACCACATTCCTCAGTCAGATGTGACAACAAACATATGGAAACTGCGATGCATAACATCAACTTCAGTATTCTGAATTGGAAACTTAACCGAAAAGAACACCTGATGTCGTATCCAACCTGCTTTTTTTGACCTGTTCATGAGAATTCTTATCATCTTTGTCTGTAAATCAAGAGGTAGAACTCTATACTCTTCATAAGAAGGAACTTGGAGCAATTGAAGGGAAATTAGGGACAACTCATTTAGAAGTGGTCCAGACTGAGGTGAATTACTCGTTAGGCAGCAGCTAGCTTTCGATCTCTCAGGTCAGCCCGCGTGTCCAGTGGTGGGTCTCCTTCACTTTGCCGATCTGAAATCATGGCAGATGGGTTCGTAATTGGGACCACTGTCACACCAGGACATTATTAACAGTGGTCCAAAAATTTCTTGCGCTTTATTCATCTAATGTGGGATGCATTGCTTGCTTCTGTCACTGTGTTCGAAAACAACCAGGCATCGCCACCAAGTCAGCTTGTACTCAAAGCTGGGAGCTGCTGATCACTAGAAAACAAGAGAGCATACCCGTTGCATGGACTGAAGATTGCCGACTGAACTTTCCTTCTTGCCACATATACCGCCTTTTGGAATGGGATAGAGGTTTTATTTGGTTATGGACCAACACCAAACACGACCACAAAAGAGCCCAACGTTGATGATGATGGTGATGATATGCATTAGCTTCTCTTTAACACATCTATAGGATGCAACATAAGGAAGGACATATATGGAAGCATATCTTTTGACAGTTTGAGATAAGGTACAACCCCAGAAACTGTATCGCTGCAAACAATTTATCAAATTAGTTTTATATGGAAGCATATCTTGGACGGTTGGCAATCCTCTCATCCGAGAAGAGTTCTGAAGTTCAACTTGGAAGGTGGTATTCCCACTGTAATTCTAAAAAAAAAAAAAAAGGGAAAGAAAGGAAGAAAGAAAGAAAGAAACTGCTGCAATAGCGTTTTTTTTTTTTCAGTAAGAAGATGGACATGTCTATTATTCTGCTACAATATATTAAATGATAAAATGATCAACATGGTCCTCTTGAAGTTATCATCAACGTACATCTTCGCTGGCTTGGACCTACCATACTAGTGTTGTTACCGTCTTCATGCCAACTCCTCCCAAGTCCCACCCTCAATTGACTGTTCTAATCAATAGCGCTTAGTTTTGGTTAAGTGGCCAAAATAGCCCCTAAGTTGTCGCCCATGTCTTTGGCACTACATTGTTGTCATGGACCCTATTTGTGATAGAGGTTGGTGTCTTCCATGCCACCTCTCCCACCCTTTATGGCACTTGCTTTATTAAAATAACAAGCTAAAAAAATGATGTAGAAAAGAGTGGAAAAGTTGGAATCAGATCAATGTCTGATCCACCTATATATAAATGAAAGAGCGGATTGCTATCTCTAGTTGCAGGTCGAGAAAGATGGGTTGTGCAAGGTGGAGAAGCAGGGCACGTGCATTACTACCCATCACATCCTCTTATAGAAGAGAGGATTCGGCTAGTTCTTCATGTGCCTCGCTTCTCCACCTAGCCAAACTCATCTAATTTATACAGAGCATAGCGTGGATGATACAAGCTACCTACTGGCTATGAGCAAAGGTGAATTGGCTGTCGGTTTAATAGCCGTCTGGATCATTGAGTCCTTTGCTTCTTCAGTCTCGGGCTCTGCAGGTGAGATATTTTGTTTTTCTTTTTTTATCTTTTTATCTTTTTTGATTGGAAGCAGGTGAGATATTTTCAAACTTTAACCTTAAAACTTAGCAAAGTCAATCAATATTAGGATAATTCTCAACCTTTTTTATCAGACAAAATCCTATACCTTGTTTTCCAATTCATCAAAATAATGCACATAAGTTCATGAAATGCTTCTGAGCATGTACTGTCTCTGGCACTAGAAATGAAGAGAGGTTGGTGAAGTATTTTTCCCAATGATCTCTGATACCTACACAGGTGCTAACACTGTCTGCTTAGATCCAGAAGTTGGAAGCCAAGTGAAGAATATAACCGCATAAAAGAGCACAAGGAAGAACAGTATCCAGTACTATGGTTTTCCTTCTTCGATTGTTATGTCTTGTTGCCACAGTTCATTACAAATTTCAAAATGTCATCAATTGTTTTAATCACATCACATGTCTATCTACAAGATGTTTATTTAGTGATAGTTCCACAGAAATAAGTCCATTGTAGGAAAATAAAAATTTTAGATTTTTGTTCTAGAAGCTGTGATATCACAAGAAATATTAATTCCTGAACCCTAAACTCTTTTTTGCCAACGTGCTCCTTTAATTTTGTAGGTCTGAAGGTTGGTTGGTTGGTTTGTCTGTTCCAAGAGTTTCAGCTAAATGGAATCACAGCTTTACAAGGGGGATCTCTCTCTCTCTCTCTCTCTCTCTCTCTCTCTCTCTCTTCCTCCCTCCCTCCCTTTCCCCACCACCCCCCTCCCCTCCCCATGACCCCCACCCTTCAGATCATGGTATCTAAGCATGAAATGTCATTGCATCATTCATTTACTTGCTACTCACTTTCTAAACCAATCACTCAATCATGTGCAGCATCTAGCGGGCAGCCATCATAATGAGATGTGCTTATAAGCTAGCTTCTTGAGGAGCCCAAGCAAGGTTAGTGAACATGTATACCAGCTTTGAGAAATTTCTGCCAAAATGAACATATCTTCCTCAAAATTTCCTACAGGTGTTTTCTGTAGATTCTTATAGGATGTTTGTCCGTATACTGCAGATATCAACATTGATTCACTATATAACACGCCCTTCCTCACTGTCATTTACATGCCATATTTTCTTTTTTTGAGAGGAAAACCCCCCCTTTTTTTTTTAACTAGAGAATGTTCCAAAGCTTTAATACCGGTATGGCCTTCTGATTGGTATTTCTAAAACTACCAAGACATGTTAGAGGAAATCTTCAGTTGCACTAATAGGGTAGTCTTTTTGGCATCCAAATGGCTAAGCTCTAGAATATGTTTCAGAAGCTGTTTGGATGCTCAAACTGGCCATGCAAGAATGGTATTTAGAAAAGAAGGCTGTAACTTTATTTTTGGCTTGATACCTTAGTATTTGATGTCTCCAACAATAATCCCATTCCAGGGTTAAGAGTTTGACTTTTCTATTATTTTTGAGAAAATTGTGAACTTTTTGTTTGTTATTAGTTATTTTTACAATGCTTGTCCCTCATCTCTTCTTGATCAATGCTTTACAAACAATCTAGCTTATACAAAATTACAGTAGTGCATGCATCGAAAAGAAGGAGATTGTAATAGTGCAATAACCAGCTTTGTCAAGTGATACCTACCATATTATAACACAAATTTGCAAATCAAAATTTTGCAGATCATGGTTGGTGCATTTAACTCTTTAATTATATGGATCTAGAGTCCATTCTCTTTGAGTTTTTAACCTTTGGGTAGTTCACTGATCACCATTATTGGTTCTATAGGTATCTTCCATCTTTTCTTGAGGAAATGGATATCTTCCATCTTTGTATTTCAAAACTGAAAGTTGCCATTCAGAAAAATGGGTTCAAATATATTTGATTCATCAAAAGTTTAGGATTTAAGACAAATTTCTATTATCCAAGAACATATGCATAAATATAAAGATGATAATTTTTAAAGCTTGTAGCTCTCATAATGTAGAACTGCAAGTTATAGTATATGCATCCTAGCCTAAAGCAAGAAAAGGATTAGATGTGATATATTGCAGACGTTTTAGTGATGGTGATAGTAATATTTCACATAAAGAAGTTTCCTGATGTCAAAAAGATTCTCTCCAAAATAAAGTTTGCACGGAAGAAATTACTTCATTATCAAAGAAGTTGGACAGGAGAGATTCGTGAAATCTTGTCTATAGGATTTGTCCTGAGAGCATATCAAATATGTACTTGTAGAAAGTCCAAAGTTAAGAGTTTTAAGGATTGACTTGAGGGTTAGGCTACTTTCTTGGTTCCTTGGGGACACAGCTATCCATAGACCTCAACCACTAAAGATGGAACAAATGTAATGACCACAAAAGCTGGTGGACAATTGGCTTGATTGAGAACTCTCTGAAAACAACTCACTCCTATTTCTACAGATCATTTTCTCCAAAGCTTTAAGAAGAAAATAATAGCAGGAGATTGTAATCTTGACTTAAGACCCTTCTAGCTCCCTAAGTTTTTGTTTCTAATATTCTGTAAAATGATGTGCTGGGAACACCAACCTTTTGCTCTAAAACATAAACCTAAATATTGATAATGTAATACACATCTACATACTATGCATATTTCTGCTGACAGAGACAAAATGTCAAGCATGCACTATTCGACTCCTGTCTCGAGTTGATCATTACCATCTCTGCGATCCACTTAATATCAAAATGCAGTAGAAAAGTGAAACTGTATAGGGGCAAAGTCAGATCTATTTCAAGAATTGGACACCAGATCACAGGTTCCAATATATTTCCCCGGTAAATTTCTGCAAGAATTGTTGGATTGGATAATCGCTTTACCTTTTTTTTTCCTTTTAGGGCACTCCAAGAGCATTGTTGGATTCTTTTTTTTTTTTTTCCTTCTTTCTTGAGAAAATTATTGGAGAGGTCCCAGTTGAAGGAAGGTAATGAAACTAATTAATTGCTTTTATTGCATGGTGGCCCAGGCTGGAAAGATAAGACCACCTCACCAACTGATAGCTCTGTGGTAGATTTTTAGACTCTTGTTCCGAAAATGAAGGCTGTATATAGCCCGGCTTCAGTGAATGTAACAAAATAGATCTCAGATACAGTGACTAGAATTGTCCAATGAAATGTTGCCATCAAAGGACACGTGTAATACATCAAACAGGTTTATAGGTACATGCCAAAAACACAAGCTCCCGAACAGCAACAACACTACTATCGGTATTGACGCCTTCTCCCGACCTCTGACCTCAAACCTGCCAAAGTATACAGAATAGTTCTGGAGAGATGTAGAAATAAAGACACCCAGGTTTAACCAAAATGACATTCCCTAGCTGTCATGAGGCACTTTGTGGGATCCGGGGTCCATCAGGTCCTGTAGAGCAATCAATTAATTGCTTTAAAGGCAGTGATAGATGTCTTCTTGCTAGAAGGTTGCTTCTGTGTACGTTTTACATCATTGTATAAACTTAGATTCGCAGTGCTGGCTTGTGGTTTATGCATCAGCTCGTTCTAGCGACCATGCCCGGTGAACTGAATGTTTTATACACAAATACTCATTTTCATCCATCACCAATGTATGAAGGAATTCAGTACTGCAGTGATAAATCTACACATTTGTATATGTTTCAGATCAAATTTCTGCAAGTTAGCGAAGGCCCACTTGCTCTGGATTGAATAAGAGGGCCAAAATCTGAAACAAGATGCTTTAGAGCATGTGACAACTGAAATATTTTCAATATATACATGTAATCCATGAGGATTTTACAGCCTTGTTATTGCAGTATAAATCAATGGTAAACTTTAGTTTCACGAGAAGAATTGGTACATTACTATTCACCCGATGCTGGATGCTACATAGGCAGTGATCAGAGATGTTTATTGTACAACTGCATCAAACTTGTGGCCATTCTCTCTGTCAACTACCTCCAGAAAAAAGCTACAAGCATAGCCATGACCAGAACAGGATCGTTTCTCGGATAAACAGTGAGTCGAAACTTGCGCCGTGAATAGATGACCTTCTGAAGCTTGTAACAAAGGCTTGTCTGCACAAAATATGAGCATTTAGCTACTGCCTTACTATTTTACCCCTTTCAAATTTAATGCAATATTAATCTCACAGTTCTTGTTTCAATTTGAAAATGCAGGGTATGGGAATTAGATCTATTATTTCCTTGGTAATTGAAGCCAATCTCCGAAACAGCACAAATTAGTTTCGAGTCAAACGAAATCTAATCCAGGTGATGAATCAATGGATATCTATTGGCTTCCATACCAGGACAGAAATTATTTGGGTCCAGGGTAACATAATGTACAAACACATAAATCTGGAATACCATTCATGTCATAGATGATGGGAGTTAAAGCCAAGATGCTGCATTCCTTCCTCATTACCTGAGCAAAAATGGAATCTCCCGTGAATATGGTGCATGATCTCCGAAATGGGTTGCCTTTTAGTCTAAAACTTGGTTTTAGATCTCCTTGATTTCTGCCCAGCAAGACTACTTCTAGCTCAGTTTTAAATGGAGAATACAATGTCTTTTCCACTGTAAAAATCAAATCCTTCCATTCATAGTTGTTCCCTCTGAAGGCTTGCCAGCCATCCTACAAGAAAAATATGCTCAAGATGTTTGACATGAAGCTGAGTAAAAATATATTTAAGAAAAACATAGTAAAGCTTTATCTGGATAGGCACGCCAATTTTGAACTTACAACAATGAAATGGCATTCCCATTTTGTGGATGCAGATAATAATCAGGTCTCCATGAATAACGAAGTCTCCAAACATTTATGAGTTACCATCCTAATCTTGTACAGCAAGTATTTTGTTGAATATGGTTTCATTATACAGGTTCTTTTATGTATGTTCTAGCATTCAAATAGAGAATCACCAAATTAATTTGCTGCTATGCTGTCAAACAGGAAGTAATACATGTCTCCATGAGGATTACACTCATGATACTGACTGATGATAACTTTGTTGTTTCATTTCCATTATTTCCTTTTTTTTGGGTGGCAGGGGTACTACGATGGTCCAAACCCAGACAAATATTAGACCAAGGATCTGTTTGGGAGAATCCAGACAAGTCTCACTGGCTCCAGTAGGATGGGCTGGAGAAGAATGAAGGTCGAGAGTGGGGGAGAAGAAGGAAGCACTGGGGCATCATGGGGCCCGATCCCCACAAGATGAAAAAAAAGACCTGAGAGATCTTTTAATTCATCCCATGGGGATTGTGCATGCATGGCCCCATGGACTATCCCTTTCCTGCTACCGCTCTCCCCCTTCTTTCTTTCGTGTAAAAAACCTCTGCGCACCCTATCCTGTCAGGTCCTCTGTGATTTTCTCAAACCTGACCTGAGGGCTGTGGGTCGCATCAAACCCAGGCCTCAGGTCTCTTGTATGAACACAAAGAGACTCTACCAACTTCATTAGTTGGCAACATCCCTTTTCTTTCATTTTTCATTATATATTTGATATTTCTTCTGGATTATGTACAGCCAGCACTCATGTTGGTTACACTAATAATCTTTTTCTTTCCCCCTTTTTTTTTCTGCCTGATAATGGATCGCCAGACACAGGAAAGATGAAAGATTCCTTCAAATGTTTCTGAAAGAAAACTACAATGGTTTTTCTTCTTGGTTGTGAGACTTCAAACCTCTTCCTGTGGCCAAAATAATACCTAAATGCATAAAGAGGGACAGCCAATGTGATCAAAGAAAGTGTGACAGCCAATTAATGAGGGCCAATTGATGCATACAAATACCTATAATATTGTGGAATTAAGGTTCAGCAACAAAATGGTTCTCCAAAAAAGGGAAAAAAATTAAGCAACAAAATAAAATGATGAATGCCAAATTGGTGACAAATTCAACTCATGATGATATCAAAAGAATTATGCTGGATTTATGCTTGAGGAGTCAAACATTAAACTGTTACCAACATGATTTGAAGTTCTTGGCACGCCTACATTTCTCATAAACAGTAATATGAGCTTGGCTCCAATTGAATCTCATTGAAGGAAACATTAAAGTGCTCAAAAGTGATAAAGAGTCATTGCAAGTCATACAAGGATTATAACCTGTTTGGTTAACCTTCTATTATTCCCAGTTTTCTACTCAGTGTTACTCTAGTTGGCATAAAATGGAGTCGGATTTGAGTTGGAATAGCATAGAGTTCTAGATAAAGTAGTAGAGTCCAAGATGAAGCAGGACTGGTTGACAGCATCAGGCAGTGCTAAATAGTCTAGATAGAGGAGGACTTTGTTCCTTATTGGTATTAGATTTTCTTATATTTATATAAATAGTCTAGTAGATTCAGGTTATATGCTATAGGTGTCATGCTATTGGATATATGCACAGGTTTTATATTTGGAGGGTTTTGATAGGCGTCCACATAGCGAAGAGGCATCCCTCCTTGTCTCCAGAAGAGTGTGTGTGGGGCCTGGAGTAGAAGCCAAGAACTTCGATCCTGGTTGGTAGATTTTCTCCAAAAACTAGATCAGTCTCAATTAATTTTTTAGGGTTTCGGATCACGGAGATGATCGAAAAATCTGCTGGAGAAGTTTCTAATATATCCAAAAGAAAATATCGAACATTTCAGATAAATTATAGTTTAGACGTGAACTAGATTAAAATTACGATCTTGAAATGTTTGCTTAGTTTAGTTAAGAGATTTCCCTTCAACATCAAAAAAAAAAAATCTTCCCATTTATAAAAGACAAGGGAAAAGAGAGGCTTACGTTGTGGTGGACGACGGTGATCAAGGGATTGCCCATCGCGTCGAAGAGGGTTTTGATCCGGTGGGGAGAGGGGCGGGAACATCGTTTGATTCGGAATACAAGATTCCCGTTTGCATCGTACACCGTCAGGTCGCCGGCTCCGGTGAGGCCGAGAGGGGCCTTGGTAATCATGAAGTCGACCGGGATCTGCCACGCCGACGGGGAGATAGACGCATTCATGATCTCCAACGGAACCCTTCGCGAGGGAGAAGAAGAGAAGACCAAAGCGTGTTCTAAAGGGCTCGGTCGGTAAATATTTGGGTTTTTTTCAACTCCGGCGGCGACGTTTGCGGCCTCGGTCCCGACGCCTAGAAAAATCGTTGTCTCAAGCGTCAGCTTTCCGTCCTACATCAACCCGAGCTCAACCTGTCCATCTAACCTGGCTACGAACCCAACCAACCAAATACAAACTTGATCCAGTTTTAAAGTTTACAACTATGTGGGTGGGGCCAATTGATCGAAACCAAGATCTAAATTAGGTTAGGAGCCCAATCATAAAAAGATGAATTAGGTTCCGATTCAGAAAGGAAAAAGCTAAATATCACCCGCCAGCCCACTGCTATGTTTAGTTGATTTGGCCGAGTGACTGTCTGCAACATTAATTCCAGTCTCCTAAATCAGTCAAGTAAATTTTAAAAAAAAAATTGATGGCCGTAGCAAAAAAATATATATTAAAATTTAAAATTTTTTTCATACATATCTTTCTAAACATTCAAATTTACATGAATATTTTTTTAAAATTAATATTTATACATATATTTTAATAAAATATTTATTTTATATGTATATCTTTTTTTTCTTATTTTTTTTATATATATACCCATATTATTTAATATTATTAAAAAATTAATAATTTAAAATTTAAATAACTAAAATATTTTTACAGATAGATGTGCAAAAAGAAAATTTATAAAGATATATATGCAAATAGTAATTTTATAGGAATATTTATGTAAATTTGAATGTTTAGAAAGATATACACACAAAAAATTTTAATTGAATTTTTTTCGTGTAAATCCTTTCAAATATTTAAATTTACGTGAATATCATCATAAAATTACTATTTACATATATATCTCTATAAATTATTCTTTTTGCACATCTATCTATAAATATATTTTAATCATTTTAATTTTAAATTATTAATTTTTAACGGTGTTAGATAATATGGATACATATGCAAAAAAAGATATTTTATGAGGGCATACATACACATATCAATTTTGAAAGGATATTTATGTAAATTTTAATATTTAAGAGAACATATATATAATTTTATTTTTAATTTGAATTTTTTTTTTTTGGATAAAGTGTCATGATTATATGGTATTGACATAAATATGTCGATCAGTAGCATTTAAGGTTAACCGTCGATCATTTTTGAATGACCCAAACTTAGAGATCATCAATGTTAAGTCATTTAAGGTAGATTGGGAGCCATCAAGGTAAACCGGCAATTTAGGGAATCAACTAATAACAGTCTTCAAATCCCCGTCAACAAATATATTGGAGATTTTTAGCTATAGCTGCATATAGACCAAACCCTCCTTATTTGAAGTCAAGTGGAGACTTGCATGGTATATATTATAATAAGGTTTGAATTTGCTTCTCTCAATCCCAGCCAGACGGTTTGAAATCAGTTTGATATGTTTCGTAGTTCATACAAGTCTAACCTAAATCACAGTCCAACTAATTCTTATCAGGAGCGAGTCAGATCATGTTCAGGTGGAGGCTTGCATAGTTACGTTGTTGAACGGGACCGTGGCCGGAATGCCGGATGGGGTTGTAGAGCAGCAAATCGTTTATTAATTCCGAGAGCATCAAATACCGACGAAGATTGGCTTCTCGTCGAGTTGGGCGATATTCCCATTGCAAGTAGTAGCCGGAGAAGAACCCAAGGTATGTTCTTGATATCACCGCCACCAATCTCGATCTTTTCTGCTGCCCCTCCATGCGGAGGATCGAACAGATTTATCTCTATTCTCTTTTGTTCAAATTAGGATTTTATGAGGGTTTGGTGCGTGGATAATCTTGCCCTAAATTTCGAGTCCCACCGATATCTGATTTGAATGGGTTATTTTTAAGATATTTATAGCGTAGTTATGCTGAATCGCTTCAACAATCCTTGATTTGCTGCTCCTTGACCTCTGCTGTTTTCTTGCTGCGGTCTGTATTTTTTTTTTTTAAAATTTTTGGCTTTCTTGATGCTTTATCGATTGGCATATGCTAACGGGGATCATGTATTCCAAGATTTCCTGGTACTTTGATCCACTGCAGCAGATCCAAACTTGAGATCTTTTCCCTGTTCTTGATGCTGCAAAAGCAGTAATAGAGCTACGCCTTTCAATATTAGAGGGCAACTCGGATCAATATTATTTTATATATGACTTTCCCTAGTTGACTTACATTGTTTAATGCGACAACAAGAATTTCCTATACAAGTTCTAAGTTAAAATGTAGATAAGCAACATATTTGAAATTGACATGCTTCTATCTATCTCCAAAGTAATATTGCATCTTTCATTCTCGAGTCAAAGTTAACTAAATATAGAGCTGATTCCAACGTGAGCTCTGTAAAAGCGCATACATCTCCAAGCAACAAATAGGATAAAATTGTTTGAAGCCATGTTCTTTGCTCCAGAAGTTGGAGAAAGATATGGGGGTTAAGGCATCCCCCCGGTAACCTGTGGAGATTTCAATTTATGCCTAACAGTTGATGATAGAAGTTTAAAGAGGGTAAAATCAATAAATTTAATATTTCTCTTTCTCAAGACAGTATGCTGTTTTGTATCTCCACTTCTTGAAAGTGCCTATGCTTGCTTGAATTGAGAAAGCTGATGCATTAATTTGAAAGAAGTTAGTGGTTGATTAGACAATCTGATTTAATTTTTAGGACAACGAGGACCTGAAATTGGAGTTAGTGCATGCTCCAACTAGTTAATAAAGAAGGTGAGATGACGTATGGTTGCCATTCATTTTCCTGATACCATTCTGATTACCTTATGCTCATTATGCCTTGTGTCTTTCAAAGTGAATGAATTCACAACATGCATGTTTAGCAGCATAAATCTATGGTTTCATTCTTGCTGGTTTGTGGAGCGTTAGAGCATAAAATATTAGGGTGGAAATATCTTCTCTTGCATATGTTAGGAGATCGGAAAAAGTAATATAATTTTTTAGTAAAAGCTAGAGGGATATAGATAGATATTAATATGATCATATACTGTAAAGAGGTTAGGCTTGAGTAGGTTGTTTTGAAGCATTTAGAATTGGGAAGACACAGAACTTAGTTATCTACCTCCGATCTATTGATGATGTTTCTTGATTTTGGTTCAGCTGATTCTGCATAAAACTATTCTTAATGTTCAACTGATTTCAACCTCTTATTTTTAATGTTTTCAATTATGATAACATAACTCACCCCAGAGGCGAAGCCATAGCCATAGTTCTCAGAGGCGCATCCTCCCTCCCATGCCGCTTCACCAAATCGATACCGGAAGACATGCCGGTCAATGATCAGTTCGACACAGTAGGAATCCGTATCATGCCGTTCTGGGATGTACTGAAATAGGAAGAGCCAAAGAAAGAGAAGCAGAGGGGAAGAGAGTGTGAGTCAGAGAGGGAGAAATAGGGAGAGAAGTGGGGGGAGGGTGTGAATGCTTTAATCCCGACCGAAACCCCACACACACACACACAAAAAAAAAAAAAAAAAAAAAAGCTCCTTTATTAATGCATGCTCTATCCACCATGGGTCACTTCAACATGAAACTTTATTCCAAAGGGAAAAAACATAATAAATAATCAGTCCGTTCTCTTATGATTTCCATATTTGGAAAGGATATCATAGTGTGACATGTTCTTTGTGGCTCTGCTCATTTGCTTCTAATTCTTTTAAAGCAGTTTGTTAATAACTACAACAAATTATGTGCTTCCCCTAGAATCCTGCTCATTCAAAGACTCCATAATCCATATCCAATTAAATGGTGATAAATCTGAGGTCCAAAACTTCTCCCTTTCATAGACCTGGCCAAACTTGGTTGCGCCCCTATACTTTCATCAAATTCTCTCAATCTTCTTACCATCCATTCATTTTTCTTCATGTTCGTGGCTACTTTATTCATGCACCAATCAACCTCTGAATGCTCAATGCACCAAAACCACTTGCAAAATTTACTCACAATGTTTTGACAGATGGCGACACCTGTGCATAAGTTTATATTCATCTCTTGGCCATATTTGTTAATATACTCTTCCTTCTTTTCTCACCATCCCTCCCCCACTTTCCCCCAAAATAGAGTTCCTCAGTCCTAGCCTGACTCTCCCAATGGCAATTTTTATTGATTCATACCATATGACAAGCAAAATAACCATTTTGATCCCCCTAGTTTTGTCTGTTAGGACATTTTTGACAAGATGGAGGAGATAATAACTTCAAGTTGATCCTTGGTGTAGTGTTGTAAGTATATTGCAATTGGTAAATTAGTTGATGGCCTTTTTGTTGCATCTATCATCTGGTGAAGTCATTAAAGGAGTTGACATGTTGGACCTTAGATTTATATCTAGATTTGATCCATTCAGTTCTGGTTTGGTTGGTACCCTTTTTCAGGTTGATTGATCTATGATGGTTTCACTTGTGGAAGACATCAGACTGATTATGTTATTAGCATTCATAAAAGTGAGATTATAAGCGGTAGTGGATTGATTAGGATGAACATTCCTTGGTTTTCCTTTTCAAAGAGGCCTTGTTAGGGTCAGCCATACCTTATGGTTGTTCATAAGGTAGTGATAAACAAATTAACATTCAATGCTGTATTGAAGTTGATTTGCAGACAATCAAGTTCTTGTGGAATTGGTCTTCTCTTGTTTATTTTTGAAGAAAATGGTTTTGCTGAAAGATGATGTAGCACTTCCTCCAACTTATTCATCAACGATGAGAATATTATTCTGAATGCAGTGGTCTCAAGGTAATAAATTCTGTGGCATAGATTTGTAAGACAACCGTAATTCCTTGGTTAAGCCTATTATGTGAAAAACTTTACCCAAAATACAGTGCAGCATATCATCAAACTCTTCTGCCGCACCCTGCCCAACAAAGCACTTCTTTTTTTTGGTCTTGTACCATGCAATCGCATCAGCCTTTGTAATTGAAAATTAGATTATACCTCTGTTTGTTATCTTGAGTATCATTTATGTTCCTTTTTCCTTTTAGGTTAAAGATAGAAACAAGATGCCTGCCATTGCTCACCACCCAGGGGGAGTGCAGCTGCAGCTGCAAGCTTGCGAAGGCGGCGGTCATCTGCCGGTGAAGGTGCAAGCACAATGCTCCAGTTCTACACTGATGTTGCCACAGGCGATAAGATGTCTCCTAATACTGTCCTTTTTATGAGTGTTGGATTTATTGCTGTGGTTGCGCTGCTGCATCTGGTTGGTTTATTTGGTTTGCCAATAGAGCTTCAATATGTGCAGTAACTTGAATCTTCCTAAGTAGTGTTTTTATTAGCATCAGACATACACTTGTTGAATTTGGAGGGTCAGGTGATTTAGCAACCATGTTGTGTGACTTGAGGGATCTCATCATTTTGACTGAAAAATCAAAAATTATGAGGGTGATACACAGAGACACACACACACATATATATGAAAGAAATCATGAAGGTGACAGTCATGCATGTGGCTCACCTGAAATTATAACAGCGATGGTTCTATCGTGAAATGACTTATGAAATCTAACATGCTGGATTTTTTTCTTTTTAAAAAAAATCTTGCAAACAATTGAAGTGTACTGTATAAGACTACAATGGTTAATTAATCTGTAGTATTCCTGATTATTAATGTAGTGTGGTCATAGAAGTTTGAGTGGCTTCAATTTGATGCTTTTTAGTGGGTGTCAATTGGCAAGAATGGTTCCATGTTAGTTAATCTTCTGCTTGAATACTGAAAGGAGGACATTTGTGAAGGTTGGAGTCTTTTGTTGCCTTTGCAGGAGTTTAGATGAATGAAGCACTGTATTCTTTGGCCCGTGGCTGGTCTGCTTTCACCTTTAGGCTAGTACATATCTACGTGCTGCTATATCATCTTATCAAATAGATTGGGCGAAATCTTGGATTGGATTTGCGCATTATCAGCACCCCCATTCTTCAGAGCATTCTAGTTAAAGTTACCATGCTCTACTTTGCATGCATTCATATGCTGTGAGAAGGAAACCAACCAGCAAACCTACTGGCTAATTTCTACATCGTATTAAATAGACTGGATGAAGTCTTGGATTCTAATTATCCTGCTGCTCTTAATCTTCTCACGGATGCTGATTCTACTGGGATGCAGTTTTAATGTCTGTAATTAAGGGAGTTGTCCCCTAGCTTCTACATCAAAAAAAAAAAAAAATGAAGAAGGAAAAAAAGGTGAAATGCTTCTACTTGTGAGAAAATGGTGTTTCCTTAAATGACCATCAATTTACGGCCATTATATAAGTTCTAATGGTTGTCGGCATGCTATGTACATAACGAAACACGTCATCCATTTACATGCACAAACTTTTATCATCATAATACTAGACATAGATATTGATGAGGTAAAAAGTTGATCTTTAATCATTTTGTTTTACAATCCAAAAAGGTATATGAATGAATTGTTGCTTGTATTAAAGCTAACCGTGCACCATATAATATGTTTTTTTTAAATTGTTTATTTTGGTCAGATATATGTCATACAGGCAATACACGTGCCCTAGACTGGTAAACTCTAAGTTGAGCAAACTAGTCGCCAATATAAAAAAATTGATTTTGTAGTATTTTCTTTAACTTGATTTCATAGTAATATGAAGGTAAGGTCAACAAATTGACTGCCACAAAATTTGAATTTCCTGTTAGTTTTTAGGGGTAAAAACAAGCTGTTTATAAAAAAGCTGGTGTCAGCAAAGGAATCAGGAAGACTAATAAACTTTAATTTTCTAGTAAACATTGATAGGTCCATAAAGAGTCAGTGCAAGATCCTTTCATGTAAACCAACTTCCTAGCAATTGCTGCTTATCAAAATCGCAAAGGATCCGCACTCACAGCCAGTACTTTTAGCGCATGAAATTAAACAGGAAAAAAATATCGCAAATTGGCCGTTACTACAATGGTCGTGACATCACTTGTATAAATGGACTCAAGTACCTCTCAATCGACTAGACATCACTGTTTCATATGTAACATGAACTTAGACCCAACCTTAGGTAAGCTGAAAGCATAGTGGGTCGAAAAAAGTCATCCAAACACCCTGGTTGTGAACAAGGAGGAGCAGACCAAATTAAACCAGAGAAAGAGTATGGCCAGAATGACTCATCGTTCTTCTAGGGTGATCAGGACTTGGCGCGAGTTGTTTTCCTGATGTGATAAACCACAGTGATCTCTTTTAATCCATTATGCTCGTTTGTTTTGTAATGTGGCCAAGGATGGAGGCAACGAGTGATACAATCACTGGTGCCACGGCATCGTCCAAATCAGCAACAAAGTCGTGCTTGGCGCTGCTTCTGCTCCTTTGTCAACTTATGGTGGTAAGCATTTTGGTGTGCAGCCCACAATTTATAAGGTACAGATAGATAAGTACATTCGTTTTGAACTCATAATATTGATGTGAATTGGAATCTATGAATATATTTTGATGTTTTTAACTTAACATGCATGGCGTGCACCTGTAGAGCATTCAACTCAACTAAGCTCTAATCCCAAAGTAGTTCGGGATAGGCTATGAGTTTATTATTAATTCATGAAATAAGTAATTCTATCATAAAAATGGTAGAGTTTGAGCCTTAAAAAAAATTATAGAAACATTCGATTCCTTCAACTTTAGTCCAATTTCACTTACACTTTCTATGCTTTAAAAAGTATCAAACCGATCCTTCTAATTATCAATATGCTTCAATATAGTCTAATCGTCTATCTCTGTTAATGGAATGATGTCATGTGACCATTACATGATACTATTATTTTATAAAATGATAAAAATACCTTTATCTCCACCTCCTTCCTCTCTTCTCTCCGATTGATCTTCTCCTCCTCTGTTGTTGGCATCTCTCTTTCTCCCTCCTCTCCTCATCTATTTCTTCTCCTCCATGATGGCTCCCTCCACCTCCATCTATCCCTCATCGACGACCTCTCTTGTCCCTCATCCTCTTCCCTCCATCCATTTTTTCTCTTCTTCCTCTAAGCTTGCCCATGAGCCCTTTCTCTTTATGGTGGCTTTTTTCATTTTCAATCGTTCTTCATCAGTGATCCATTCATCTCCTTATCCCCTTCCTTCTCATTTATTTTTTCACTTCATCTTTCTCTTTCTCCATACTGTGCCCATGAGCCATCCCCTCTCTTCCCCTCTTTTCCTCCTCATCCTCCTCCAAGCCGTTTACGAGCATCTCCTCTCTTTTCTCCTCATCCTTCTCCTCCAAGCCATCCATAAGCCATCCTCTCTCTCCTCTAAGCCGTCCATAAGCCATCCTCTCTCCTCTTCTCCCTTCCCTCCTCACCCTCCTTTTACAAGTTGCCCATAAGCCATCCCCTCTTTCTCTTCCTTCTTATTGCCTTCTCCTCCTCCAATCCCACCCATAAGGCCTTTGATGTCATCTTCCTCCTCCACATCGACCTCCACGACCTCACCTCTCTATGATGGCTCCCTCTATCTCCATCTTTTCCTCATGATGACCCATTCCATTTGAGCAACGGATATTTCTATTCATTAAGATAAAAAACTAATACTATTTTTGAGGGAATAAAATAAGCGATGCTTTGCTTTGGTGCATCCCATGCCTACTAACTAGTGCTTGAGACAACTATCCTTAGTATGGAGTCTGTCATAAACAAACTACAGGCTTAACGTCTCGTTTTTGGTTCCCAATGGCTAAAAATGGCTAGTCTAATTTTTTAGAAGATTTAAATACCTCCAAATATAATCAAGAGCTACGAGAGTGGATCCAAGATGAAAAAAGAGAAAAACTCAAGTTCTTGGTGAAAACATTGAATATTCTTGAGCAAGTCAAAAGAAGAGGATTTAAGAACATTTATTGAGTAAGCTATCTTGAGTATATTCATAATAACTTTCAAAGAAGTCTTTCATTGATCGAAGAAAAGAAATTCAAGTTTCAACAAGTATTCATCATTAACTTTAACCGAGCTTCAATAAATTTTATTTTTTTAATGCTCTTACTTATTTTTTCTAATTTTTATTATATATATTATTTTTTTATAAGTTTTTTGGGATAGAAATTTATGACATAGACTTATCCAAGCCTATAATTTGATTTTGTATTAATTAAGTCTAGCAGTGACTTATTTGGAAGGATTTTGATTAATTTTTTATGTAAAATCAATTGGATTGATTGTGAGCTTACTAAAATAATTGATTAGATCGATTGTGAGTCTGGATAAAACAATCATACTATAATCAAGAGAATTATAATAGAATTTTCAAATATGAAGACTTAAAGAGCAGACATAAATATCGGGTTTATATTAAACTACTATAAATTATTATGTTTATGTTGCTTACTTTAGTTCTTATATTATGCATTGATTTATCATTTATTTTGCTATACATATTTATTACTTCTACTGTACACTTACTTAGTTTACTTTAATTAAGCATGTACTTGATTTAAGATTATAAAAATTTTAAAAAAATCTAGTTCACCCTCTTCCCCTCTTGACTTGTCTATTTGAGTAATAATTGATATTAGAGCAGGTGTTCTTTAATCTTTTATAGACTTAACCATCTAGAGCTCAAGATCAACGGTAATTCTTAAAATATTTTTTGATGAAAGATACTCACTTGTAAAACCATCTCTTTTTTATGAATTTGATTATATTTATTGAAAAATTAAAATAAAAATTTTTATTTAAGCATAATACTATGCTTTGTAAAATATTATAGTACACGGTCTCTACACATTCACTAAAATTATAAATAAAGTTTAAATTTCTAAATATAAAAATGAATAGAATAATAAAAAAAATTAGCTCAATTGAATGCAAATGCAATGAATATACTTTATTATGCCCTTTATGAATATCAATTTAATAGAATATATACATATTCTTCTGCTAAAGAAATCTAGAATATATTGAAAATAATTTATGAAGGTACTTGTCACGCCCCAAATCCGGGACATAACACGGCCATGCTACCGAAAGATGGAACCCACGATAACACGAAGCCAATTCATCATAATCATCTAAAATTCATCAAATAAAAAGATTCAATTCTATTATTCATCAAATAATCGAACCAATATTGATTCAGAGCATCTAAATCCAAAAGTAAGTACTAACCCGAATCTCAACATTCATAAATAACTACAAATCCATGATTATAAAATAAATTAAACTTCTGTTGCCTAATTTTTTTTTTCAGCTTGCTATGCCGATCTTCAAGCTTGGATTCCTTTTTGCCGATCCTAACCTTATTTTTCTGTTCAAACAAAAAGAAAACAAAAAGAATATGAGCTACACTAGCCCAGTAAGTAGAACTTGCACTTCCTTATCGGATCAAGCATAAGTTTTTCATGATAATGCAATATTTAGAAAATAGCAGGTAATACAAAATAAAGTATTTCATAGAACGTATAACAAAACAAGTTATAAACTCATCATGCATGCATAAATCATGTATATTTCACAATCATGAATCGTAAATCATTTTCATCATGTATTCATGTCATGTTTCAAAACATTGCTCACAGACATTCTTGCTAAGGTCACTATTATACCCGTGACAGGGCCATGTTTCTTAATCGACAGAGTTCTTAATTCATGTGCCAACTTTATACCCGCTGGCAGGGCCATTTTTCGTGTGGATGCTAGCTCCGGATGTCGACCTTCCCAAAGGAATTCATTCATAGCCATCTGAGAGCCTTTGAAATCATTATATCTTTTCTTAAAGCATACATATACATAGATGGAAAAACAATGAAATTCATGCTTCATAATCATACTTATTTTCATAAGACATATTCATGAAATCAATGCTCATAATAAAACATGCTTTTTCATATCACATATGCCGATCCTTATTTTATGAAAAATTTTGATTTTATCAATAGTAATTCTTTGCATAAAAATATGATCATTTAAAAATAAATAAGGAGCATAAGATCTACTTACCTCGTTCATCTTAGATCTTCAGACTTTGTTAAAAGAATCAGCTAATCCTATTTAAAATATCAAATCATCATCAATTTCTATTTCATAAATATAATAAGATTAAATCATAAGGAAAGAGGATTATTGTCCGGATGTGTAGGTCCATCCAGATATCAGGACAATTCAGGGTCTCTGATCTGAGGGTCAGATTAAAGTGACTTGATCAAGAAATCATGAAGCACAGATCGAATTAAAGTCAAGATCAATCAATAGGATTCTTTAATAATAAATTTGAAAGATCTTTGATACGATCAGATAAGGTTGTCATACAGCACGGATATCAAAGCAGCTTCAGATCATCTTGTTAGAGTCAATATAAGCTTCTAAAAGATGAAGGCATGACTCGATACAGGATTCATAGATCTTTTTTTTTAGAGAGAGAAAGTCGGTCATGAGAGAGAAAGTAGAGAGAGAAAGTGGAGAGAGAATCTTCGTATCCTTTAAAAATGGCAATCATGATTGAGATCATCAGAGATCATATCAAGGTGACTTAATATAGATTGACCATGATTGATATTATCAATTTCGAAAAAGAATCGGATCGGGATCCGATCTACTGCACGAATTTTGGAGCAGTCCCAAATCATCATATTTTCATCTCAAGTTTATCCTAGGGTCTGTGATGTAATTAGAGAGAGAGAATGATCCTAGAGAGACGAAATCCATAATGAGAGAGAAAGGTCTAGAGAGAGAAAATAAAAAGAAAATCTAGAGAGAGAAAATATAGAGAGAAGGTAGAGAGAGAAAGTCCAATTCTAGAGAGAGAAAGACTTTAGAGAGAGATGAGAAAAATTTTCTCTCACATATATATATATATATTTTTTTTCTTTTTCTTTTTCTTTTTAGAGAGAGACAATAGAGAGAGAGAGAGAGAAAAAGAGGGAAGAGAGGAAAATTTTCTCTTTTCTTATTATTATTATTATTATTATTATTATTATTATTTTTCTATTTTGTATTTTTTTTGCTTTTCTTTTTTTTTTCTTTCTTTTTTTTTCTTTTTCCTTTTTCTTTTCTTTTTCTTTTTCTTTTTTCTTTTTTTTTCTTTTCCTTTCCTTTTCTTTTTCTTTTTCCTTCTCTTTTCTTTTTCTTTTTCCCCCCGTGGCCTTCTTTGGCCGGAACAGGGGAGGACTAGAGGGACGTTGCCCGTGGTCCGGCGGGCTGTGGCGGCACGACCGGTGGTCCGGCAGCGGCGACCGACGGCGATGGAGCCGGAGATGGCCGGCGGCGAGGTTCGGCCGGTGGGAAGTTAGAAAAAAATGGAAAAAACAGGAGACCGCCCCTTTCCTTGAATTTTCTCCGGTCATTGGCCGATCACCGGCGGCCATGACCTTCGGGGAAGATAGGTAGAGAGGTGGGGTCCAGACCTAGGGGTGCGGTGCCATGGACGGCGGCGCTGGTGGCCGAAAAAGGGAGGGAGATGGCTCGACCGAACAGAGCAAAACATGATCTTGGCTCTTTGTGGATTTTCCGACAAAGTCGGCGACCGACAATGATGTTTGGGCCAGAGGGGAAACGGAAGAAGGAGAGGAAGAAAGGTTGGAGCCTTACCTGAGCTCCGACGGCGTCTTCGGCCTCTGATTTCCGGCGAGCACAAGAATAGGAGGCCGCGGCTTCAACGGGAAAATCGGAGAAAAATCTCCGACAATCATCGGTGGCTGCAGGGTCTACCCATAGAGGAGAGGGGAAGGGTTCTTATAGAGCTCGTCCTAGGGTCTTTCAATGGCCCTAGGACTCCGATTCTTGATCGGGGAAAAGGAAGACTCCGATCGGGAGTCTTCCTGCTCTGTTTTTTCTTTTTTTTTTTCTCTGGTGGGGTTTGTGAACTGGTTTTGGGCCCTATTGGGCCGGATTATCACAGTACTAATAAAATAAAAGAATTAGAAATTAGTATGCTAGCACATGAATATGAAATATTTAAAATAAAATTTTTTGAATATATTTCTAATATAGTTTCAATATTTACAAGCATTATCAATGATCTGAATTTATTAAAAAAATCTTACATTAATACTGATTTTGTAAGAAAGATTCTAAGATCTTTATCTAGATCTTGGAAAGCCAAAGTGATAGCTATTCAAGAGGCAAAGGAGGTGTTGGGTATAAAAATACCCACAGCCGAAATCCTCAGCATAATCGACAGCAGGAAGACTCCGCCCGGACTCCTACGGGAGCCGGGCTTCGACCTCGACTCCAACAGATGAAGACAGACTTCATCCGGACTCCTACGGGAGCCGGACTCCGCCGACAACACCAACAGCAGGAAGACTCCGCCCGGACTCCTACGGGAGTCGGACTCCGTCCTCAACTTCGACCACTGGTAAGCACTGTCCGGACTCCTACGGGAGCCGGACTTCGCATTTAACCTTGATTGCAGGAAGACTTCATCCGGACTCCTACGGGAGCCGGGCTTCGACCTCGACTCCAACAGATGAAGACAGACTTCATCCGGACTCCTACGGGAGCCGGACTCCGCCGACAACACCAACAGCAGGAAGACTCCGCCCAGACTCCTATGGGAGCCGGGCTCCGTCCTCAACTTCAACCACTGGTAAGTACAGTCCGGACTCCTACGGGAGCCGGGCTTCGCCTTTAACCCTGATTGCAGATAGACTCCGCCCGGACTCCTACGGGAGCCGCGCTTCGACCTCGACTCCAACAGATGAAAACAGACTTCATCCGGACTCCTACGGGAGCCAGACTCCGCCGACAACACCAACAGCAGGAAGACTCCGCCCGGACTCCTACGGGAGCCGGGCTCCGTCCTCAACTTCGACCGCTGGTAAGCACTGTCCGGACTCCTACGGGAGCCGGACTTCGCATTTAACCTTGATTGCAGGAAGACTTCATCCGGACTCCTACGGAGGCCAGAGTCCGGCCGCTGCCGAACGTCAGCCAGCAGATCAGCACTCCCAGGCCACAATCACGGCTATGATCCTGCTCCACTCTTTGCGGCAGATCCTACGCAGCCCCATCATTATCCGACAGGCTGTATCAACGGCCATAATTCTGCTCCACCCATTGCGGCAGATCCTACGCGGCCCCATTATCCTCTGGCAGGCTGTATCAACGGCCATAACTCTGCTCCACTCTCTGCGGCAGACCCCGCGCAGCTCCATTACTGCCTGGCAGGCCACGACAAACGGCCCCAACTCCGCTCCACCTCCTGCGACGGATATCACACGATTCTCCCTTCCACGTGGCACACTCCAGCAATGGTCACGAGTCCACTCCACTACTCTTCGCCGCATATTCCGCCTGACCCCTAGGCAGCCCACTACGAGGCAGTTACAAGTGTCACCATCGGTCCGTTACCTCCTCCGCCTATAAAAGGGAGGACTCAGATACGTTATTCTATAAGCTCATTTTTTATCTCAAAACTCTGCTAAATTCTCCATTCGAGCGCTCCATTCTTGTTGAGGTAGAGAACTGACTTGAGCGTCGGAGGATCTTGCCGGAGCAACCCCACCTCCGATTTAGACTTCCTTTGCAGGTCCCGGCGGCGACCGCGACTTCCCCGACTCCAGCTCATCCGGCGCCAGCGGATTTTTGCACCAACAGGATGTATTGACTATCCAAAGAAGAGCTCATGGATTCTCTCGATGAGCAAACTATAATGAATTAAGAAGAAGAAAATAATAATAAGAGAAAAAAATATTGTCATTCAAGTCTTCAAATTAAAAAGATAATATGAAAATTTAAAAATTCGATGATGAAGATGAAGATTTATCATTAATCATCAAAAATTTAAAAACTTTCTGAAGATCGAGAATAAGAAGAAGCAAGCAAGAAAGAAAGAAATAAGAGAAAATAAAGCTTTGATTAAGAGGGAGCTAAGAAAGAAAAGAAGAAGAAAAGAAAAATCTAAAGCGACAACAAAGATTTAAATATCAAGGAAGAAAAAATAAATAAGTTATGCTTTATGGCACAAAGAGGTAAAGTATGTCTTGAAAATCAATCTGAATTTACTTTTGAAGAATTATAAGATATATTTTATGAATTAATAAATAATTTAAAAAAGATACGATATAAAAATAAAAAGTTTAAAAGAGAAAATTAGATTCCTACCAAAGAAAAAGAAAGATTTCGAAATAAAAAGAATGATTTGATAAAAAAAAATATTAAGCTAAAAGAGGAAGTTAATAAACTAAGACCTATAGTAGATAAAGTCACTTTGGGTTTGAAAAACTATAAATGATTTTGAATGATAAAAATTTATTTTCAATAAAACTTGAATTGAATTTAATTCTTTAAGAAAATAAAACTTATAGTAGATAAAGTCACTTCAGGTTTGGAAAACTACAAATGAATTTGAATGATAAAAATTTATTTTCAATAAAAATTAAATTGAATTTAATTTTTTAAGAAAATAAAAATTTTTGAACAATATGTTTATCAAAGCTTCTTCTGAAAATTCTTCAATAACTTATTTCAAATGCAATGGATTAGGCCATAAAGCTTATGATTGTAATATCAAGAAAATATATTATACCATAATTGAAAAGATTTGGATTCCAGAAGGAAGTATGTCTACTCACCCCAAAGGATCCAAGAAAGTTCGGATATCAAAATTGAAAAAATAATTATTTTATAGGTATGCCTAGTATCCTATGTATTAAAGAAGAGATGGTAATTAGACAATAGATGCTTGAGGTACATAATGGGAAATGAATCTCAACTCATCATCCTTGAAACTAAAGATAGAGAGATGGTAATATTTGATGGCAATGGTTAAGAAAAAGTCATTGATATTAGTAATATTAGAACCACCACTTTTATATTGATTAAAAAATATTATAGATAGTTTGATATATATTGAATTAATTTACAAATAAGTTAGTTAAAACTGAAAGTACTTGATGCTCTTATATATTTTAATGAATTAATTTTGATGAATCTTTTTGTGATATTTTATATGCTCGTTGTACTTAATATTTTGATACATATTGTAATGCTATGATACTTACTAAAGCTTATCAATATTGTTCTTATATCAAATTTTAATTTTATTTTTATAAAATTTCTAATATCTTTTGAAACAAATATGCTCTTATACTTTAAGATATATATTTTCATGTTTTGCTACTTTAATATTTCATAAGTTAATGTGCAACAAAAAATGAAATAAATAGTAAGGAAAAGAAAGAATATATAAGTAGCACATATAAAGTGGAGCATTTTTTTTTTGGTCTGAGAAAAAGAGAGCCTTTGACACAACGGTTATCAGCGGTTGGATAAAGCATTCTTTTCTAACTTCTAATCTCATTATCTGATTCTTGGAACCAGAAGCCACGATGGAGAGAACCATGGTAGTTGCTATCACCCCATGATGGAGAGAATCATGGTAGTTGATATCTCTCATGCGCTAAATCACTATGGTAGTTGCTATCTCCCACTATGCTAATCCACTAAACCAAGGATTTATTTGGTTCATACAAAGTGGAGGGAAAAAGGTATGGTCAACAAAAAATGAAAAAAAATTCATCTTATTTGGTTAAAGCTTTTTCTCAGGAATAAAATTCTCAAATTTTATTAGAAATATTTCAAATTTGATTGGAGTTGTCAAAGAAGATAGATGGAACGTTGCTTCTTACTAGAAATAAGATTCCCAAATTTTACACAAAAGAAAAACTTATATGAAATATGGAAAATTATTTCTGTGAGCCAAATAAGTCCTATATATATATATATATATATATATAGATCAGTAGGTCTCCTCTCCTCCTCATAAACAAACAAAAATAAATAAAGAGATGGAAAATGATACATCTGCCAACCAAACCTTGACAAGTAGTTTAATAATCAATCAAATTCGTACCTTATGAAATGAAGAAAGGTCAATCCTCTCCAGGTTATATCTACCTATGTGCTCCATTGACTTGCACCACTTGACTGCAAACGTTAATCCAAGCTAGGAGAGTACACACTGAAGATGAGCCTCAGAACTGGTACATCATGCGCTGAATTAGCCCAGACGGGCACCATTGTCGGCCCTCAGTTCTGTGCTCCTCACCCCATAGATCTTGCCTTCACTACAAGGGCTCCTTGGCTGAAGGATAACCACGTCACCGTTACCGATATACACGGAAAGTTTATCTTATGGAGTGCGGATGGCCCTACACAGGGTCTTGGAAGAAAGCGGATGTTGCATGACGCCGACGACAACCCTCTCATTTCTATGCGAGAGAAGGCCAGGCTTTGTTCTACTTACCTTTGCCTCTGTTTCCTTTCTTTTTAGTTCCATGGTATTGATTATGAGAGGCTAAACGTTTTCTCATCATGCAGACACTGACTGCTCACGAGCGCTGGGGAGCGTTTATTGGCGATAGTTCAGAGGACAGGGATTTATTGTTCAGTGTTAAGAAGAGTTCAATGTTCCAAACCAAGTCTAAGTTTGATGTGTTCCTGGCAGGCAATAAAGAAGAAAAAGTATGTGATTTTAAGATCACGGGGAGCTACCGCAAGAGGAGGTGCACTGTATACAAGGGAGATTCTCAAATGGTTTTAGCCCAGGTGAAAAATCTTAAAGATGAATTAGCGCATTTTTTTTAAAAAAAAATCATTCAGGTTCTATTAATTAATTTCTTCATGGGAAAAGGAGAAACTCGTCATCTATTTCATTGAGTATGAAATGAAAAAGAGTATTATTAATCCAGCTAATGCACCCATAGTCCAAACATGGCTGTCCCACTAACTGCAATTTGATAGGCGATTAGGGAGACCAACTCCCGTATGCACAATATAGGGGTTCGCAGGAGCACCCATGCTAACTGCTAGGCCAAAAGGTCTTTTACTTGTCCAATAAGACTCAATTATCAAAAAGATGGAGTACCAGCCTCATAGATAAATGATCCCCAGGACAAAATTAGGCACTTGAGATGCTCATTAGTTCATACATGCATATATTGGAAAGGAGGGGCTAGGACTCCGCCTTGAGCTGCTCATTCGTTCATACATGCAAGTATTGAAAAGGAGGGGCAAAGGCTCCACCGAAATTTTTTAGGTGTTGGTACAGAATGAACATCCATCTAGGTAGGAGATACGAGGCAATCCAAAAGAGTATTCTAACAACGATAGTGAGCACTAAAGTTATATAAGAGGGCAATATAGTAGAAGACAAACTCTTAATATGCCACTTCTTTCTCCAACTTAACTACTGATCTCTGATTGTTGTTCTTTCTCTAATAACAAGCATTCGCGTGTTCATTAGTTGCAAAAGGGGCTAATTTTGGTCTTCAAGGTAATCGATCTTATGTATATCGAAAAAGATAATCAATTTTACAATCACCCGAGACCTTATAAAAAAAAAAAGCAAGCTACAATGTGTTATTTGGACTTTTGATCATATATAAATATCTAAGATCTATCTATTGCAAAGTAAATATAGAACTAAACACACGCTTATATGGATCCTCACATGTATTTTTTATTGAAGTTTTGGCATCTTTGTCAGGCTAAAGATATAATCAATTCAAACCGAATCACGAGTACTATAAATCTAATGGCAAATGCCACTGTCAATCTGTGGTCCACCCAAGCCTACATTGTAATATTCCCTATTCGACATGAACCATTAGTTAGGTCTGCTTCGATACTATTGTAGTAAAATACTATTGTAATAACCTAAGACTTCATCTAAAAGGATTAGCTAAAAGATATTATTTAGATTTTTTTTATTATATAATTCTCCTAGATTTCTCCAATATATAGTTAATATAGGCTAAACATATGCATGGGTCTTTAAAAACTTGTTCAACTTGGGCTATGTAATTGATCATGCTTGGCCCAATTTAGGACGTTGTAGAAGGCCTACGATTAGCATGGTGTTGGGATCCAGTTGATTTCTCTTTTCTTTTCTTTTTTCTTTTTTTTTTTTTTTCTTTTCTCGTTTTTTGACAGTAAGGTTCAAAATAACCTTATATATGTTTGAGATTTTGAGATATGACTTGATTCGAATAAATTTTTTTTTTCCTAACCATCAAACTTCTGGCAATGCAGATGAGCAAGAAACACGAGGCTATAAATTTGCCACAGGGAGAGGGCATTTTTGGAGTGCACATCAATCCAAACACCGATTATTGTTTCATTGCTGCACTATTTGCATTTCTTCATGCGATACATGATGACAGTGACGATGAAGATTTTAACATTAAAGATGCTATTGAAATTGTAGCTGGCACGATCAGTCAGCTGGCACAATTAGGCAACTAAGGCTCCTTTACATTCTATTCAGATGTACTACTTTTCCTGGTATGGACTTGCCATCATTCCTGATATCTCTGTGCGAGTGAAAGAGGTGCCAACCAGATGATATAAGTCTAGTTGGCACTTTCCCGACCTGTTACTTCAGTTTGTTTGTTCCTCATGCTGAAAGTACTTAAAAGATATGCATGGATAATATTAATGTTATTTTTGTGTGTAATTTTCATCCTGTGAACAAAATTTGAGTTTGTGAATAAATGGTGGCTCACCCACTAATGTTTTTCTCTTCTTTTTTTTTTTTGTCTTTCCATTTTTTGGTAGCTGCTCAACTTGTGAATAGTCACTACAAATTGCACATCCTTTGCTCTTGAATTTTCCCTGAGCTTTGCCCACCTGAATTGGACGTAAGTTTCGCACGACATAAATTTGCCGTCAACCAGTCATGCATTCTTTTTTTTGATGAAAACTAGGCATACGTTACCCTTGATGTTTGTTTAATTTAAGAAAGAGATTGTAATTGACAACCTAAGATCTAGGGAAGCTTGCAAGCCATTGAAGGCTTCCCTCCTGCAAATGAATGTGACTAATAGAGTGCAATAGCATGTTTCTACCACTCCAAGTTCCACCTACTCATGACCGATTCATTTAAATGGGTCAGGATTCTCTCTACTTGAAGTACAATTGGATAGGTTGTGTCCTCAACAGACCATGACTGTATAGGTCCTATGTTATAAATGCGACAACACATTGCAATCACAATACAATCTTAACAACTACAAGCCATTATATAAATCATGGATGTCCATGATTGCAGGATGGTGTTAGAAAGACGCAATATAATCCATTCTCCACGAGAGCTGATTGCGATTCAATTAAACTAAAACTCAAAATCTATCATAAAATTAATATTAAATTTAGCTAAAAATTTATAAATCGGAGGTTTGCAGTGCACTATCCTACAGCATTTTTTGATTCTCGTGGGGGATCAAACTCAAAAACTCCATCCCAAGATACAATTGGTGATCTCCACTACGGGCACAACCATGAAGAGGATGATAGAGTTTCAATCCGGTAAATGAAAGATCAAAAAAATAGAGAACTTAGAAGAAGGTTGGAAGAAGAAGGTAGAAAAGAAGAGAGGAGAGAGGTTTTTTCTTGCTTGTTCTGACCCCCAACCAAGGGCCTAATTTATAGGGTTAAGAACTAACTCTTTGGACTAATCCAACATTATAAAAATATTAATCACAAAATTAGCTAGCTAACGAGTATAAAGCCAACGGGTAGAAAACCAACAAATAAAAACTCAATGGGCAAAAAATCGATGTTAAAATATGATATTTATCTTGAATTAAATAAGAAACAATGGTGATAGTCATTAAAAGGAAAAAACTAAATAGATGAAAAATAAAATGTAGGCCCCACCATAGATGCGAGTGTTGTGCAATCCGAGCCAAGCTAGGTCGTGCATATGGTTTGGCCCTGAACTTCACAAAGCCCGAGAAAAAGGTTTTCAATATAAACCCCTTCTCAAATTTTTCTCTATCCATCATGGGACTAAGCAACTCAAAGCTTAGCGGCTTGATTGAAATTTGTTGAAGAAAATTTTGAGTTTTCAATTCTCTTTAAGATACCAATAATCTCCCTCAAAACTCAATATTTTTAAAATAATTAAAAATTAAAAATTTAACAATATAAAATAATTTTCTACTGATATATATACTGTGCAATAGGTGAAGTATCTTTTATGACTTAACTTCACTTAGTATTAATAGTATCAACTTAAAGAAAATTGAGTGGACTAAATCTTAAACTACATTTTTTGGACTCAAATTTTTACTATTACACACATAATACAGAAGCTCATGTCATAAGTTTACACACTAATGGCTGTGTGCAGGTATCCTGGTTATTTTTGAGAGTTTTTAGATATTGTTTATGTCCCTAGCCATGGCTAAATATAGATACCTTCACATAGGTGAGCTCCTCCAGAGATACATGTAGTGTCACATCTGTTAGATGTATATCCTAAAAGCTACATTGGTTGACACATGTACATATTCTAAAGGCATAATTTTATAATTAAATTTTAAAATAAATAAAATTTAGATTATTTTTTCATTCATGTTATGTTTTAGTTGTGTCCATGAATCATCTAAAAAATTAACAGATGATGATATGTATTCTCAAGAGTTGAGAATTTGAGGTATATGTTATTAGTGGTTAATTCCTAAATACTTAAAATCAATAGATCGTCATAAGGATGATGATTGATCTAGATAGATCGGTGCACAAATTATTTTCTTTCATGGTAAACGAGTCTCGAGTCGATAATGTGAGGACACTGAAGTGAGAGTGCAGATGCTTGATGGAGATCAAGAGTACTGAGCATGATCAATACGAGAAGTCACTAGGATGGCTACCTACTTATTGGTGACTTGCTCGAAGTTGCAGTGATGTAGATAGTTCTTTGACTTGTGGTGCCTCGACTATTCATAGTGGAGTTGCTGTAGTTTGACTGCACAATCATTTGGTTATCTAGCTATTCGGAATCTTACAGTGTATGTTGGCTACAGTAGGTCCATTGTAGGAATAGAATGTACATCAAGATGGGATCTATTAATCTTGGTAGATAGGGAGAGGTTTTATGTAGTTTATGAGATTGAGTCCTTTCCATGACCATGGTAAGTGCATGATGGAAGGGAGTATCAATAAGATTTCATATGGACTCAAGTCAGTTGAATCTGACATATGACGGACGAATAAGTTTGACGAGTTATCTTTGATCTGCATCTCGTCGGAACTCATGACAGAAGAATCGAGCTACATGATAGCTGCACCTAGAGCTTTAATATTTCATTCTGCTGGATTACCACTATATACTGCTAGGTGTTATTGATAGATTGTGAGACTCGTCGAGCATCATCTTGATGATCGATAATTCTTGATGGATAAAATTGAAATTGTTCCAACCTACCGAAAGGAGTTTCGATGATATTGTAATGTGGATCACAATATATCTTACTACCAAACAGAATAGAATCTAGGGAGACCAACTTCTGTATGCACAATACAGGGGTTCGCAGGAGCACCCCTGCTAACTACTTGGTCAAAAGGTGTTTTTCTAGTCCAATAAGACTCAATTAATTATCAAAAAGATGCAATACTAGCCTAATAGATAAATGATCCCTAGGACCAAATTAGGCACTTGAGCTGCTCATTAGTTCATACATGCATATATTGAAAAGGAGGGGCAGAGGCGCCACGGAAATTCGTTGAGGAAGTGTTGGTGAAAAAAAAAAAGCGCATCCGCCCAGCAAGGAGATAAAATGCAATCCAAAAGAGTCATCTAACAATGATGGTAAACACTAACATTACATAAGAGGGCTACAAAAGAAGAAGCATTTGACAAACTCTTAAGATGCTGCTTCTTTCTCCAACTTAACCACCAATCTCTGATATTTGTTCTTTATCCATTAATAAGCATTTGAGTTGCTCATTAGTTGCAAAACAATCCAATTTTGGCTCTTAAGGTAATCAATTTTACAACAACCCAGGATCTTATCCAAAATGACAAGCTACAAGATGTTATTTAGACTTTTTGACTATATACAAGTATCGAAGATATTATCTAATACATCACATCGGGTTAAATACATACCCACATGGATCCTCATGTATATTTTTCATTTAAGTATAGGTATCCTCATCATACTAAAGATATAAATCTATTCAAATCCAATTATAAATACCACCAATCTACTGACAAATACCATAATCAACTTATGATCAATCCAAATAGGCTCACACTGTAATATTTCTTAGTCCATATGAACTGTTGGTTAGGTTTGCTTTAATACTATTGTAACAACATAGGATCTCATTCGAAAAAGTTCGTTGAAAAATATTATTTAGATTCCATGATTTATATGAGTATCCAACATTTGCTCAATATATAATTGATATAGGGCTAAACATATGTATGGGTCCTTAAAAATTTGTTCAATTTGGGCCACATAAATGATCATGCTTTGCCCACTTTAGGTTGTAGAAAGGCCCATGATTATCATGGTGTCAGGACCCGGTTGATTTGTTTTTCTTTTTTTTTTTTTCTTTTCTTGACAATGAGGTTCAAAATAACCTTAGATTTTAAGGCATGACTTGATTCGAATAAAAGGTTTTTGTCCTAAAATGCAGATGAGCAAGAAACACGAGGCTATAAATTTGCCACAAAGAGAGGACATTTGTGGAGTGCACATCAATCCAAATACCGACTATTGCTTCATTGCTGCGCTCATTGTGATTCTTCATGGGATATATCACCATGAAGATATTGACATTGGAGATGAAATTGAAGGCGCAATCGGTGAAATTATCAGTGAAACTATCGCTAACTCCTTTAGCTCCTAAGGCTCCCTTACATTCCAAGTCCAATGGAATACTCTTCCTAATACGGACTTGCCACCATTCCTAATATCTTTATGCTAGGAGAAGAGATGCCAACCAGATGAAATGATACAAGCTCAGTTGCCACTTTCCCGATTTGTTACTTCAGTTTGTTTGTTCCTCATGCTGAAAGTACCTAAAAGGTATGCATGGATAATATTAAGGATGGGTCCTCTCCACTGAACATTACTTAAATAACGACCTTAACCTACCCTAGCCTTAAACGTCTACTTCTGTACTAAGCCTTTCTTTAAACCTTGCTTAGGCCCTCGAACTAATGACACATGAAGCCCCTGCCTGGCAATTTTAGCTCTTCTTTTATTTTTTTAATGCATTCATACAACCTCTTTCACTCTAATAGAAGAAGGCAGGAAGCTCTGCTGCCTAGCGGAAAACACCAACTGGATGCCCGATTAAGCTTTTTGCTGTATATACTCAAGGTGGTGAGAAAGGAGTACGCCGAAAGCAATGGAGGGGAAAAATGCAAGGGATCATGAGAAAGCGCTGATCCATTATCCCTGCTTAAACTTTTGAGGTCAAAGTATTCCTCGAGATGTTACCCAAAAAAAAAAAAAAGATTTCACGAGAGAAAAGATGAAGGAGACACTAATCTAATCGGAGAGAAGAGAGAATTGTATCAACCCACTAAACTTGAACCGTTTAAAATTATGAAAAAAGTAGAAAAGATTGGCAAAAATAGGGCTCACATCCTCTTTTCTTTAATTAATAATTCATAAATTGAGATACATGGTTTTTGTAACACCCCGGCCCAAAATCAGCCACAGCCCAAACCAAAAAAAAAAAAAAAAGAAAAAGGAAAGAAACAGGTGAGAAGACTCCCGAAGGGAGTCTTCTTCCTCCATTCACCGGCTCCCAATCGGAGTTGGAGACAAGCTCCCTCCGGCCCTATTTAAGGAGGAGATCCATCCTCTCTCCTTTTCATCAAAAATCTCGGGGCAAAACGGCGGCAATCGTCGGAAATTCCTCATGAAGACCCATCACTGTGACGTCCAATTTCTCGCCGGAAAAGCTTCGCCGGCGACGGAGGTAAGCCTCCTCCCCTTCCTCTCTCCTTCCCCTTCCTTCCCGTGCCGATGTGCACGCTTGCCGGCGACCGGAGTCGTCGGATTTTGTTGTAAAAAAAATCTTTATTTTTGCCGTTTTCCGTCACCGGTGGTCACCGCTGACCACCGGTTTGGCCGTCTCTTGCCGTCGGATCATCTCTCCTTTGGCTGCCGACCATCCCCGCACCGGCTGTGCCGCCGGCCGGCCAACCAAGGAGGGGATCAAAGATCCCCTGTTTCGGTCAAAAATAAGCCACGGGAAGAAAAGAAAAGAAGAAGGAAGAAGAAGAAAAGAAAAGAAAAGAAAAAAGAAAAAGAAAAAGAAAAGAAAAAGGAAAAAAAGAAAAAGAAAAGAAAAAAAAAGAGAAAAAAAATAAAAATAAAATAAAATAAAATAAAAGAAGAAGAGAGAAAAAATTTTCTCTCTCTCCTCTCTCTACTTTTCCTCTCCAATTTCTCTCTCTAGATTCTCTCTCTATTTTCTCTCTCTAGATCTTTCTCTCTTTTTGTGGATTTTATCTCTCTAGAATCTTTCTACTCTCTCTCTGATTACATCACAGATCCTAGGATAAATTTGAAATAAAAATATGATGATTTAAGATTGCTCCGAAATTCGTGCGGTAGAGGTGATCCCAGTCCGATTCTATTTGAAATTTGTAACACTTGATTCATATTGAGGCATCCTGATAGGACCTCTGATGATCTCGACCATGATTGCCTCATCGAAAGGATACGAAGGTTTCTCTCTCCACTTTCTCTCTCTACTTTCTCTCTCTAGAATTTTCTCTCTCTTCATGAATTTTCTCTCTCTGAAAGTCTTATGGATCAGTGGAAGATCCAGATACATAGACAAGTCCTATTTTTGGTTAATCCTAAGAGAGGTCCTCAATCTGTGTTATTAGGATCGATTATCGGTAATTTTCTCCATATATGATCTTTATACTTGATCAAGGTTACGAAGAGATGATTGTTTGCAAATGATATCGAGTGGAATATTTTGTTAAAGAATTCATAAATCAAAGAAGAATATTGATTTTTGTGCTTGGATCAGTCACCGATAAAAGTAAGAATCCCTGTACATGATCATCATTATATATGTTATTTTACCGTTGGTTTTATCTCCTTGATTTTGCATCGTTGGATTTGAGATCGATGAATTTGTTATATCTGAGACATTATTATTTATGTGATTTTGAGCATGAATATGTTATATCAATACATATGTATCAGCAATTGATGGCATGATTATATGGGTATGACATATTTATTATATTGCAAAATTTGAATTGATTAATGAAGTCAAATATTTTAATTTCATGAAAATGAAAAGAAAGAGAAATATGGTTTGGACTGGCCTTGTCATGTGGAATAGCTTGCCAGGAGCTTATGCCTGGGACAGCCCCCACAGGCTTATGTGTGGAAGAATATGATCCGAGAAAGATCATGAAGAATCTGATCTGAGAAAGATCATGAATGATTTGATCCGAGAAAGATCATGGTCACTTTGATCCGAGAAAGATCATGAATATTTTGATCCGAGGAAGATCACAGAAATCGATCCGAATAAAAGATCGTCGCATGATCCTGGTAGTCCAAAGCCAAAGCCGAAGCCAAAGCTAAAGCTAAAGCCAAAAAGAAAAGGATTAAAGACGATGTGATAATAGAAAAAAATAGAAAGATAAGACATGAAACAATCGTTGAATAAAATTGTTTTACTTATTTAACATATGATGATGCATCTCTTTTGATAAAATAGATAATCTATAAATATTTGCAGTATTTTGGATAGTGAACATCGACTTTTATGTGTTATTGCTTATTTTTATTTTCAAATTATATTATTATATTGGTATGATATGGAAATTCTTACTGGGCTGTAAAGTTCACACCCCTTTATCTTTCTTTTCTTCTCAGAGATACAGGACGTTAATGATTGGCTATGGCTTAGATTTATGGGTGAGCAGATGGATAGATAGAGTATCATAGTACCTGATCAGAGGATTGAAGAAATTTAAATTGTAATTATACAAAGTTTTATGAATTATTATTGAAATTAAATATTATGGTTGATAAGATTGTAATGATTTAATTTGGCCTTGCATATTCTTTAGGACTTGCTCTAAGAAGTATGCGGCAATCACGTATCCAACCCGGGTGTTGGGTTCGGGGCTTGACAGAATGGTATCAGAGCATAGGTTATGATCATTAGGGATTATGATATAAGTGATTAGAATATTACAGAGTGATATTAGAGTTTAGGTTATGATCATTGGAGATTACGATATAAATGGATAGGATGAGATAGAATAATATCAGAGCTTAAGTTTAAGATCACTAAGATTATGAAGTGATATCAAAACTTTATGTAAGATCAATAGGATGTGACAGAGTGATATCTGAGCTTAGAGCTTAGGTTATGTTCATTTGGAGACAATGATACAAGTGATTAGGATATGACAGAAGGTTTAAGATTACTAGGGATTGTCATATAAGTGATATCAAAACTTTGGGATTATAATCAATAGAGTATGATTGATAATATCAGAGTTTAAGATTATGATCATTAAAGATGTAATAGAATGATATTACAATGTAGGTTATGATCATTAGAGAATATGATTTAAGTGGTATTTGAGTTTAAAGTTATAATTATTCAGAATTATAATTTTAGTAATATCTGAACTTAGGTTATGATCATGAGGAACATGATAGGTATAAAAGAGAAGATTCAATATTTAGATTTCGAATCAATAGATATTAAGATAAAATTTATGTATAAGTGGCATATGATATCTATAATAGAATTGACGAGTTATATCTCAAATTTCAATTGGTAAGGTTGACCTAAGTATGAAAAGAGTTGACTTTGGAATGAAGTGGGAGGTATTGATAAGTTATGTTGAGTATACTAGAGGATTTTGGAATGTAAAACTTATATGATTGAAGATCATGATATTTTTTTAATTTTGATGATAATTGTCTGAGCATTATGAATTTTGGACTTATCAAAGAAAGTTAATTAGGGTATGGTCTAAGAAGAAATTACATCATATGAGAGAGAAATATTTTTGAGCACTAAACCTATAAAAGGTCATATATGAAACTCAATCTTAGATGAAAAATATACTTGAATTTTTATTATGAGAATATGAGATACACATCTTGGTGAAATCTTTGGTTATTCAAAATATCATATTCTGAATAGGATTCTTTGATCTTTCAAGTTGCATTGAACCTCAAGTCAAAAGCTTACTTTTCTAAGTGGATCAAAAGTATTTTGATATTGTTGTTAAATTAAAGAAGAAAATTTATTTTGTCAGAGTATGATATACAGGTTATGATGAAATCTTTAATAATTCATATTACTATCTTTGGATTAGATTTTTTTTATGATTATTGAAGATGGTGAAGTGTATTAATTATTCAAGTCAAAGTTCGGATTTTTAAATTAAATTAAGATATCTTGCTGGTGCTAAATTTTGAATGACTTATACAAGGGACAAGATTTTCTATGGATTTATCGATTAATATTAAGGGTTGTGATAAAGAGAGCTCTATAAGAAATAATCAAGTTGATTCTACTCATAAGGATGTTGGCTTGAGTTCTTTTAGTTGTCAAGTTAGAATTAATTCTTTTAAAAAGGAAGATTGATTTAGAAATTATCTAAATGATTGTAAGATAAATCTAAGGTTAACTCCAATTGATTCTAGATATGTTGGATTTTTGAAGAGTGATGAAACTTATGTAATGATTTCAAACATAGAAAGTGGATCAAGACTTAATTTTTATATGCTATACCCGAAGATAGTAAAGATAAAGAAACTTAAAATTTTGCCCTGAGCCTTATATGAAATTTGAAGGTTAGATCTATCCTGGATTATATAATATATGAGGATATTTTTATCTTTGATAGACTTATATAATTAGATAAATTAATATCAGAGTGTGCAGCAAAAGTGTGGTGGATTAAATTAATTAAAAATATTAATTTTTAAAATCAAAAGATATTATGATGAAATATATTATTGTAAATAAGGAAAGATTTTATTGATAATGAAAGGATACTATAAATTTTGATCTAATCTGATCATCATAGCCTGATAATTTTTGTCAGTAGGTTGTTTCATTGTAGATAATGCCAAAAAATTTTAGATATCTCAAGTTTATTAATAGCTTGATAATTCTGGTATTAGTTCAAACTTAGAAAGTCCTAATATAGATCTCATATTTTTTTAAAAAAATTAATATTGTTACTTAAACTGATATAGAAGATTGAGATTTTTTTTAAGATGAGAATCTACATATAAAATTTATTGGAAGATCATGAGAAATAAATAATATATAAGACATTATCGTAAGCTTGAGAATGACATGAAGAATGTATACTTTGAAATATATTTCAAACAATATAACTTAATTTCGAGGATGAAATTATTTGAAGGGGAGGAGAATGTAACACCCCGGCCCAAAATCAGCCACAGCCCAAACCAAAAAAAAAAAAAAGGAAAGAAACAGGGGAGAAGACTCCCAGAGGGAGTCTTCTTCCTCCGTTCACCGGCTCCCAATCGGAGTCAGAGACAAGCTCCCTCCGGCCCTATTTAAGGAGGAGATCCCTCCTCTCTCCTTTCCATCAAAAATCTCGGGGCAAAACGGCGGCAATCGTCGGAAATTCTTCACGGAGATCCATCACTGTGATGTCCAATTTCTCACCGGAAAAGCTTCGCCGACGACGGAGGTAAGCCTCCTCCCCTTCCTCTCTCCTTCCCCTTCCTTTCCGTGCCGATGTGCACGCTTGCCGGTGACCAGAGTCGTCGGATTTTGTTGCAAAAAAAATCTTTATTTTTGCCGTTTTCCATCGCCGGTGGTCACCGCCGACCACCGGTTTGGCCGCCTCTTGCCGTCGGATCATCTCTCCTTTGGCTGCCGACCATCACCGCACCGGCTGCGCTGCCGGCAGGCCAACCAAGGAGGGGATCAAAGATCCCCTGTTTCGGTCAAAAATAAGCCACGGGAAGAAAAGAAAAGAAGAAGGAAGAAGAAGAAGAAAAGAAAAGAAAAGAAAAAGGAAAAAGAAAAAGAAAAGAAAAAGGAAAAAAAGAAAAAAAAAAGAAAAAAAGGAAAAAGAGAAAAAAAATAAAAATAAAATAAAATAAAAAAGAAGAAGAAGAGAGAAAAAAATTTTTCTCTCTCCTCTCTCTACCTTCTCTCTCCAATTTCTCTCTCTATTTTCTCTCTCTAGATCTTTCTCTCTTTTTGTGGATTTTATCTCTCTAGAATCTTTCTACTCTCTCTCTGATTACATCACAGATCCTAGGATAAATTTGAAATAAAAATATGATGATTTGAGATGCTTCGAAATTCGTGCGGTAGAGGTGATCCCAGTCCGATTCTATTTGAAATTTGTAACACTTGATTCATATTGAGGCATCCTGATAGGACCTCTGATGATCTCGACCATGATTGCCTCATCGAAAGGATACGAAGGTTTCTCTCTCCACTTTCTATCTCTACTTTTTCTCTCTAGAATTTTCTCTCTCTTCATGAATTTTCTCTCTCTGAAAGTCTTATGGATCAGTGGAAGATCCAGATACATAGACAAGTCCTAATTTTGGTTAATCCTAAGAGAGGTCCTCAATCTGTGTTATTAGGATCGATTATCGGTAATTTTCTCCATATATGATCTTTATACTTGATCAGGGTTATGAAGAGATGATTGTTTGCAAATGATATCGAGTGAAATATTTTGTTAAAGAATTCATAAATCAAAGAAGAACATTGATTTTTGTGCTTGGATCAGTCACCGATAAAGGTAAGAATCCCTGTACATGATCATCATTATATATGTTATTTTACCGTTGGTTTTATCTCCTTGATTTTGCATCGTTGGATTTGAGATCGATGAATTTGTTATATCTGAGACATTATTATGTATGTGATTTTGAGCATGAATATGTTATATCAATACATATGTATCAGCAATTGATGGCATGATTATATGGGTATGACATATTTATTACATTGCAAAATTTGAATTGATTAATGAAGTCAAATATTTTAATTTCATGAAAATAAAAAGAAAGAGAAATATGGTTTGGACTGGCCTTGTCATGTGGAATAGCTTGCCAGGAGCTTATGCCTGGGACAGCCCCCACAGGCTTATGTGTGGAAGAATATGATCCGAGAAAGATCATGAAGAATCTGATCCGAGAAAGATCATGAATGATTTGATCCGAGAAAGATCATGGCCACTTTGATCCGAGAAAGATCATGAATATTTCGATCCGAGGAAGATCACAGAAATCGATCCGAATAAAAGATCGTCGCATGATCCTGGTAGTCCAAAGCCAAAGCCGAAGCCAAAGCTAAAGCTAAAGCCAAAAAGAAAAGGATTAAAGACGATGTGATAATAGAAAAAATAGAAAGATAAGACATGAAACAATCGTTGAATAAAATTGTTTCACTTATTTAACATATGATGATGCATCTCTTTTGATAAAACAGATAATCTATAAATGTTTGCAGTATTTTGGACAGTGAACATCGACTTTTATGTGTTATTGTTTATTTTTATTTTCAGATTATATTATTATATTGGTGTGATATAGAAATTCTTACTGGGCTGTAAAGCTCACACCCCTTTATCTTTCTTTTCTTCTCAGAGATACAGGACGTTAATGATTGGCTATGGCTTAGATTTATGGGTGAGCAGATGGATAGATAGAGTATCATAGTACCTGATCAGAGGATTGAAGAAATTTAAATTGTAATTATGCAAAGTTTTATGAATTATTATTGAAATTAAATATTATGGTTGATAAGGTTGTAATGATTTAATTTGGCCTTGCATATTCTTTAGGGCTTGCTCTAAGGAGTGTGTGGCCATCACGTATCCGACCCGGGTGTTGGGTTCGGGGCGTGACAGTTTTTATTTATAATAGTTAGGTTGATCCTTACACAATTTGAATTGGATTCTTCTCTTAATTCAAATAAATCTATTTTTCTCAAAATAAATATAATTAATAGAAATAAATAAAAAAAATAAAATTTTATAAGAAGTAGATATGGATTTCTATACATATTTTGTTTATAGTTGCTCTGTCTAATTTTTCATAGACTGGGAGCTGTGTTTGAAAAAAAAAATTTTGATTTGACTAGTTCGTTTCTGAGTCCAAACAAGGAGGCACAAAAAAACTGATCAAACCACAAAACCAATGATTTGGATTGGGTTTTTCCGCTTTCCTTTTGGAATATTTTGAAACTAGAAAAATTGATTTAGTTTCGGTTTAAGTTCAAATCAACTTAAACAGAATTAACCCACATATATACTATTCAACTTGGAATAAGCGAGCTAGTCTAATATATATATATATATATATATATATATATATATATATATATATATATATATATATATATATATATATATGGTTTGCATGTAGACTAATCTTGATGGTAGAACTTGTGAGGATCTTTCTTTTGAAGTGAGAAAGTAATATATAAATAGTCGATATAGGACTAAATAGAACTAGCCCCCTTCAACCATTTTAATCCCAACATTTTTGAGTCACCTGATAAAATATCAATAGCTAGTAGATCACACCCCGATGTGTGTGTGTGTGTGAGATTGTTTATGAAGCCTTTAAGGCTTTAACCTTAGTCGCCGCTCTCGCTTATTCTACCATCACTATTTCCCTTTCCTCTCCTCTATGTGGTATAGGGTTTCTTCTCTTTGTTGAGCAAGATAAAGAGATCGATGGCCAATTAGTTGATTTTTTTTCTTGACTACTTGGTCAAGATGGCATCAATTTTTAGGGTTTCTTTTGTCATCACTATTGTGGCTCTCATCTTCACCATCAACTTCTCGGTCATCTAGACCCAAGCCTCAACATTAGCATCAACTAGTAATGGTAAAAACTAGTCCAATCAAACATCAACAATAAAGCAACTCAATTGTTTCTCTCTCCGTGTTTCACCCTTGCCTATTTTTCGCTGAATCCATAGTGTGAGTAGATATTTTGGACCAACCACACCCTTTGTCCATTGCTTGGTCTACTCAGCGTGCAAGCCTAGGTGATTGAATGACTAGTTTCCCAGCAAACTTTCTCTCTTTGTTTTGCTTCTTGTTGCCCATATGCAGCCTTGCTATATTGGTGCCTTCGAGCCCTGCAACCATTATGGCCTGAATGGTGCACATTCTTAATCCAAAAGATGGATTTTGATCCTGATCACTAGTTGTATTGTATCCTTTAAGGATGGAGCTAGATCGAAACATATAAAAAATTATTTGATTTAGAAAAAAGTTCATCTCACTAGACATCAATGGTCAAGTTATAGCTTTTGAAAATTTAGTCTACGATTCAGTTTTCGATATGGTGAATGCCGTTCTTAGCCCCTATTTAGTCTAACTTGTAATGATCAAATTAGTGATTTACATCAAGTTTGATGATTTTCTTAAATCAGTCTGATTATATTCTTTCTTGTGCTATTTATTCTTTAATGATAGCCGATTTGATTCATATCTGCCTCACTTACAAGATATGCCAGGCGTTTGAAATTTGAATTCAAATTTAAAATGTACCAAAAATGATGATCATGTTAATGTATCATGTAATTTTATAAACTATTATAGTATTATTTGAAATTCAAAATTTAAATTTGAAATATATTAAAGATGACAGCCATGTTGACATATCCAAGGCAAACATGGATCCAGTCTGCTATCACCAAACGCCTCCCTTCACACCTCTACTTCCACAACGCATGCGTTATCGATGGATAACTAATCCCAACATCCAATCAGAGCCGAGCATGGAAACCAAATAGATGTATACTATTTGTTTATTTTGTTTGCGCACGATGTGAATTAAAATGTTAATTATGCACTATTTTTCACTCCCTGTTACATAGCTTCCCAAATGTTTTTTGAAGTACCCGTGCGAATTGTTTGATTTACATTACCTTTTCCATCTTGGAATATTGTACGAAGAGAGAGTATATTGACGCGTTGCGGGTTATCTCGTTCAGATAGCTAAGGGTGCACGGATAAACACCTCCTGAAGGAATCTAAGAAAAGTACAAGTTGACAGCAACTGATGGAAGGCAAACACTCACCACGATCGAAATGGTTGTTGCCAACCTCTTTTGAACGGGTCAAGGCGCTGGCTATTCCAACTTCAAATCATAGCTAGCCCTCAGAAGTTTATCAGAGTTTAGACCCTCATGGATTCGGATTGGATTTTTTGCGCAAAAAAACGTTTCCCCTTCTTCCATGACGGCAACCATTGGATTGCTCAATAGCAACTAAGATAGATGATTGAAACTGTTAGGATTTGACGCCTCGAGATTCAGCCCACATTGAGCCCACAGCGAGGTTCGCGGCGAAAAACGGAGTCCAACGAGACCAAGATCACCTGAATCGGAGCTCGGATGGAGAAGATACGAGCTTTCGAAGATAGCACGAAAATCGAGGCGGCGGAGGACCGCCGGCGACCGGCGGCGGGCGGCAGCGGCGCGGCCGCAGGCGGCGGCGCGCGGGACGCGCGTCCCAGGCCCGCTGGCCCGCGTGGGACGCGGGACCCAGGCCCGGGCGGGACGCGGGACCCAGGCCCGCGCGGGACGCGCGTCCCAGGCCCAGGCCCGCGCGGGACGCGCGACCCAGGCCCAGGCCCGTGCGGGACGCGCGACCCAGCAGCCTGCTGGCCCATCCCCGGTCCACCGTGGACCGGGTGGTCCACGGCGCGGCCTGTGGACCGCGTGGACGTTTCCCACTCGATTCTCGCGGTCCACGGCCCTATTCCGTGGACTGGAGCGCGATCTAAGGGTCCAGAGAGCTCCCGGTGTTGATCGGACGGCTTGGGACGTGATTTGGCTTGATTAAGGATTCCTAATCACCCTCTAACCTATGTTTAAGGCTTTAAAAGGCCTGAGACACAGCAGAGAACGGCGGTTCGGTTTCTCGCCGCCGTACGAACCAGAGGAGAGAGAGAGGGGGGCGAGGGCGCTGTGAGAGAAGGAGCAGGAGGCTCCTGGACAGCGGTCGCCAGGCTCTTCAGGGGTTCAGGGGGGTCTCCAAGAGAGAGAGAGCTTTTGTGAGGGAAACTTCATGTGAGAGAGAATTGGGTGTACAAGGGTTGAAGGTGAGGTCTCCTCTTGTAAAATTTCTTTTTTATAGTGAAGTTTGCATGCCCCATGGAGGCGAGCCCTTTTGTGGCTGATCCACGTATTTTGATTGTTTTTTCTTCTGTTTTGTTTCTTCTTTCTTCCTGCTGCATCGCGTGGTACTGAAAGGATCTTGGGAGGTGGTGTCTTGGCCAGACATCCACCCAACAAGTGGTATCAGAGCAAGGCGGTACAAGGACGCAGATTGCAGTGGTGGTGAGCAAGACTGAAGATGGAGAAAACAGGAACAATCAGGATGGAGATCAACAAGTTTGATGGTAAGAGCAATTTCTCCTTGTGGCAGGCAAGGGTGAAGGACGTGCTCATCCAACAGGGGTTGATCGAAGCTCTCTTGTGCGATGAGAAACCGACCACCATGGAGGTGCGGGATTGGAAACGGCTACAGATGCAGGCGGTGAGTACCATCCGCATGTACCTGGCGGATGAGGTGGTGATCCATGTGCTGAGCGAGACTTCCCCGACGGTGCTGTGGTCGAAGCTCGAGGAGTTGTACATGGCGAAGTCTCTCACCAACACTCTTTTCCTCTGGAGGCAGTTTTACCAACTGCGGATGACTGAGAGACAGAGCGTGCAGGAGCATCTGAGCCACTTCCAGAAGATCCTCACCGACCTTCTCAGCGTTGGCGAGAACGTTGAGGAGAAGACCAGGGCGCTGGTTTTGCTGGCATCGCTTCCTTCTTCGTACGAGTCCTTGGTGACTGCTCTTCTAGTGGGGAAGAGCACTATCAAGATGGACGAGGTCACCGCGGCGATACTCCAGAACGAGGTTCTCAGGAGGGAGAACCCAGCTTCGAGCTCAGGTGGCGATAGCTCAGCTTTGGTGGCTTCTGGAGGTGCAGGAGGCGGTAGACGGAGCGACAGGAGATCGCATCGAGGGCGGTCTAAGTCCAGGAGGGACTTGAGCAAAACCAGGTGTTACCGGTGTGAGGAGTTGGGGCATCTAGCCAGAGATTGCCCTCAACTGAAAAATCGGACGGTGGCTGCTGTAGCGACGGCCGGCAGTGATTCAGATGGAGATGTCCTAGAGATATCTGACGAGGTATCTACTTCTTCCCAGCAGTGGATATTAGATTCTACATGCCCCTATCATGTGTGTTGCAGAGAGGAGCAGTTTGACTCCCTGGAGAACAGTGAGAGCACTGTATATCTGCCGGATGGATCGAGCTGTGCGATCAGAGGCATTGGGACGGTCAGCTGGAGGACACATGATGGTGCAGTGAGGAGATTGGGGGAGGTCCGATACATACCCGATTTCAGGCGGAATCTTATCTCACTTAGCAGACTGGATTCGAGAGGCTACAGGACGGTAGCTGGTGGAGGAATCCTGAGGGTGCTACGCGGCGATAGGATTGTGCTGGAGGGGAAGAAGGAGAGCAGAGGACACTATTACCTGGCAGGGAGCCCAGTGCGAGGTGGAGCATCGGGAGCCAGGTGGAGCCCAGAGCGAGGTGGAGCTCCAGGAGGCGGATCGGGCACGAGACAAGAGACTCGGGAGGACGAGAGGCGACGTCGCAAGGTAAGATTCCTATTGCCGCAGGATGATGCCCCGAGCAGGTCTCAGGTCAGGAGGAGCACAGCATACGACGGAGATGGGATCGAGCAGCCTGGCTCGACTCCCATGTTTGCCCATCCATGATCAGCAGGCGATTGCCCCAGGGCATGGGGGCGAGGAGATCTAGAAGCTCTCGGAGTTTGGAGGAGGCCGAATATCGAGTCGAGGTGGAGATTGTTAGGATTTGACGCCTCGAGATTCAGCCCACATTGAGCCCACAGCGAGGTTCGCGGCGAAAAACGGAGTCCAACGAGACCAAGATCACCTGAATCGGAGCTCGGATGGAGAAGATACGAGCTTTCGAAGATAGCACGAAAATCGAGGCGGCGGAGGACCGCCGGCGACCGGCGGCGGGCGGCAGCGGCGCGGCCGCAGGCGGCGGCGCGCGGGACGCGCGTCCCAGGCCCGCTGGCCCGCGTGGGACGCGGGACCCAGGCCCGGGCGGGACGCGGGACCCAGGCCCGCGCGGGACGCGCGTCCCAGGCCCAGGCCCGCGCGGGACGCGCGACCCAGGCCCAGGCCCGTGCGGGACGCGCGACCCAGCAGCCTGCTGGCCCATCCCCGGTCCACCGTGGACCGGGTGGTCCACGGCGCGGCCTGTGGACCGCGTGGACGTTTCCCACTCGATTCTCGCGGTCCACGGCCCTATTCCGTGGACTGGAGCGCGATCTAAGGGTCCAGAGAGCTCCCGGTGTTGATCGGACGGCTTGGGACGTGATTTGGCTTGATTAAGGATTCCTAATCACCCTCTAACCTATGTTTAAGGCTTTAAAAGGCCTGAGACACAGCAGAGAACGGCGGTTCGGTTTCTCGCCGCCGTACGAACCAGAGGAGAGAGAGAGGGGGGCGAGGGCGCTGTGAGAGAAGGAGCAGGAGGCTCCTGGACAGCGGTCGCCAGGCTCTTCAGGGGTTCAGGGGGGTCTCCAAGAGAGAGAGAGCTTTTGTGAGGGAAACTTCATGTGAGAGAGAATTGGGTGTACAAGGGTTGAGGGTGAGGTCTCCTCTTGTAAAATTTCTTTTTTATAGTGAAGTTTGCATGCCCCGTGGAGGCGAGCCCTTTTGTGGCTGATCCACGTATTTTGATTGTTTTTTCTTCTGTTTTGTTTCTTCTTTCTTCCTGCTGCATCGCGTGGTACTGAAAGGATCTTGGGAGGTGGTGTCTTGGCCAGACATCCACCCAACAGAAACAAATTGAAGTGCTTTGAAATTTGTACAATATATTGGACTAAGATAGATGATTGAAACAAATTGAAGTGCTTTAAAATTTGTATAATATGTGATCCAACAGTTGGTGCTATGGAAGAAGATCAATCATTCTTTTATTCGAAATATACAACCCAAACCTTTGATAATGACTATCGCTGAAAACTTGGAGAGGAGATTTCACGTGACAAAACTTAACTTCATGGAATAACAGCAGTCCATGCAAGGGAATAATTAGTTTGACACTCAAACTGAGCCGAAAGAAAACAAAGTGGGATGTTTAATATTCTTTTAATTTTTTTGGCAGAAATAATATTCGTTAACGATGATCAGGATTGTAGTTGACTAGATTAGCATATTTTGTTGGACCAGATGGAGATTGGGTTAGCTAATGATGCAAGGAATTGAGTATATATTTCAATCTATATATCTAAAAAAAAGGCAAATATGAGAGAGGTGAGAAAATTAAATACTAGTGAAAAATCATCATCATCAGCAATGCTATATAGCATCATTACTCCATGATTATTTTTGAGCAAACTGCAATTTATTTTTAAGTAATCCATAAAACTTGTTTGTGTATCATTAACATTTGTATGATTTGAACATCCAGGAAATCAAGTCCATCACAGAGAAAATATGATAAATAAATCATGATTTCTTCAATAATTTAGAGGAAATTATAACAAGCAATTCTGCAGGATTTCAATGTTTAAGTTAAAATCATGGATGGAAACAACAAGATATTCTAAGCACTTTAGATTTTCTAATGTTTTAGTTGAAAATTCTAAGAAGAGAATAGTTATTGTCATATAGAAATATCTACATGATATTATCACAATAAGGAAAAAGATATCATCGTCAACTTAAGAATATTATCGTAACAAATTCTTTTAATTCTATCTTGACGGATTCAATGAGCTGAACATATCAAATATCATTGACAGATATTTTTTTGAATACCGTAAAGGATTCCGTACTTTGACGGTTATTCAGTTAACACGGAATTTTGCACCGCGTTACATGTTTTTCTTGTGAATCAGATGGTTCAACAAGCCTCCTTGTATTCTATGGTTTGAATTGCAAGCCCAAGGAAGGTCGACCATAACGAGGAGACAAAAAGAACTGTATATAAATGGACAAGATATCCAAGAACCAGAACATTGAGAAGAGAGAAGAGAGAAGAGAGAAGAGAGAGGAGAAAAGAAAATTAAAGAAGAAGATAGAGTTTCCATTTTTGTTGGGAAATGGATACATCAAGCGGCAGCAGTTCGCCATTGGCCGTCATCAGCGCACAATTCTGTGCCTCCCACCCTGTTCAGCTCAACTTTGCGAAGAAGATCCGCGGTGTGAGGCGTAGATCCTTCATTGCAACTTATCTCTGGACTGGCAACGTCATCTACGAGGCCAGAGGCCAACGGTTCAGCCGTTTTAGGCACAGGACCACATTGTTCGATGTCGCTACCCACTGCCGGCCCTGGGGCGGGTCAAAGCGGGCGACCGCCCCAGGTCCCTATTTTTTTTTTTTTTTTGTCTGGGTAAACCAAACGTCTTCTCCTTCTCCCGAATCCCAGCACCCCAACGGCTTTTCTGGATAAACCAAACATCTTCTCCCTCTCACAACCTGTAGCTCCTCTTCTCCGCCTCCTCCTCCGTCTCCGATCTTTTCATCCTATTCTGCTGTCCATCGGTGATTCTTCCTTATTTTGGACATCAAAAATCAGATCAAAATCCGTCAAAAAGTCAAGTAAATCTCTTCAATCCTCCTCTTTCAATCTGCTATGAATTTTAAACTTGATTTTTTGCCGATTTATTATCAGAAAAATTCTTGAAATCCTAGTTCAACAAGTTCCCTGTTTTTTAATTTTTTTTATCTTTCCGGCACCGTTAGGCTGTCGCCGGTCACCGGAGCTTGTGGTTGTCGTCATCCGGTCGTCGAAGACTGCCCCTTTAGTTGTGGGCGGTGTTGGCCGGGGAGGAGGATCTCCCTTGTGGGTTGTGGCCTTGCCTCAGGAACAGGGATGAGTTCTCTGTTTCGTTAAAAAAAAAAAACAGAGAGAAAGAGTTCTTGTTTTATCGTGGAAAAAGAAGAAAAAAAAAACTATTCGACCACTGTTGGCTGAATTGGATTTTTTGATGCTTTATATATAAATTTTTTTATTTTTTTTTTAGATCTTTGAATATGTTGTACTCTCAGCTTCTCTTGTTCTCAGCTCATTGAGTCTTCCAGATAAACTTTTTCTCTGACCATTCTCTATACATATGTAACAAATTTAAAATTAAAAAAAAAATCACTAGAGCCTGTGGTTGTCATCATCCGATCGTCGGAGACCGCTCCTTTAGTTGTGGGCGGTATTGGCCGGAGAGGAGGATCTCCCTTACGGCCTTACCTCAGGAACGAGGGATGAGTCCTCTATTCCGTAAAAAAAAAATTTTACCATAGAAGAAAAAGGAAAAAAAAAAAGAGAAAAGAAAAAATGATCCACAGTTCACACAATAAAAAAAAAAGAAAAAAGATGATCCACACTATTCTGTTAAAAAAGAGAGAGGATGAGTCCTCTATTTTACTATGGAAGAAGAAGAAGGAAAAAAAAAGATGGTCCACAGTCCACACAATAAAAAAAAAATTGGTTCACATAATATAATTACATGGATTTATTAATTATAATCCAATTGGTTTAGGTATATGAAATTTGGTCCGTCTATATGAGAGTCTCAATCAATAGGTCAGTATTCTTGCATATGATGGAATATATTTAATTTTGTACATCTAGGACTTGTTTTTTTAAATAAATATAATTATGGTCTTTATATCCATCTTATTTTTTTAGATAGCTTGTGGTTTCACTTCATTTTCTTATTATTTTTACTATATCTTATTCTTAAAATAATTGATTAATTGTCATGTTTTATTTTTTAGGTTTAAATTTTTATTACAATTACAGTAGCTTTTGCTCAAATTTTGTTCCATCAACAAAGCCTTCAAGCAAGTTCTATTGTTCTATCAAAAAGCTTTAAATCAGGTTCTATTGTTCTAAACTTTAAATTTATTGATTGCTAATTTTAGTTAATATTTATTATTTTATTTATCAAAATGATACCTAGAAAATATCCTTCGGGTCATGAAAAACTTAAGAAAAAAAGAAAACAAGAACAATTGACTCAATCATTAAAAGGAGGTCTTGATAAATTTATTATAAGTAAAAAAAGTGATATAGTTGAGAATTCAAATAATATTGCTAGTGAATTTGTCAATAAAAATACAAATGTTATTTATGAATTAGATAATGATAATACTATTATTAATAATGATAATACTAATAGCACAGATGATCTCATTAGTGGTGATAAAAATTTAATGAATAAAAAATCAAGTGAATCAAATACTTTTGACATTTATGATCCTAGGATATGGGATAGTCTTGATACAAATTCTAAAGATTTATTAATTAAAAATAGTTCTAAAAGAGATATTAATATAAACTTCCCTCTTGACCAATATAATAGACATTTTTCTTTAACACATTATGATCGAACTTTACCAAATGGAGAGCAACATGATCGAAAATGGTTAGCATATTCAAAAGAGTTAGACAAATTGTTTTGTTTTTGTTGTAAGCTATTTAAATCAAATGATAATAGTAGTAGAAGTCAATTAGCAAGTTATGGTTTTAGAGATTGGAAACACCTTAGTGAAAGACTTAAAGCTCATGAAACTAGTAACGATCACATTCATACTATGACCACTTAGATTGATTTACAGAATAGATTTAAAAAAAATCACCCGATGATCTGCATCCTTCTCACCTCCCAATTTGAACCTAAGAAAAGAAAAGATGGGTGCCACTCAGCTGAGTCACCAGCTGTTAGTATGCCAAATTCTATCTTTCTTTTTCTGGGGCTGGCACCTGCGATTGACGCGGTGGATGGGATGCTCTGTGGGAAGCTGCGGTCCCGCGGAAACAAGCTAAGCCCCTGGCTTTGAGAAATTATTGCATGCACCAGGTGCAAGTGAACCAAAGCAAATTCCGGAGCATATGCACGGTGAAAAAAGCGCAATCGGGAATCGATGAAATACAAGTGGTCGCGTGGCGTGTTATTCACCGTGGGATTTGCGCGGTCCAATTGCACCTGGTGCGCCCTGGCTTTTGACCGTGGGAATCCTTCCGTTTCATTTGGTGTGGACTTGTTGAGACTACTCCAAAAGGGCCACACCAGTAGTTTATTGTACATGACAAAAGGGGCCGGGCATTATTGCAGCACGCTTGTCGACGAGATGCCACCTATGATTGCACCCATCAGCTTCCACAGGAAACAAAAAAAAAAAAAAAAAAAAAAAGGATGTCAACCACTTTTAATTTATAGGAATCCATCAATGTCACCATGGAAGTTTCTTGTTTGGTGCAGTCGCAAGAACAAATTTTTGGATTAGGTGGAGATTGGTAGAAGTGTGTCTGGGGTTATCTAAATACAGTCTTGAGTAAGTCCAACTAGAACCAACGTAGCGTTGATGATGCAGATTCAATAAATGATTAATTAATTTAGCTTTTAGGCTTCATGAAATTTATAGAAAACAAAAAACTTATGGCATATATTTAGAGGACTTGAGGATTAACGATTGGGTCCTGTTGCGGCCAATCGCCTCGTCGCCTGATCGCCGGAGAACGAGCGCCTGCAAAAGGAGAAGTCCACACTGACCGGAGGCGGCTCCAGCGGGGACCCTCCGACGGTCAAGTCAGAGAGGTGAGTGGACAACAGTGAAATGAAGACATAGAGCTCAATCGAGAGAGAAAGAGAGAGGGGCGAGCCTGTGGTTTCGAAGTCGAGAAGTGGAGGTCCCTTGCACTGTTGCTTTCCCCGATTTATATAGTGGAGCATGGTATGGCGCCGTCATTAATGGCGCAGACAATTGAGGAATTGTCAACTCACTGTAGACTGTTAGAGTTGCCGTAAAATGTCATATCGCCGTGGGGCTGTCAAATCACTAGGGTTGACAATACCCTAGGCGGGACAACGCCCCTAGGTGGCAGTGCCGCATGTTGCTGTCAGGACTGACAAGCTCTGGCGGCTGTACGGCGATCGGAGGAGCCGACCGACCCTAGGTCGGCGGCCAGCTGAGTGGCGTCGGGTGGAGATTCGGGCCTCTCTGTTGGTCAGTGAGTCTTACGTGAGTCGGCCATCAGACTTCCAGGTTCAGTCGGTCGGAAAAAGTATGCCCGACCGACACATCCTCAGTCGGTTAAGGACCGCTAATTGGCCGGTGATGGCGCCCGTCGGTCGGTCGCTCCGGCTGTCGGTCGGTCGGTCCCTCCGGCCGTCAGTCGGTCGGTCGGTCGGTCGGTCCTTCCGGCCGTTGGTCGGTCGGTCGGTGGGTTTTCCCCAATAGTTGCCCCCTCCACTCCTGAGTCGGACGGTGAGCTGGCCGATGCCTTTATTTGGGCAGCAACCCCGGGCGAAAAGGAGTGGATTCGTCGTATGCCAAATTCCGACCGTACCGCGGGTTGATACGATGTCAGGCGTCTCATGAATGCCGAGCGATTCGCTGGCGTCAGACGTCTAGTCGGTGTCAGATGTCACGTCGGTGTCAGATGTCACGTCGGCGTCGGGTGTCACATCTTGTCGTCGTCTGACGTCCCGTTTTGTCGTCGTCAGACGTCCCGTCTCGTCGTCGTCAGGAGGTCGAATGTCGGACGATTTGGTGTCAGGCGACCGGATATCCGACGCCTTCTAGGGAACGCAGACCGTCGCCCAGCACCGATTCTGGGAGCGCGGTGCGCTGTCAGGCATCCCATCGGGAACGCGAATCACCGTGGGTGCTTTAATTTGGAACCGCAGCCCCTTTCGCCATGTGTCGGAGGTGGTTGGGCCGGTGCCCCTCGCATTAAATGGAGGCAGTGCGGCCGTCCCGAGATGGGCGCACCGAATCATCGGGCCGAAAGGAGGGTCCGGAAGCCGCCACGTGTCGCACATCTGTGAGACCTCGATCAGTGCGGGGGTATCTCGGCCGTCGGACGGCCCTATATATATAGGACCATCTGGACCCAGGGCCCCATTGTTGACGTTTTTGCTGCAGAGACTCTGTCCGGGCGATATCTCCGTCGTCGCCGGCAGTCATCTTTCCTCCCGCTCTTCAAAAGTTTTATTTCCGGTTCGTGGTCTTCCCTTTCTTCTTCCTCTTCTTCTCCTTCCTCTTCGCTTCTTCTTCCTTTTTGCTTCTTCTTCTTCTTGTTCGGTTCTGGTGTGATGGCCAGAAATCCATCTCGGGGAGCTCGATCGGGAAATCCGACCGACGACTCCCGGTCGACTCCGGAAGTTGAGGTTTCCTCACTTTCGGGGCCGAACGTTGATCGGCTTCGGGAGCAGTATCGCATCCCGGAGCAGTTTCAACTTTCTGCCCCAGGGGCCGGCGGTCGGGTTAACAATCCTCCGTCGGGCCAGCTGGCGCTGTATGTCGAAGATCTTCGCGCGGGTCTTCGGCTCCCGGTTCCGGAGTTCGTCCGAAATCTGCTGGATTACTATGGACTCTGTCCGGCGCAACTGGCGCCGAACTCCGTCCGACTGATAATCAGCTTCGCGCTGTTGTGTCAGCTTTTGCCGACCAACCCTCGTATTTCGCTCTTCCGAGCATTTTTTGTGCTCCGACCCCACCCTAAAGCCTGAGGGTGGTGGCTCTTCAACCCCCGGAAGGGTCTTTCCTTCATCACTGGTCTTCCATCGTCCATCCATGGATGGAAGAACCAGTTTTTCTTCATCTCATCTCCTTCTCCTTGGGGCTTCCCTTCCCACTGGGGTGTGCCCCGAACCGAAGCAAACGACAACAGCCGGGTGGAGGCGGACGACCGGGAGGACTTCCACCGACTTAAAGACATATCGGTTCCGAAGCAGAGGGAGCTTGTTACCGAACAAGCTCTCTATGATGCCGGCCTGAGCTTGGTCCCCTGACTAGGTATCGCCCGATCCCCCGGTCTTCTTCTCATTCGGCCCTTTGTCCGGCTCTTTGATTAACATATCTGTCGGTATCGCAGGGACACCTCCAAGGATGCGGCCGACCGACGCCGAGATCCGGCAGTACGCAGCAAGGAAGAGGCCGGTATCGGGGCAGGACCTTCGCGTCCTCCGAAGAAGCCCACTCCAGCGGCGCCGACCGTCGAAGCGTCGGCGACCGATCAATCGGAGCCGGTGATAGCTCTCGCGGCTCCGGCAGCGCATCCGGAGGAGAGGCCGGTGGAAGAAGCGGTCGAAGGAACATCGGCGGCCTCACCGGCGGGAGTGGCGCCAGATGACGTTCGGGAAATCGAACATCATCCGGCGGTGTCTGTGGCCGCAACGGGGGGTGCCGGTTCAACCTCGAGCATCCCCTCTCTGCCGGTTCCGTCGGTCGGGGCGGCCGATCGAGGAAGGCCCGATGGACCCGCGGATGACACAAGGTCGGGGAGTCGCACTGTGCCGCCTAGCGCACAGTTCCCCGAAGGGGCGTCGGCGTTGGCCAACCACAACTGGCGAGGAGGCTGTGCCAGGGAATCCTCCTCCCGGCCGACGTAGAGGCGTTAAGGTCTCGGCAAGTGACCGAGATGTTGTCTTCGTTCTACCCGACCATGGTCGAGGTAAGTCTTGTTTCGCCTCCTTTTTCCTTAGAATTTTCGTAACTTTGTTTTCCTGATGAAACGCTTGCGTCAGCAGCTGATCTACACCATGTCGGAGCTTGAAGCTCGATACCGGAGGTTCGGGAACGTCCGGGCGGCTTGGAAGGAAGGTCGGCGGCGGCCGAAGCCGACCGGGCAATGTTGGTCGACCACCTAAAGCAGTCGGCCGACCGGGAGGCCAAGTTGGTGGACGAAGTCTCCCGCCTCGGGTCCGAGCTAAGGTCGGCCAAAAAAGAAGCTAAACGCAAGGGCCGGACCGTGCACCGTCTGCGGTGCGAGCGGGATGGTGTTGCCGCCGAACTCGAAGGCGAGCGCGAGCAGCTTCGGGTCAGCCTGGAGAAGCTCGCCAAAGCTGAGGAGGATCTGTCAATCGCCCAGGCCGACGCCGACATAGCGAAGGCAGAAGCAGAGTCGGCAAAGGACGCGCTCGGCCGGGCGGAAGAGGAAGCAAGGTCGGCGAAGGAGTCGGCAAGCCGGGCGGTGGACGACTTCCGTGCCACCGACCAGTACGAGAGGAAATGCTGGAGTCCGGCTTCGCGTCGTACCGGGTGGGGTACGAGGACGGTCGGGGATGCGGTCCATGCCTTGTACCCGAAGCTGGACCTCAGCAGTATCGTCCCGTCGGGGGCCGAGGAGCAAGCCATTGAGGAGATGGCCGACCCTCCATCGGGAGGCATCGCCGTGGCGGAGGAAGCCACCTCAGAGCAAGTGGCACCGACTGCCAGCCCCCCGCCGACCGACGGTCCTGCTTCGGTCGTTGACCCAGCGCCGATCGTGGTTGATACACCGGTTATCCCCGATCTTCCGTCGGTCGAGGAGGTCGACTCGGAAGGATGATCGCGGCCTTGCCGACTTTTGGTTTCTTTTGTCTTTTCCTTTTTTAGAACACTTGTAATCGGGCTTCGGCCTGACCTTGTAAACTTCTTTTGACTTTGAATGAAATCAGTTTTTAAACTTAACTTTTCCCTCTGTCTGTTTTCCTTTCTTTCATGAGTTGTGGAATGCATCCGAACATGTGAGTTGCCATTTATATAGGTCGGTTAGGACGTTCGGCAACCCACGCCGCCACGAAGGTAGGCCAAGTCCCGACTTAAGATCGGCCCTTGATGGTCGAAGTATTATGTCGGGAGTCCTTCCTCCGGCTGTAAGTCGGGCGCATTCGTTGAGTCGGAAGCCGGGTCCCTTCCGACGCCTTCAGTCGAATGTCGTCCGGCGCATTCAGTCGAGGGAGCACCGATAAGTCGGACCCCGATACCCTTGTATCGGGTATCTGTACTGTGACTCGCGATATACGGTGGTAAGCCGAATATCTTCCGACCGGCCGTAGCCCGGTCGGTGAATCGTGAATGCGACTGAGGTCGTATTGTACGATAGACGGTGGCATGCCGAATACCCTTCGACCGACTGTAGCTCGATCGGGAGTCGCGACGTCGGTCGCGTAGGCATTTCGCCTTCTTTTGGTCGGGGCTCGACCGGCATGTCAGCCGATGGTCTGGCCCGAAAGTTCGACCCGTAGAAGGAGTGTCAACTCCCGTCATATAGATGCATCGGTCCTCGTAAGAGTCCGATGTGTCGTCGAAGGTCGAAGAGTGTAGCTGCCATCCATATAAGATATATCGGTCCTCGTAGAGTCGATGTGTGTCGAAGGTCGAAGGAGTGTAGCTCCCGTCCATATAGATATATCGGTCTCGTAAGAGTCCGATGCGTTACCGACGATAGGGTCGTCGGTTTCAGGCGGGATACCAAGTCCAAGTCGGCATGTCGGCGCTTGACCTTGGTGAGCGCCGATCGTTAGTCGAAGAGTTAAAACTCCGAGATTTCAAAACCGGATTTTGTATTCCGACTGGACAAGTATAAAGTTCATTGGTAGTAACAATTTCAGGTTGTTGGCGTTCCATGTTCGGAGAATGGTTTCCCTTCAAGGGTCTCCAGTCGGTAGGCTCTCGGACCATAGGTGTCTGCTACCTTGTAGGGCCCTTCCCAGTTTGGAGCCAACTTCCCTTGGTCCAGGGGCTTCGAGACCTCTGCCTTCCTCAGGACCAAGTCGCCAGGCCTGAAGAGCTTTTGGTTCTGACCTTGGCATTGTAATACCGAGCTACTTTCTGGGGTACGAAGCCATGCGAATTTGAGCCTCGTTTCACAGTTCGGAAGAAGGTCTAGGTCGGCCCTCCGACAATCGGAGTTGTCGCGGCTCTTGATACCGCTCGACCCTTGAAGACGGCAGTCCAACCTCGAGTGGGATCATCGCCTCCATCCCGTAGGCAAGCTGAAGGCGACTCTCCGGTCGGAATGCGGGGGTCGTTCGGTAAGCCCACAGGACGGAGCCTAGCTCGTCGACCAGAGGCCTTTGGCTTCATTTAGTCGGGTTTTGAGTCCGTGGAGTAAGGTCCGCGGTTGGTCACCTCGACTTCGCCGTTGGACTGTGGGTGCCCGACTGAGTCAGTCGGTCGTGATGTAGAACCTTGCGCAGAAATCCTGAAGTCTTGGTTGTCGAATTGCCGCCCGTTGTCGGTGATGATAGTATGCGGCAACCCGAACCTGAAGATGATGGATCTTTGGACAAAGTCTCCATCTTTCGCTCGTGATTCGGGCGGCTAAGGGTTCGGGCTCACCATATTGAGTGAAGTAGTCGACTCGAGCGAACAGGACTATGATTTTCTTGACCCCGATGCAGGAGGGAAAAGGACCGAGAATGTCAGACCGCACCACGAGCGGCGGGGACAGCAATGGAGCAACAACTAGGAGCGAATGTTGGCTGGCCGATCGGTGTTTGCACCGTTGGCGTACTTCTGAACAGGTTCGCACTCCGGACCAATCGGCCGCGTCCTTCTCATAGTGGGCCAGTAGTAACCTGTCGCAGGACTTTGTGGCTAGGGACTTGCCCCCCAAGTGATTCCGCAATCCTTCGTGCACGTTCTCGGAGAGGCATAGGTGGCGTCGGGGTGAGCGGGTTCCGCCAAGCACTATAAGGCCAAGGGGATGGGAGTAACGACTTTTGTAGAGTCGGCCGTCCTGATTACATATTGGGAGGCCGACCATCGGAGCCGCTTGGCCTCCGCAGGATCCTCGGGGTCGATCCCGTCGGTCAAATACCGAACGATCGGTCATCCAGCTTGGTTCGGTCGTTAGTTGTAGCACTCATCGACCCGATCGATACTCGGCTGCTCAAGGTTCTCCAGAACATCCGACCCAAAGAGTCGAAAGCCGAAGTCGCCAGTCTGGAGAGTGCGTCGGCACGGGCGTTCTCCGATCTAGGGATGTGGGAAACTTCAAAATACATGAGGCGTGCTACGAGGTCTTCACTTTCTGAAGGTATTTGACATGGTCGGATCACGTGCCTCGAATTCGCCCTTGACCTGCCCCACGATCAGCTGAGATCGGAGAATCCCGGAGGCTATCGACGCCCAGTTCCCTCGCCATCCTCAAGCCAGCGAGGAGTGCTTCGTACTCGGCTTGGTTGTTGGAGGCCTTGAAGTTGAATCGGAGGGCGTACTCGGTGACCACCCCATCCGAATTTGTGAGCAGGAACCCGGCCCCGCTCCCCTGAGCGTTTGAAGCTCCGTCGATGTGCAGTACCCAGGTGGAGACAGATCTGGCTTGGAGATCGCGTCTCGTCCCGGGTCCACAGCTCCCGACCCTTGGTCGGTCGTCGGGCACTCGGCGATGAAGTCAGCCAGGACCTGAGCCTTCAAGGCAGGCCACGGTCGGTATTGAATGTCGAACTCGCTGAGCTTCGTCGCCCACTTTGCCAGTCGTCCCGACGTGTCCGGTTGGCGCAATATCGCCCTCAGGGGCTGGTTGGTGAGAACCACTATGGCATGAGCCTGGAAGTATGGACGGAGTCGTTGTGCGGAGACGGTCAGGGTGAAAATCATCTTTTCCATCTCCGAATATCTGGCTTCGGCGCCGTGGAGCACCTTGCTGGTATAGTAGATAGGCTGATGGGTTCGGTTCTCGTTTTCTCGGACGAGCACCGAACTGACCGCCTCAGAAGATGTGGCCAAGTAGAGATACAAGGTCTCCCCGACCTGCGGCTTTACGAGTAGCGACGGGGAGGCCAAGTACTTCTTCAGATCTTCGAAGGCCCGTTGGCACTCATCCGGTCAAGAAAAACCATTTGCCTGCCGCAAAGTTTTGAAAAACGGGAGGCACCTTTCAGCTGATCGAGAAATGAACCGGCTGAGAGCGACGATTTTTTCGTTCAGCTGTTGGACCTCCTTCTTGGTGTTCGGATGACGCATGTCGAGGATCGCCTTTATTTTCTCAGGGTTGGCCTCAATCCCTCTCTAAGAAACGAGGAATCCGAGGAACTTCCCTGAGGTCACCCCAAAAGCGCACTTGGTCGGATTGAGCTTCATTCGATGTCGTCGTAAAGTGCGGAAGGTCTCCTCGAGATCCCGAACATGATCCGGGATCTGCGCACTTTTCACCAGCATGTCGTCCACGTATACCTCCATGTTGCGTCCGATCTGATCTTTAAAGACCTTATTGACAAGTCGTTGGTAGGTGGCGCCGGCGTTCTTCAGTCCGAAGGGCATCACCCGATAACAGTAGAGGCCCTTGGGAGTCACGAAGGCGGTATGCTCCTCGTCTTCAGGCGCCATCCGGATCTGGTTGTATCCGGCGAAGGCGTCCACGAAGCTGAGCAGTCAAAATCCGGACGTCGCGTCCACCAGCTGGTCGATCTTTGGAAGTGGAAAGCTATCTTTTGGGCAGGCTCGGATCAGGTCGGTATAGTCGATGCAAATCCTCCACTTCCCGTTGGCTTTCTTGACCATGACAACGTAGGCGAGCCAATCGGGATACGTGGATTCTCGGATGAAGCCTGCTTCGAGTAGCTTGTCCACCTCTTCGTCGATGGCCCTCTGTCTCTCTAGAGCGAAGGACCTTTTCTTCTGCCTCACCGGCCTCATCGTCGGGTCGATGTTGAGTCGGTGGGTTATTATCTCTGAGGGGATGCCCGACATATCTGCTGTCGACCAAGCAAATATGTCGGCATTAGCTGTCAGCAGCTCCGTCAATCGTCGTCGTTCAGGGTCGTGGGATTTTGGAGTTAATGATGATAGAGATAGAAATACTAATAGTGATGTAGGAGGCTGTGGGATTTTAGAAAGCCTAAATCCTAACTAGAAGGAAAAAGAGAGAAAAAAAAATTTACAATAATTTTATATTAATTATTTCATGCCATATTCAGCTTCCATCATATGTCGCATGACAGCACGTGATCATTTTATTCATGATCGTTGGATGAAAATAGAAGATAAAAAAAATTTATAATATTTAAAAATTTGATGATCTAATTATAATAAAATTATTATTTAAAAATTTAAAATAAAAATAAAAATTTTATTAAAAATATAAAATTTATAAAATAATTATTTTTTGAAAAATGACAAATACGTGCCCTCTGTAAACCCGTTGACTTGAGGATGTGACTCAACTCATGTCCTTTTCACCTCCCCGTGGATCCACCACTTATCCGCGTGCAGGACACGCCAAACTTTTTTTTTTTCTGCATTTTTTATTTTTCCCGATGATCTGCATCCTTCTCACCTCCCAATTTGAACCTAAGAAAAGAAAAGATGGGTGCCACTCAGCTGAGTCACCAGCTGTTAGTATGCCAAATTCTATCTTTCTTTTTTCTGGGGCTGGCACCTGCGATTGACGCGGTGGATGGGATGCTCTGTGGGAAGCTGCGGTCCCGCGGAAACAAGCTAAGCCCCTGGCTTTGAGAAATTATTGCATGCACCAGGTGCAAGTGAACCAAAGCAAATTCCGGAGCATATGCACGGTGAAAAAAGCGCAATCGGGAATCGATGAAATACAAGTGGTTGCGTGGCGTGTTATTCACCGTGGGATTTGCGCGGTCCAATTGCACCTGGTGCATGCAATACGGAGGCCCTGGCTTTTGACCGTGGGAATCCTTCCGTTTCATTTGGTGTGGACTTGTTGAGACTACTCCAAAAGGGCCACACCAGTAGTTTATTGTACATGACAAAAGGGGCCGGGCATTATTGCAGCACGCTTGTCGACGAGATACCACCTATGATTGCACCCATCAGCTTCCACAGGAAACAAAAAAAAAAAAAAAAAAAAAAAAAAAAAAAAAAAAAAAAAGGATGTCAACCACTTTTAATTTATAGGAATCCATCAATGTCACCATGGAAGTTTCTTGTTTGGTGCAGTCGCAAGAACAAATTTTTGGATTAGGTGGAGATTGGTAGAAGTGTGTCTGGGGTTATCTAAATACAGTCTTGAGTAAGTCCAACTAGAACCAACGTAGCGTTGATGATGCAGATCCAATAAAGGATTAATTAATTTAGCTTTTAGGCTTCATGAAATTTATAGAAAATAAAAAACTTATGGCATATATTTAGAGGACTTGAGGATTAACGATTGGGTCCATTGGGGTGTGGGTTCTCACGGTGAAAGGGAGTGCGGTGTAGAGAATATATAGCACATGGATGGTTATGAGTTGGTTAAGTCCTATTCCAAATAGGACTCATGATTCTTGGTCCAACTTCAACTAATTCTTGAATCCAATCCTAACTAACTTGGGAATTGGTTATAACAAACTAACTAATTAGGTCCTAGCCCAATTATGAAATCAATTAGATCCTAATCCAATTAGAGAATTAGTTAGATTAAAACTTCATGAATCTAGAAATTTATTCTTCTCATCTTATTGGATATCAGAGAAGCTTTTGATCAATAGGGCTTGATCCAATCAAGCTTATTATCCAATAGGATTTGATCTAATCAAACCTAAATCAAATTAAACTGAATTCTATTGAACTCAAAATTTGATTTGCATTTCTAAGATCAATTGCAACAAGCTCTGTTATCCATTAGAGTTGGATCCAATCAATCCAAAGTAAATCTAATTGAATCCAGTTCAATTAGATCTGATCCAATCTCCATTGCTCAATCAAATTGAGCCAATTGACAATCAAATTATTAATTAATTATTTTTTTAATTTATCAATAATTAGTAAATAATTTATTACAATCTTTGCATAGGATTAATCATCAATCACATCGATAATTAAATCTTTCAATGATTTATAATCATCAATCAGCCATTTGATCAGACAGGTCTATGTGTGTGACCTCATAGGTTCGAACCTAAGTCGGTAGTACAAGAATAATTTTTATACCAATGGATGTAACCATCTAACAATAAGACCCGACATCCGGATAGGCTGAATGTTTGCCTAGCAACACTCTAGAATCTACGTGGATATAGTTATCGTATAATTCATCTCTTTGATTCTCGATGCTCAAAGATGACTTAAGGTTAAACTGTCAACTCTGGATGAGTGATCCATATTGTGTCTCAACCTCAAAAATTCTGTGACTCCTCACTAGAACTACTTTGGCTAAAATTTTGCTAAATTGAAATACAGTATTGCATCATCTCTAATTTTACTTGAAGCGATCAATCCCATCTTGACTCGCACTCAGATTTCATAAGTACTTGACTGTACCTAAAAACCTTCCATCATCGAATTAGAAATTCGGATAGTCCGGTATCAAAGTACAGTAAGTTACTTGCAAGTTACCGAGGTGGCCTTAGGTTAGAGGGATACTTATATCCATACTCCATCAGAGTAACTCTTGATAGTAGAGTGCTTCGAAGTTGGTCATGTTCAGTGAAATGTACTCCTATATTTTACCTATATGCCATACCCGTGTCACTACACATCTTGGTTAAGAGGACAACCAATTAATATGGTACACAATAACCTACACTCGATACAATTATCATTTTTATAACAATTATATCATTTAGTCACGAGCAGGATTTAAGAACCACACGATAAATCCTCCTGTATCATTTTGAAAGTAGCTTTAAGGACTTCATCATAACATATAAGTTCTGTTTAGGAAGATGTATTCCTTATGATGAATTTGTCGGATAACATTTATCATTTTATAATTCATATACATGTATGGAGCACAATTATTTACAATCTAGATGATTGGCTTTAGGATATATTTTTCAATAGATGGGGCCTGCGGAGGGTGGAGGGTGCGAGTGGAGTTGGCCAGGGGGTGGAGATGACGCGAGGTGGGGCGGAGGATAGGGGGTGGGGCCGCGAGTGGTGGGCGGCATGAGCGGAGTAGGCCAAGGGGTGGGGGTGATGTGAGGTGGGATGGAGGATGGGGGGGTGGGGGGCCACAGGAGTGGGGGGCGCGAGTGGAGCGAGCCAAGGGGGTGGGGGTGACACGAGGTGGGGCAGAGGATGGAGGGTGGGGGCCACAAGTGGAGTGGGCCAAGGGTGGAGGGAGGATGGGGGGCTATGGGGGTCGCAAGCGGGGTGGGCCAGGGGGTGGAGGGAGGATGGGGGGCTGTGGGGGTCGCAAGCGGGGTGGGCCAGGGGGTGGAGGGAGGATGGGGGGCTGTGGGGGTCGCAAGCGGGGTGGGCCAGGGGGTGGGGGTGACACAGGGTGGGGCGGAGGACAGGGGGGGCCGCGGGGGGTGGGGGCCGGAGGGGCGCCATAGGGGGTTGGGCCGGTGGTGACAAGCCGGGGAGCGATGGTGGTGGTGGGGGGGTTGTGGCGTGCGGGAGAAGAAAGGAAAAAAAAATAAAAAATTATTTTTTAAAATAATAATAATAAAAATAATAAAAATAATAGTAAGTATTAAAAATTAATAATGATAAATAAAATAAAATAAAATATTTAAAAATATTTAAAAATAAATTATTTTTTATAATGAAAATAGTAATATTTTTAAAATAATGATAAAATATTATTTTTAAAAAAATAATTTAATGCTTTTGCTTGTTATGATTTAATGCTTTTACTTATTTAGTTCCTATATTTTATTGTGATTATGATTTAATATTTTAACTAGGATTAGCCGAATCCAAGATTCAGTCTGGATTTCGATCCGGGTCCGATTCGGTTTGACTCAGATCTGGTCTGAGATTCGGATCGAATCTGGATCAAAATTTGGGTTGAAATTCGATCCAGTATCCTGATCACGATCCGGATTGGATCGAGATCGGGATCTGGATTAAGAATTTATCCGGATCCGGATCGAATCCGGATACATCTCTCTATTTCCATAGAGAGATGCATGGTTGTTGGAAAATATAGATGATTTCATACATGTTTTTAAAATTTTTTAAAATAGATTGCAGCATAAAGTAACTAGATTAATCGTATTAATCTAACATGCATATGATCTGATCAATAAATCAACCTACTCTAGGATCTATAAGATACATTTTCAGAGGTGCCAAAGAACTCCTTCAACATTTGAAGGATTTTCTTGGGCTAGCATTCTCAAATTTATAACTAAATTCATCGTTCATCACTGCTCTCATATTATACCGCACCATGATTTGATCATTTAGCTATTTCTGATAAGTGTCTCTGATTTCATCACATGTGTTGGGTATGGGAATATAAGGTGTTGGATCCATAATCATATATAGGATCCATTCGTACTTTAGAACTATTTATAACTTTTGATACCAACTATCGAAGTTGGGTCCTATAAGTTAGTTACAGACCTCTATATTTATGAATGATTCAGTCTAAAGAATTAGACTTTAGTCTAAAGATTCTCTCACTATTTTATATGAATTGGTAGCCTCTACCTTCAATTCAAAAAATTATTTTAATTCCTTAATAGGTACTAGAATCCACACAGACTACATACGAGCCTGACTTTGGCCGGCTCATCCATGTGCATCTATGGGTAGGCTCTTAACTAATTATTTCACCAAACAGCTTCTAGTAATTGATTTTGTCCCAGATTCCTAACAGTAGGCTTTGTCCTCCACTGAAAGGTCTGGTTAGGTCAAACTATTAACATGATCATACTCAGAAATCTAACTAACAAATGATCAGATCCGACTTTGATCGATCATCCTGACCACCGTCAGAGAGATTCGATTGAGTCATCATATTATGAATGATAATTTTAATAGCAGATGAGTATTAGGCCTTTGGGCCATCCAATGATCATCCAACTAATGGACCCATTATCACTTAACTTAATGGGAGGCTATGACTCTGTTATCTCCATAACATTATCATTTTAAGGATCTAATAGTTTAGAGGATTTAATCAATATATTTTAAAAGATAGAAATCGACCTGCAAGTCATAAATCTTTTCACTGACTTCACTTAGTCATGAGAGGACTAGAGACTAGTTGATCAACCTGACAAGTCGTAAATACTCTCACTGACTTCATCAAGTCATAAAGAGGACTAAGACAAATCGAACTAGAGATATCTAAATAAGTCATACTAATTTCTTAGTTAGCGTGGGTCAATCCGAACTACTAAGCGATCTGATTAAAACATAATTCACTATGTTGGTCAGGTAAGTGAGATCGATAGGAGAGATATGCCATCAACTCGCCATACACCTAATCTATGAGAGTAGCTCTCAATTAATGATCATTGATCAAGACTGCTAAACTTATCTTAGATATCAATTAGTTAATTAGTTTCAATTCGATTAGTTTATAGACTTGGGTTCAACTGCTGAGCTAAAATAAAGGTCCTTTTGGTCTAATCAAAGATATGGACTTGATCAACTATAACTATTGCATTTGATCTAGAGTGTCCTTGACCTAATTTAAATCAATTTTTGGTTAGATTTGATCAACTACTCTTTTAGTCTATTAAATTTTTGATTCTAATCTTAGATCTAACTCAATTAAAAGGAACTGATCTGAGCTAACCCATGCCTCATGTTTTATGCAATATCATTAAATCTTAAATTTACAATTCTAGATTTAAGGATTCATCTCTTAATTCTTAATTAAATGTATCATTAACATTGGTTAAAATTTTTAATTAAAACTATTTCAATTTGTAAACTCCTTTACAATTTGTAAACTTCTTTATATTGATTTTATGCATGAACATTTAGTTCTGAAAATTGAGTCAGCTCATCCCTAAACTGAGCTGGCTCACAACAATGGGTCGACTAAGTTTTGAACTTAGTCGGCTTATTAAGATAAACAATAACATTTACTTTTTATCTTTGTAAACTGGGTCAGCTTAGCAGGAAGCTGATCCGACCAACCAGGGCACTGGGTCGACTCAAATCAAAATGAGTCGACTCAGCAGGCAGAAACAACAATACTTTATATAATTTTCAGATCTAAATAATTTTGCATAAGCAAAAATAAAATTAATCACAAATTAATTTTAGATCTCATCTAAATTTATTTATGATTCTAAATTTTATTTTTCATGATTAAAATAATTTTAATTACTAAGATTAGATGTTACTACTTTTCGTATAATTTATATCACATACAACAATCTTAAGATTTCAATTCTAGAATTTTACAAAAAAATAATTTTTTTTTCTTTCGTAGTTCATCTTTATGAATAAATATCACCCCTATATGCCATAAGAGATCTCCATGGAATGGGAGGAGAGGGTCTTAAAACCCTACTTTCTCCTATGATCGGATGGCCAAGAATATCCAATTCGATTACTTGACTACTAGGCACCTAATCAAATCATATCATATATGAAAAAATTTAGATCAAATCTAAATAATATCAGATCTGATTTTAATATTAGATCATATCTAAATCAGATCAAAAATATCACATGCATCATATAAAATCAGATCTTATCAAAGATCAGCACAAACTAGGATAATCTTTTCACTGTAAAGGATAAATCCTACAGTAGGATAAACTTATTTCAGTTTATGCAATCAATCAATAATTAAATTCAAATCTAAGATATCACATATCAGATCTAAATAAAATTAAATTTTAAATCTAATATGCACATATAACATGTCATAATGAACCTAGGCTCTGATATCATTATTGAAAAATGTAGGCGATTTCATGTGTATTTTAAAAATTTTTGAAACAGATCATAGTAAAAAGTAACTAGATTAATCATATTAATCTAATATGCATATAATCTGATCAATAAATCAATCTACTCTAAGATCTATGGCATATAAAATTTAAAAATAAAATCTACATGCATAGATGTGAGCAGTAGATCAAATCTATATCTAATCTGAGTTTAAAACTCGATACCTGAGTGCGGATCGATGATCGCTGCTACTAATAAATATGGTAAGAAGATTTTTACTGGTTGCTCACAGCCACACAGTATGTCCGACCTCTACAGATGGTCCACTTGAAGTCCTGATCTAATCGGTCTCCCCGAGAGTGCTAGCTCATGCAAAAACCATCTTGTTGGCTGATCTGAATCTTTTCTTCAAATATTTTGAACCTTTTCAGAGATTGAAGAAGGATATCTGAAGGAGATGAGGAGATGGAAAGAATATGGAGAGGAGACACTCTTCTCTTTTATTTTTCTCTCTTCCCAAAATCCTAAGCACAAACTCTAGAACCCTGGGTTTCACTCACCCAAAGAGGAGATGGCTCTCCTCTTTCTCTCATGCCATGAAGTCCATGCCCTCCCCTTCTCACCATGAAACCTTTTTCAGATCTCTCTCATGCATGCCCAAAAGGAAAAACTCCTTTTATTTTGGGCGTTCGTAAGTGGTTAGGTGGTTTAGGAGATGGCACCACATCACAAGCCCATGCCCACCTTACTTCCTTTTGTTATTTGCATTAAGAAACAATTTCTCATGCTAAATCAGATCTCCATCTAATTTCCCATGCCCACACCTCTTCTTTTGTCACACAAAAAAAAATCTCCAAGAAAAGTGGGCGCACAAGGTAGGTAGGTCTAATCCTTATCCAATAAGGAATTAAATCAAAATGGGATTTGTTTTCTAGTTGAATTCAAATCAGATTTGAATTCAAACTCAAACCAACTTCCATCTATATCCATATGGGGTGGTGAGAAAGTAGACATCTAATATTTGGTGTGGAATAGCTTCACATAAAATCAGATTTTGCATGAAGACATGAGGAGGCGAGTAGGGTAGGCGCAAGGGATAAGGAGTCCCATCTTATACGGACTCTAGGATTCCTTATTTGACTCCAAATTAAATCATATTTGGTTAGACACAAATAAATAGATAAAATTCAATCTAATTAGATTCATGAATCTTTTATCAAATTTTAATCTAATTAGAAACTGATTGAATCAAAATTCTGATCAAATCAGGAACAATTCTCCCTTAGCGATTAGATCATCTCATGACCTAATCGGGTCAAATCTAAATGAATCAAATTCAATTAGATTTGATCCAAATATTATTGTTCAATCAAATTGAGTTAATTAGTAATCTAATTATTAATTAATTTTCTATTAATTTATCAATATTTAGCTAATTATTTCATCGTAACTTTTACTTAAGGTTAATCATCAATCAAATTGACGATTACACCCTTGAACTATGTTTAATAGTTGATCAGCCACATGATCTGTCAGAAACTTCTTTTAGTGTGACCCCATAGGTTCGAACCTAAGCTGATAGTATAAAAATAAAATTTTAAACTAATCGATGTAATCATCTGCAATAGGATCCGACATCCAGATAGGTCGAATGATTATAAAGCAATATTCAAGAACCTACTGACGTATGATTACTGTATAATTCATCTCTTTGACTCTAATACTCAAGATGACCTAGGATTTAACTGTTAACCCTGTAATAGTCATCTATATTGTATTTCAATCTTTCAAATTCATCACATTTATTATTCGAATGCAGGTTTTACCAAACTAAAATACAGTGATGCATTAACTCCTACTTATTCAGAGGGATCAATCTCTTTTTAACTCACACACCGACTGAACAAGTACTTAACTATGCCCAAAAATCTTTCAGTCACTGAATTAGAAATTCAGATAGTTCGATACGAAAGCATAGTGAGTTACTTGAAAGTCACCATAGTGATCTCAGGTCGGAAAAATACTTATACTCATACCCTTCGTGAGCTACTCTTGATAGCAGAGTGCTCCGTAGTTGGTCACATTCAATGAGATATACTCCTATATCTCACTTGCATGCCATATCAATATCTCCACATCACTTGGTTATAGAGATAACCAACACATATGGCACACAACAACCTAAACTTGATAATCGCTGTCATCCTAGTAATAACGTATCATTTGATCGTGAATCAGTTTAAGAACTACGTAATAAATCTTTCTTTATCGATCAAAGTAGTCCTAAGGACTTCATCACAATACAGAAGTTCATTATAAGATGTAATCTTATGATGAATAGGCTAAATAACTTTCATTAATGATTAATTTATATACATTTATAATTAGCACAATTGTCAAATAATTGACTTTAGAACATAATTTTCAACAATGGTAGTGATTTAATACATGCATTGATGTAACCTTAGACTTCCATTCAAGAGTCGATCTCAGGGTCCTCAAAACAGACTCTGTGAATGGCTCTTGAATGCTCCGATTTGAGTAGTTCAGAAATATATCAATTTTTTATTATTGTCATGGCGTTCTTTGTTCTATTATGAAAAATTCTGTCGTAGGTATAAGGACCCGACATATCAGGTTAAGCATTCAATTTTTTTTAGAGTTTAATAATTAAATCATTTATTCTTAAATTCAGTTAGTCACTTACTAATTTGACTGTTAACTATATAGGATCGATATTCCCAAAATGCCATGAATCAGATGAGACAGACCATCTCACATTATGGAGATTCAAGGTCGTTCACAAACCATATCGAGCAGATGGTAAGTAATTTCTATTTAACATATTTTAACTCTTTAACTATTTAAAATTTTTTTATTAATTATTCTCAAATTGCAGAGAGATTTAGAGAGTGGCGAGCTTCTTGATAGGATCGAGATCTACCAGTGGACCCATTAGCGACGGTCAGGGGAGTGGACGGCAGGGAGCCAAGAGCTTTATGTAAGTTTTTTCAACTATTTTTTCATGGATATTTTGATTTTCAGTACAAACTTAAAATAGCTATAACTTTAATTTTCAAGATCATATGATAGAGATGCGATCCCAGCTTACTTCTGAGGGCTCGATCGCATCCACAGATGATGAGATCGATGATCAGGTACTTGGTACGAGATCTTATTATATTAGAGAATTAGGGTATGGGATCGGAGCTCCTCCATCCTCATGCTCATCCAGAGCTGACGTCCATGCTGCCTGCGATGTCTGGCTGACAAAGATAAAGAGATAGACTACTAAGGATCAATAGTAGGCTGCTGAGGATCGATAATGAGCTGATGAGTTGGCTGCATACGTCGACTCCTATCAGTCGTTCCAGATACAGATGATGGAGCGGATGGCACAGATGGAACAGATAATGGAGCTGATGAGGTAGCAGCAGATCGGTTCATCGTGCTTCACCCGATCTTTTTCTCCAAATGCTGATGCTTGATGGCCAGCAGCTTATTTCTGTATTTTTTATTTTTATTTTGGATCTCTTATAATTATTAAATTTATTTTTTATAATTTTATTTTAATATAATGAAATGAGAAAATTTATTTATAAATTTATTATGTTAATTTTTATTTTTATTTTATAGATTATAAATATAAAATATTAAAAATATAAATTAAAAAATATATATTTATAAATTATTTTTTAAAAAATATCATATTTTAATTAGCTTTGAAATTATTTATGATGGGATATCTGTCGTAAATAAACTTATTTACGATGAAAATCTTCCATCGCAAATAATTTATTTTTTAAAATTTAATTTTTTTTAAAATTATTTGTGATGAAATATTTTCATAGTAAATTCATCTATTTACAACGTAATTGTTTCATCATAAATAATTTAAAAAATAAAAAAAAATTATGATAAAAAAATTTCATCATAAAAAAATAATTATTAACGATGAAATTATTTTTTTATTATAAAATATTATCTGCGATCTCATTTTTAACGAAAAATTATTAACAATAGAAGTTTCATCGCAAATAATTATTTACGATGGTGATGCTTTGTTTGTGTCGCAAATATTCTCTTTGGTTATAGTGGCGATGCGATCGTTGTGATTCTTTGGGATCCGCATCCCATGATTAGTTAGGCTCGTTATCACAGCCATTACAGCAGGTAAGTTTATTAATAATTTTTTAATTTATTTTAAATTTTTTTATTTACAAGCTTCACATATTTAGGCTTGAGTCTAAAATCAATCTAACTATCTAATCGATGGGTCGAGAGTATTTATAGCTCCGTATTATCGAATAGAATGTGTAAGATCAATCTGTTTGAGAATCGAAATAGTATACTGAAAAATATGCCTCCGTATTGATATATATATTTTTATATAAAAATTTATTAATAATATTTTATTTTTTTATTATAGGATGCTGGGACATCTGACTCTCATCCACCAACTGCTCGAGAGGACGTACAGGAATAGGAGGAGGATGAGGAGGATCTTATATATTTTTTTTGATATGTATATAATTTTGATACTTATAAAGTAGTATAAATTTATAAAATTATATAACTTATATTTTTAATATAATATAAATAATTTTATATTTATGATTATGATAAATAATTATTATTTTATTTATAACAAATTTTAAAAAATATAATTAATTATTACTGTGATTAAAATAGATTTTAAAAAATTTAATTATAAATTATAAAAAAAATAAAAATTATTAGCGATGGTATTAGTGACAGACAAAGCCATCACTAATAATTTTAAATTAAAAAAAATAAAATAAAAAACTATTAACGATGGTAAATACCATCGCTAATAATTTTTAATTAAAAAAATTAAAATAAAAAATATTAATGATGGCTTCATTGTCGCTAATACCGTTGCTAATTATCCATATTAGTGATAGGATTGTTGCCATCGCTAATAATAATAATTAGTGATGAGTTTATTTTCAATAAAGTTTTAGCGATGGTGTTCTGTTGCTAATAATATTAGCAACGAGATTCGGGTTATTAGTGATGGCGAATAGCTGTCGCTACTAATCCATTTTCTTGTAGTGATATTTTGTTCAACTTTCAAGTACATTATCAGTCTCATGATCCATGCTGGGAAAGAAACAGCTTTATTGTGCTTTGAAAATTATGCAAAGCGGCATCCAGTGGCTAAGATCGTGAAAGAAGATAGATCAACCTTTTGCATGAAAGATACCATCCAAACCCATCACTCAAAGCTTGACAAGTGTTTTAATAATACAATAAAACTTGTACAGCACGCAAGAAAAGAAGAAATTGTTGCACGGACCAGAAAACTCTTGGGGCATATCCATGCTAGATAGTGTGCAATCGAGAATATGTAAAATATCTTAGGGCCCGTTCTTTTGTGTATAAATATAATGAAAATATTGGTCAACTATCCTATTGACCAACTTACCTATATACTCAAATTTTTTTAGGATAGATAAATTATTTTTTTATGGATAGCATTTATATGTGAAATAGAGAAAAATCTTACCCACTTAAAGGGTAGCTAAATTATTTTTTCATCAACCGAAAAGTCACCTCTATAGTTCATTTCTAATATACCCTTAACTTTATAATAATAATAATAATAATAATAATAATAATATAATATATTATAATATAATACATTATAATAATAAAATGATATGAAATAATATAATATAATATACTATATTATAACAATAATATAATATAATATATTGTTACATATAATAATATTTATATAATATATATTATAATATATTATTATATGCTATATTATTATAATATATTATAATTATTATAATATAATAATAATAATATGCTATATTTTTATATATTATATCATATTATTATATATAATAATATTTATATAATAAAAGATATTATGAAAAATATATATAGATCTTAGTAAATCATTCAAAAAATTAGTAATGCAAAAGAACAAAAATAATAAATTTTTGAATTATTTTTTATAAAAATAGATAAATTATTTTTTTATTTAAATATTATATAAAAAATATTTATCTAAAAAAATATAAATTCTTAGAGGTGCGGTATCCACCATGGGTTTTGGCGTGGTCAACGGCACATGGTCTCAATAATAATTTGACCATAAAAGATAATCCGGTCAAGGTCATATCTATCTGTGGTACTCTGTTGCCTTGCGCGCACCTCTTAACCACATATCCTAATCCAAGCTAGGAGCGTAAACACGGAAGATGAGCCTCGGAATTGGTGCATCATGCGCTGAATTAGCCCAGACGGGCATTTTCGGCCTTCTGTGCTTCTCACCCCATACATCTTGCCGTCACTACGAGGGCTCCTTGGCTGAAGGATAACGACGTCACCGTTACCGATATCCACGGAAAGTTTATCTTATGGAGTGAAAATGGCCCTACATGGAGTATTGGAAGCAAGCGGATCTTGCATGACACCTACGTACGACAACCCTCTCATTTCTATGCGAGAGAAGGCCAGGTTATATCTATCTGTGGTACTCCGTTGCCTTGCGCACACCTCTTAACCACAGATCCTAATCCAAGCTAAGAGCGTAAGCACGGAAGATGAGCCTCAGAATTGGTGCATCATGCACTGAATTAGCCCAGACGGGCATTGTCGGCCCTCGGTTCTGTGCTTCTCACCCCATACATCTTGCCGTCACTACGAGGACTCGTTGGCTGAAGGATAACGACGTCACCGTTACCGATATCCACGGAAAGTTTATCTTATGGAGTGAAAATGGCCCTACAAGGAGTCTTGGAAGCAAGCGGATCTTGCATGACACCTACGACAACCCTCTCATTTCTATGCGAGAGAAGGCCAGGTTATATCTATCTGTGGTACTCCGTTGCCTTGCGCGCACCTCTTAACCACACATCCTAATCCAAGCTAGGAGCGTAAACACGGAAGATGAGCCTCGGAATTGGTGCATCATGCGCTGAATTAGCCCAGACGGGCATTGTCGGCCCTCGGTTCTGTGCTTCTCACCCCATACATCTTGCCGTCACTACGAAGAGGGCTCCTTGGCTGAAGGATAACGACGTCACCGTTACCGATATCCACGGAAAGTTTATCTTATGGAGTGAAAATGGCCCTACATGGAGTCTTGGAAGCAAGCGGATCTTGCATGACACCTACGACAACCCTCTTATTTCCTTTCTCTTCGGTTCCATGGTATTGATTATGAGAGGCTAAACGTTATCTCATCATGCAGACATTGACTGCTCGCAAGCGGAGGCGAGTGTACTTATTGGCGATAGTTCAGAGGACAGTGATTTATTGTTCAGTTTCGAGAAGAGTTCAATGTTCCAAACTAGGTCTAAGTTTGATGGGTTCCTGGCAAGCAATAAAGAAGAAGAAGTCGGTGATTTTAAGATCAAGAGGAGCTACCGCAAGAGGACGTGCACTTTAAACAAGGGAGACTCTCAAATGGTTTTAGCCCAGGTGAAAAATCTTAAAGATGAATTAGCGCATGTTTTTTTAAAAAAATATCATTCAGGTTCTATTAATTAATTTCTTTATGGAAAGAGAAGAAATTCGTTATCTATTTCATTGAGTATGAAATTAAAAAGAGTATTATTAATCCAGCTAATTCACCCACAGTCCAAACAAGGCAGTCCCACTAATTAACCAAAGAAGTGCAATGATAGGCGATTGGGGAGATCAACTCCTGTATGCACAATATGGGGGTTCACAGGAGCACCCATACTAGCTACTTGGTCAAAAGGTCTTTTACTAGTCCAATAAGACTCAATTATCAAAAAGATGCAATACTAGCCTAATAGAATAATGATCCCTATGACCAAATTAAGAGGCACTTGAGCTGCTCATCGGTAGTTCATACATGCATTTATTGAAAAGAAGGGGCAAAGGCTCCACCGAAATTTAATAAGTGTTGGTAAAAAACGAGCATCCATCTAGAAGGGAGACACGATGCAATCCAAAAGAGTCATCTAACAATGATAGTAAGCACTAACGTTACATAAGAGGGCAATAAAGAGGACGCATCGATCTGACAAAAACTCTTAAGATGCCGCTTCTTTCTGCAACTCAACTACAGATCTCTGATGGTTGTTCTTTCTCTAATAACCAGCATTTGAGTGCTCATTAGTTGCAAAAGGGGCCAATTTTGATTTTCAAGATAATCTTATGTATGCCAAAAAAGGTAACCAATTTTACAAACACCCAAGACCTTATCAAAAAAAGCAAGCTATAGGGTGCTATTTGGACTTGTTGACTATATATAAGTACTGAAGATCTATCCAGTAAAGAGCTAATATAGGACTAAACACACGCTTTCATGGATCCTCATTTATATGTTTTATTGAAATATTGGCATCCTTGCCAGGCTAAAGATATAACTCCATTCAGATCGGATCATGAGTATCATAAATCTAATGACAAATATCATGATCAGTTTATGGTCCACTCAAATAGACTTTTGTTATAATATCCCCTGGTCCACATGGACCAGCCAGCTCCAATACTATTGTAATAACTGAAGCCCATATTTAAAAAGGCTAGCCAAAGATATTATTTAGATTTCTTGTGTTATATAATTCTCTAAGATTTATCCAATATATAGTCGATATCGGACTAAACACATATACGTATGGGTCTTTAATAACTTGTTCAATTTGGGTTACATAATTGATCATGCTTGGCCTAGTTTAAGATGTTGTAGAAAGGCCTATGATTAGCATGGTGATGGGATCCGGTTGATTTTCTTTCCTTTTGTTTTTTCATTTTTTTTCTTTTCTCATTTTTTGACAATAAA
>NC_025997.2:8013708-8219783 GCF_000442705.2 Elaeis guineensis
ATTCTAAATAACCTTATATATGTTTGAGATTTTAAGACATGACTTGATTTGAATAAAAGTTTTTTTTTTCCTAACCATTGAGCTTCTAGCAATGCAAATAAGCAAGAACTGCAAGGGTATAAACTTGCCACAGGGAGAGGATATTTTTGGAGTGCACATCAATCCAAATACCGACCATTGTTTCATTGCTACACTCTTTCACTACAAGACAAAAGATAATTAGCAATGTAAAAAAAAGTATGGCTAAATGTCTAAAAGCATCGGTAAAGATAACTACCGACTTACTTTGAATCGATAAATAAGCATCGATAAAAAGGAGATTTTTAATCACCTTTACTGGTGCTTAAGTATAACCATCAATAAATGTCACATTTTGTGAAGCAAAATTAAAGTCGGTAAAATAGATAATTTGCCAACGCTTTTCTGCAAGCATCGGTCATCACGCCTTAACTGATGCAAAATTTGCATTGCCATAGGACGTGTCAGAAGCTGGCATGGCCCTTTACCGATGCAAAGTGGCATCGGTAAAGAAAATCTTTATCGACGTATTTAATTTTTACTGGCATTTATTTTGCATTGCTAATGATTATTTTTTTTAGAAAAAAATAATTTAATTATTTTTACCAAATTTTCAATTTTTTATAATTTTTCTTGCAAATCTGTAGTATAGACAAATAAACATGTATATATAATATACACTCGCACAACCATCTTCTCTATTTACATAATTCGATGGTCGTAAATCTAGAATCAAATTTGTCTCACTTTAACAATGACACAATCTATATATATATATATATATATAAAATCTAATATACAAATACATCGAGTTAACTTTTACAACCACACATATAGCAAAACAAGTGTGTGTATGTATACACGCACACAATCATACAATATATATATATATACAACCGCATAAAATATCAAGTAAATATATATCCATACAAAATTAAACTCTAAGCAAATTTGGAGTTTACTATCATACTAAGCCGTATCATAGATCCGTAATAGATTAAAAAAATTTAAATATTAAATTAGCAAACTAATTATTTACTAGATAATGAAAATATATAGATTAAAAATAATATAAAATAATATTAGTTACAAGAGGGCACCCATCATCATCATCATGAAAGTCATCATCATTTGCATCAACAGGGACGTCAGGGGTCAGCAGGAGAGGCATGCGGTAGTATAACTCATAAATCCTCTAGGTGATTGATTTTTATTTTTATTTTTTTTAAGCCATTCCGATATCATCGCAATTGGTCAACAAAATATTTTTTTTTTATGGGTAAGTACAAAATAAATCACTATCTTATAGAGAAACTCCGACCTTAGCCATTGGATCATACTTTGTTCAACTTTCAAGTACCTTATCTATCTCATGATTCATGTTGGGAAAGAAACAGCTCTATCGTGCTTTGGAAATTATGCAAAGCACCATCCACCGGCTAAGATCGTGAAAGAACACAGATCATCCTTTTGCATGAAAGATACAACCCAAATCCATCACTCAAAGCTTGACAAGTGTTCTAATAATACAATAAAACTTATCCAAAGCAAGAAAAGAAGAAATTGTTGCGTGGACCAGACAACTCTTGGGGCATATCCAAGATGGACGGTGTGCAATCGAGAATTTGTAAAATATCTTAGGATCTATTTTTTTATGGATAAATATAATAAATAAATTGATCAACTATCTCATTGACCAATTTACCTATATACTTAATTTTTTTAGGATGAATAAATTATTTTTTCATGGATAGTATTTATACATGAAATGAGAAAAATCTTATCCACCTAGAGGATAGTTAAATTATTTTTCCATCAGCTGAAAAAGTCACCTCTATAATTCATTTCTAATATACCTTTAGTCTTATAATAATAATATAATGTATTATAATATAATATATCATAATAATAATATGATATAAAATAAAATAATATAATATACTATATTACAATAATAATATAATATATTATATTATATTATATTATTACATATAATAATATTTATATAATATATATTATTATAATATATTATACTTAATATAATAATAATATAATAATATACTATATTTTTTATATATTATATCATATTTTTTATATAAAATAATATTTGTATAATAAAAGGTATTATGAAAGATATATATAGATCTTAGCAACTTATCTAAAAAAATAGTAATATAAAAGAACATGAATAGTAATTTTTTTAGTTATTTTTTAATATATAAAAAAATAAATAAATTTTTTTTATCTAAATATTGTATGAAAATATTTATCTAAAAAATATAATTTTTTTGATAATTTTTTTACTCTCTAGAGAACGGGCCCTCAAGGGATAATATGGCGTGCTATCCACCATGGGTTTTGGCGTGCTAGTCTAACATATATATATATATATATATATATATATATATATATATATATATATATATATATATATATATATATATATATATATATATATATATATATATATATATATATATATATATATATATGGTTTGCATGTAGACTAATCTTGATGGTAGAACTTGTGAGGATCTTTCTTTTGAAGTGAGAAAGTAATATATAAATAGTCGATATAGGACTAAATAGAACTAGCCCCCTTCAACCATTTTAATCCCAACATTTTTGAGTCACCTGATAAAATATCAATAGCTAGTAGATCACACCCCGATGTGTGTGTGTGTGTGTGTGATTGTTTATGAAGCCTTTGAGGCTTTAACCTTAGTCGCCGCTCTCACTTATTCTACCATCACTATTTCCCTTTCCTCTCCTCTATGTGGTATAGGGTTTCTTCTCTTTGTTGAGCAAGATAAAGAGATCGATGGTCAATTAGTTGATTTTTTTTCTTGACTACTTGGTCAAGATGGCATCAATTTTTAGGGTTTCCTTTGTCATCACTATTGTGGCTCTCATCTTCACCATCAACTTCTCAGTCATCTAGACCCAAGCCTCAACATTAGCATCAACTAGTAATGGTAAAAACTAGTCCAATCAAACATCAACAATAAAGCAACTCAATTGTTTCTCTCTCCGTGTTTCACCCTTGCCTATTTTTCGCTGAACCCATAGTGTGAGTAGATATTTTGGACCAACCACACCCTTTGTCCATTGCTTGGTCTTCTCAGCGTGCAAGCCTAGGTGATTGAATGACTAGTTTCCCAGCAAACTCTCTCTTTGTTTTGCTTCTTGTTGCCCATATGCAGCCTTGCTATATTGGTGCCTTCGAGCCCTGCAACCATTATGGCCTGAATGGTGCACATTCTTAATCCAAAAGATGGATTTTGATCCTGATCACTAGTTGTATTGTATCCTTTAAGGATGGAGCTAGATCGAAACATATAAAAAATTATCTGATTTAGAAAAAAGTTCATCTCACTAGACATCAATGGCCAAGTTATAGCTTTTGAAAATTTAGCCTACGATTCAGTTTTCGATATGGTGAATGCCGTTCTTAGCCCCTATTTAGTCTAACTTGTAATGATCAAATTAGTGATTTACATCAAGTTTGATGATTTTCTTAAATCAGTCTGATTATATTCTTTCTTGTGCTATTTATTCTTTAATGATAGCCGATTTGATTCATATCTGCCTCACTTACAAGATATGCCAGGCGTTTGAAATTTGAATTCAAATTTAAAATGTACCAAAAATGATGATCATGTTAATGTATCATGTAATTTTATAAACTATTATAGTATTATTTGAAATTCAAAATTTAAATTTGAAATATATTAAAGATGACAGCCATGTTGACATATCCAAGGCAAACATGGATCAAGTCTGCTATCACCAAACGCCTCCCTTCACACCTCTACTTCCACAACGCATGCGTTATCGATGGATAACTAATCCCAACATCCAATCAGAGCCGAGCATGGAAACCAAATAGATGTATACTATTTGTTTATTTTGTTTGCGCACGATGTGAATTAAAATGTTAATTATGCACTATTTTTCACTCCCTGTTACATAGCTTCCCAAATGTTTTTTGAAGTACCCGTGCGAATTGTTTGATTTACATTACCTTTTCCATCTTGGAATATTGTACGAAGAGAGAGTATATTGACGCGTTGCGGGTTATCTCGTTCAGATAGCTAAGGGTGCACGGATAAACACCTCCTGAAGGAATCTAAGAAAAGTACAAGTTGACAGCAACTGATGGAAGGCAAACACTCACCACGATCGAAATGGTTGTTGCCAACCTCTTTTGAACGGGTCAAGGCGCTGGCTATTCCAACTTCAAATCATAGCTAGCCCTCAGAAGTTTATCAGAGTTTAGACCCTCATGGATTCGGATTGGATTTTTTGCGCAAAAAAACGTTTCCCCTTCTTCCATGACGGCAACCATTGGATTGCTCAATAGCAACTAAGATAGATGATTGAAACAAATTGAAGTGCTTTGAAATTTGTACAATATATTGGACTAAGATAGATGATTGAAACAAATTGAAGTGCTTTAAAATTTGTATAATATGTGATCCAACAGTTGGTGCTATGGAAGAAGATCAATCATTCTTTTATTCGAAATATACAACCCAAACCTTTGATAATGACTATCGCTGAAAACTTGGAGAGGAGATTTCACGTGACAAAACTAACTTCATGGAATAACAGCAGTCCATGCAAGGGAATAATTAGTTTGACACTCAAACTGAGCCGAAAGAAAACAAAGTGGGATGTTTAATATTCTTTTAATTTTTTTGGCAGAACTAATATTCATTAACGATGATCAGGATTGTAGTTGACTAGATTAGCATATTTTGTTGGACCAGATGGAGATTGGGTTAGCTAATGATGCAATGAATTGAGTATATATTTCAATCTATATATCTAAAAAAAAAGGCAAATATGAGAGAGGTGAGAAAATTAAATACTAGTGAAAAATCATCATCATCAGCAATGCTATATAGCATCATTACTCCATGATTATTTTTGAGCAAACTGCAATTTATTTTTAAATAATCCATAAAACTTGTTTGTGTATCATTAACATTTGTATGATTTGAACATCCAAGAAATCAAATCCATCACAGAGAAAATATGATAAATAAATCATGATTTCTTCAATAATTTAGAGGAAATTATAACAAGCAATTCTGCAGGGTTTCAATGTTTAAGTTAAAATCATGGATGGAAACAACAAGATATTCTAAGCACTTTAGATTTTCTAATGTTTTAGTTGAAAATTCTACGAAGAGAATAGTTATTGTCATATAGAAATATCTACGTGATATTATCACAATAAGGAAAAAGATATCATTGTCAACTTAAGAATATTATCGTAACAAATTCTTTTAATTCTATCTTGACGGATTCAATGAGCTGAACATATCAAATATCATTGACAGATATTTTTTTGAATACCGCAGAGGACGGTTATTCAGTTAACACGGAACTTTGCACCGCGTTACATGTTTTTCTTGTGAATCAGATGGTTCAACAAGCCTCCTTGTATTCTATGGTTTGAATTGCAAGCCCAAGGAAGGTCGACCATAACGAGGAGACAAAAAGAACTGTATATAAATGGACAAGATATCCAAGAACCAGAACATTGAGAAGAAAGAGAAGAGCGAAGAGAGAAGAGAGAGGAGAAAAAAAAATTAAAGAAGAAGATAGAGTTTCCATTTTTGTTGGGAAATGGATACATCAAGCGGCAGCAGTTCGCCATTGGCCGTCATCGGCGCACAATTCTGTGCCTCCCACCCTGTTCAGCTCAACTTTGCGAAGAAGATCCGCGGTGTGAGGCGTAGATCCTTCATTGCAACTGATCTCTCGACTGGCAACGTCATCTACGAGGCCAGAGGCCAACGGTTCAGCCGTTTTAGGCACAGGACCACATTGTTCGATGTTGCTACCGGAAATCCCCTTGTTTCAATTCAAAAGAAGGTTTGCCTTGCTTGCTCTACTGAAAGATAGGATATATAACTTGCTAGTACTTTAACATGCTACCAGAACTTTACAGCAAAAATTTGAAAAAATAAGTAAAGTACTTTACAGCAAGATGTTTGTCATATAATATAGTGTTACAAGGTGTTAGGACGTGATATATATTCTCATCTCTTCCTTGATACTTCAAGCCTTGAAGTCTTGTAGGATAATGAAACTATGAAAGATATGCACGAGAAGAGAAGGCTTCAACTCAGAGCAAAAAAAGAATTTCAGTCCAATAGAAAGAATAGGCTCTGTTTCTGTCTGCTGCTAATTTCTAATCTCTTTTTCCTTGCTGCACTTGGTAGCATAACATTTGTTTGTTCCTCTAAGCAACTAATAAATCTTTTGGAGGACCGTTGCAGTTTGTTAAATGGATTGCTTCTCTTCTAGGCTTTTATCCATTAATTTCTTCTTAGTATATAATATTAATCAGGGCAGGCAGTTGGGATTTAATTGGAATTACTTGTAGTAAATCACTCTTTGATTTTCTCTATATGGTAGCGAGGAAAGTTGGTATCAGGTTATATCAATATTGTATGGCTGCACAACGCCATAGCCCATAGGTTTGATATGCTACATGTTTTTCTACATAAATATCATTTAAATTTTGTGACATTTAATATTTTCCTGTTGAATAAAATGATCCTGCAACAGTTTTATATCAATTCCACTAAATTTTAGATGCTACATGGTTAATTATGCTTAAACAGACCAATATGGGCACCATTCCATGAAGCATCTAAATTTAAGTGGATAAAGTGCAAAAGGCAGTTCAACAAAATGTCAAGCCAAAAAATTAGCAAGATTACAAGTAGAAAGGTTTCTGAGAAATTGTTCAAAGCAATAAAAATATGTTATGTAACCATCCATCTGCCCTATAAAATTCTAACCATATACGTTATGCTCTGCAGGTACTGAGTCGCCATGGTCAATGGCAAGTCTTTAGTGGCGACAGCTTTGACCAGAAAGATCTGTTATTTACTGTTGAAAGGACTACGATGGTTCAGTTTAAGAGCAAATTGAACGTTTTCTTGGCATCAAACACTAGCAAGGATGTTTGTGATTTCACCATTGAGGGAAGTTTTTTCAAAAGATCATGCAAAGTCTACAAGGGTGATTCTGATTCCTCCATGGTCATAGCTCAAGTAAGCTCCTAAATCCTCCATGACCAATTAATCTTAGGCTGTTCATATAGTCGACTAGGTTAAATAGAGGTTTTTATTAGGAAATTTGTCTTAAAGTTGGTGTCTAATGAAGATGGCGACTAACTTTTGGATGGTGGCATCGCAGATGAACAAGGAAAGCAATATCAAAAGGCTAGGCTTTGAGCTGTCTGTTGAACCAAATATTGACTCTGCATTTATTTTTGCACTGTTTTTGATCCGTGATCGTGTCCACGTGGCAAGAAGACGTGCCGTAATAAACTTGCTCGCAAGTCCTCTCTTTATTGTATCTTGGATCCCTTTTTGATTGGTTGCCGGAGACAGCAAGGTTAGATGTTCCCAAGAGTGATAGAGACTGCAGAATCCTCGCCGTTAGACAGAACTAGATGTAGGTAGATAGGGCTTTGTTGATTCATTGTAATTCTTTGTTTTGAATTCTTCATCAAAAAAAAAAAAAAAATTTCTTTGTTTGAATGCAATACCAAAATAGACATCCAATAAGATATATACTTTCTCCCTTTTTCTTGATGTAACAAATACATAATTTGTTATCCATGAAAATTAAGGTCATGTGTGTCTATGAGAGCTATTTTGTTGTTCCTTTAGAGTTTCATGTCGAGTTTGGACTCAAATGGTTGTGATAGTATATTTATGTCGTGAAGTACGTTCTTTGATTATTAATTCGATGTTATTTGAGAACTTTTCGCAGGACGACGTTGTTAGGGACTGCATACAAAATGCTAACCATGCGATTACTAATAGTGAACTTTTTCTTTTTCATCAAAAAAAATAGTGAACTTTTTTTGGCAGAATAACTAATAGTGAAATTAATTGTAGTTTCAGAAAAAAACTGGTACCTTGTTGCCTTATCTAATCAAGATCAATACATCACTTATTCTGAGTTGATATAGATATGTTCACCTCATCCATGTCCCACCAATGTCGACATAATCTACTAATTATTTCACCTGTGCTCTCTGGCATGCTGTCCTCTCTGACTCTCTTTCTCCCTGGGTTGAGAGAATCTCAAGCATACGATTGAGGTTAACTAAGTTGTTCTTCTCTAAATTCTTGGACTCAAAGCTTAATCAAGGCGTATCTCCATTTTAAGTGCAAATTAATTCTAAATCATGAAAACTTGATACAGCTGACACTAAATAGGATACAGAATTGTAATATATATAATGTGAACAAATAAGATGACAAGATTGCATTTTGAGATTGGAAGCAATCCAGAAAATCATTGAGACAAAATTGGATCAATTAGATAATAACATGTATAGTCATAGCATTTCACTTACATATGAAATTGTATTTCGTTCTAGTAAGCCAAAAATATCACTACTTATTTCTATGACCAACTAGTCCCAGCAGCCCATATCATGCAGAACGGAAACTAGATGCCGGACCTCCTCATCGTGAATGTTGGAACATCGTTTTTTATTTGCTATATACTGATATATTCGGTGCTATATAGAGGAACTAAATTTAGGATTACAAGAGCAAATGTGGGACACATAAAATATGAGGACCATGTGGTTTGACAACAGTTTATGTCCATATCTAAAAACAATCGGAGAAAGTACAAAATGATGGAAGAGTATTTAAGATTAGGGAGCAAGTAGAGAATACATAAGAAATAAGGAGTTACGTGCCATTTCCTATGACCTATGTCAACATCGAAGACAAGCGGAAAAACTCACTAATGAAAGAGGAATAGATGATAAGAACATGGCACAACTGTAAAAATCTCAATTTTGCCTGCACTTAAAAATTTTTAGAAAGTGAAGAAATTATATCCTACATGACACGTACCATATAATCATGCATGCCAATAATCACAATCATTCATTCTTATAGCAGTGCACTAAGATGAGTGCTTGATGAATAAGATTCATAAGAACGAGCGACTGTGATTGGCTGCATACATGACCACATGATGCATATAGTATCGATAGGATATTGTTGTGGTATAAGAGGGAAGGCATCATGAGTTTCACATTGTGAGTAAAGAAAAACTATAGCTTATATGGAACGAGACTTTCTCTCTCCCATAAGGCACCTATTAAAGGATAAAACCATCAGAGCCATAGCAACTAGAGATCGAAATAAAAAATACCTCACGTATGCGGAAGTGAAGATCGATCCATCCGAGCCATGTGATGCACATCCCACAATCTTGCCTAGAGTTCTTGTTGATTGGAGGGTTATATTATGGTATAGGAGGGAGGATGTATTTTGAAAGACAAAACCATGAGGCTCCATGCCATAAAGGTCAGAGGCCGAAATGGATGATATCTCGTGTATGCGAGATCGGAGATCAATCCGCTTGAGCCATCAAGGTATAACTTTTGCAAAAAATGAGATGGACTTAAAATCATAGAAGGCATCAAAAAATATACGAGTATCTCGAAATTTGATGCATGAAATGGATTAAAACCCCTATGGATCAAGGGTCCAACGGGAGGTTCAGGTTTTATTTATTTATTTATTTTTTCTACCCATTCTATCCTTACAAAATCTATCGGCAAGTGTAGACACTTCAATATACATTTACGATAGTCTTAACTTGCATTCTCTCTCTCTCTCTCTGACTCTTTACTCAATTTTTTTTTTTTGACTTAATTACATTAAAAATATTAAAATTTTTAAAATTTTTATGTTTATACAAAACTTTAATTCTTTGCAATTAAATTATTGAACTTTTAAAATATTATAATTTCTTTCTTAACTACTACTTTTATTTAAAGATCGTGATGGAAATAGTCATGTGCCATTATGTGACATTTAGTGGAAGCTGATGCTGCATGGAATTAGTTGATGTACAATTCTAAGCTCCTTCTCTCTTTTCTTTTTCTTCTAAGAGGGTTTAAACTCTTTGTTTCCCTTTTTTTTTTTTCCACTTTAGCTAGGGTTTACTCTTTCTTCCTCCTTTTTCTCTTCTTCTAACTAAGATTTTTACTTTCTATATTTCTCCATTTTCATCTACTATTTATTGCCTTCTCCAAAACCTGTACCAATTTGTACATCCTCTTCTAGATGTTTAGAGAAGAGATAAGTATGTAGGCATAGCATGATTTAAAAAATTTTATAATTTGAATGGACTATTGTGTAAGAGAAATTTAACCTGCGTAGCATATACTCCATATACATAACTTGCTTCTCAAGAGTAAGGGGGTAGTAGTGGACTTAGTGATAGTGGCGGAGGTGGTCTTGGTGGTTATAGTGGTCAATGGTGGAGGTTTTGGAGGTCGTGGGATTTTAGAAAGCTTAAATCCTAACTAGAAGAAAAAAGAGAGAAAAAAAGATTTACAATAATTTTATATTAATTATTTCATGCCATATTCAGCTTCCATCATATGTCGCATGACAGCACGTGATCATTTTATTCATGATCGTTGGATGAAAATAGAAGATAAAAAAAATTTATAATATTTAAAAATTTGATGATCTAATTATAATAAAATTATTATTTAAAAAATTAAAATAAAAATAAAAAATTTATTAAAAATATAAAATTTATAAAATAATTATTTTTTGAAAAATGACAAATACGTGCCCTCTGTAAACCCGTTGACTTGAGGATGTGACTCAACTCATGTCCTTTTCACCTGCCCGTGGATCCACCACTTATCCGCGTGCAGGACACGCCAAACTTTTTTTTTTCTGCATTTTTTATTTTTCCCGATGATCTGCATCCTTCTCACCTCCCAATTTGAACCTAAGAAAAGAAAAGATGGGTGCCACTCAGCTGAGTCACCAGCTGTTAGTATGCCAAATTCTATCTTTCTTTTTTCTGGGGCTGGCACCTGCGATTGACGCGGTGGATGGGATGCTCTGTGGGAAGCTGCGGTCCCGCGGAAACAAGCTAAGCCCCTGGCTTTGAGAAATTATTGCATGCACCAGGTGCAAGTGAACCAAAGCAAATTCCGGAGCATATGCACGGTGAAAAAAGCGCAATCGGGAATCGATGAAATACAAGTGGTCGCGTGGCGTGTTATTCACCGTGGGATTTGCGCGGTCCAATTGCACCTGGTGCGCCCTGGCTTTTGACCGTGGGAATCCTTCCGTTTCATTTGGTGTGGACTTGTTGAGACTACTCCAAAAGGGCCACACCAGTAGTTTATTGTACATGACAAAAGGGGCCGGGCATTATTGCAGCACGCTTGTCGACGAGATGCCACCTATGATTGCACCCATCAGCTTCCACAGGAAACAAAAAAAAAAAAAAAAAAAAAAGGATGTCAACCACTTTTAATTTATAGGAATCCATCAATGTCACCATGGAAGTTTCTTGTTTGGTGCAGTCGCAAGAACAAATTTTTGGATTAGGTGGAGATTGGTAGAAGTGTGTCTGGGGTTATCTAAAAACAGTCTTGAATAAGTTCAACTAGAACCAACGTAGCGTTGATGATGCAGATTCAATAAATGATTAATTAATTTAGCTTTTAGGCTTCATGAAATTTATAGAAAACAAAAAACTTATGGCATATATTTAGAGGACTTGAGGATTAACGATTGGGTCCTGTTGCGGCCAATCGCCTCGTCGCCTGATCGCCGGAGAACGAGCGCCTGCAAAAGGAGAAGTCCACACTGACCGGAGGCGGCTCCAGCGGGGACCCTCCGACGGTCAAGTCAGAGAGGTGAGTGGGCAACAGTGAAATGAAGACATAGAGCTCAATCGAGAGAGAAAGAGAGAGGGGCGAGCCTGTGGTTTCGAAGTCGAGAAGTGGAGGTCCCTTGCACTGTTGCTTTCCCCGATTTATATAGTGGAGCATGGTATGGCGCCGTCATTAATAGCGCAGACAATTGAGGAATTGTCAACTCACTGTAGACTGTCAGAGTTGCCGTAAAAATGTCATATCGCCGTGGGGCTGTCAAATCACTAGGGTTGACAATACCCTAGGCGGGACAACGCCCCTAGGTGGCAGTGCCGCATGTTGCTGTCAGGACTGACAAGCTCTGGCGGCTGTACGGCGATCGGAGGAGCCGACCGACCCTAGGTCGGCGGCCAGCTGAGTGGCGTCGGGTGGAGATTCGGGCCTCTCTGTTGGTCAGTGAGTCTTACGTGAGTCGGCCATCAGACTTCCAGGTTCAGTCGGTCGGAAAAAGTATGCCCGACCGACACATCCTCAGTCGGTTAAGGACCGCTAATTGGCCGGTGATGGCGCCCGTCGGTCGGTCGCTCCGGCTGTCGGTCGGTCGGTCCCTCCGGCCGTCAGTCGGTCGGTCGGTCGGTCGGTCCTTCCGGCCGTTGGTTGGTCGGTCGGTGGGTTTTCCCCAATAGTTGCCCCCCTCCACTCCTAAGTCGGACGGTGAGCTGGCCGATGCCTTTATTTGGGCAGCAACCCCGGGCGAAAAGGAGTGGATTCGTCGTATGCCAAATTCCGACCGTACCGCGGGTTGATACGATGTCAGGCGTCTCATGAATGCTGAGCGATTCGCTGGCGTCAGACGTCTAGTCGGTGTCAGATGTCACGTCGGTGTCAGATGTCACGTCGGCATCGGGTGTCACATCTTGTCGTCGTCTGACGTCCCGTTTTGTCGTCGTCAGACGTCCCGTCTCGTCGTCGTCAGGAGGTCGAATGTCGGACGATTTGGTATCAGGCGACCAGATATCCGACTCCTTCTGGGGAACGCAGACCGTCGCCCAGCACCGATTCTGGGAGCGCGGTGCGCTGTCAGGCATCCCATCGGGAACGCGAATCGCCGCGGGTGCTTTAATTCGGAACCGCAGCCCCTTTCGCCATGTGTCGGAGGTGGTTGGGCCGGTGCCCCTCGCATTAAATGGAGGCAGTGCGGCCGTCCCGGGATGGGCGCACCGAATCATCGGGCCGAAAGGAGGGTCCGGAAGCCGCCACGTGTCGCACATCTGTGAGACCTCGATCAGTGCGGGGGTATCTCGGCCGTCGGACGGCCCTATATATATAGGACCATCTGGACCCAGGGCCCCATTGTTGACGTTTTTGCTGCAGAGACTCTGTCCGGGCGATATCTCCGTCATCGCCGGCAGTCATCTTTCCTCCCGCTCTTCAAAAGTTTTATTTCCGATTCGTGGTCTTCCCTTTCTTCTTCCTCTTCTTCTCCTTCCTCTTCGCTTCTTCTTCCTTTTTGCTTCTTCTTCTTCTTGTTCGGTTCTGGTGTGATGGCCGGAAATCCATCTCGGGGAGCTCGATCGGGAAATCCGACCGACGACTCCCGGTCGACTCCGAAAGTTGAGGTTTCCTCACTTTCGGGGCCGAACGTTGATCGGCTTCGGGAGCAGTATCGCATCCCGGAGCAGTTTCAACTTTCTGCCCCAGGGGCCGGCGGTCGGGTTAACAATCCTCCGTCGGGCCAGCTGGCGCTGTATGTCGAAGATCTTCGCGCGGGTCTTCGGCTCCCGGTTCCGGAGTTCGTCCGGAATCTGCTGGATTACTATGGACTCTGTCCGGCGCAACTGGCGCCGAACTCCGTCCGACTGATAATCAGCTTCGCGCTGTTGTGTCAGCTTTTGCCGACCAACCCTCGTATTTCGCTCTTTCGAGCATTTTTTGTGCTCCGACCCCACCCTAAAGCCCGAGGGTGGTGGCTCTTCAACCCCCGGAAGGGTCTTTCCTTCATCACTGGTCTTCCATCGTCCATCCATGGATGGAAGAACCAGTTTTTCTTCATCTCATCTCCTTCTCCTTGGGGCTTCCCTTCCCACTGGGGTGTGCCCCGAACCGAAGCAAACGACAACAGCCGGGTGGAGGCGGACGACCGGGAGGACTTCCACCGACTTAAAGACATATCGGTTCCGAAGCAGAGGGAGCTTGTTACCGAACAAGCTCTCTATGATGCCGGCCTGAGCTTGGTCCCCTGACTAGGTATCGCCCGATCCCCCGGTCTTCTTCTCATTCGGCCCTTTGTCCGGCTCTTTGATTAACATATCTGTCGGTATCGCAGGGACACCTCCAAGGATGCGGCCGACCGACGCCGAGATCCGGCAGTACGCAGCAAGGAAGAGGCCGGCATCGGGGGCAGGACCTTCGCGTCCTCCGAAGAAGCCCACTCCAGCGGCGCCGACCGTCGAAGCGTCGGCGACCGATCAATCGGAGCCGGTGATAGCTCTCGCGGCTCCGGCAGCGCATCCGGAGGAGAGGCCGGTGGAAGAAGCGGTCGAAGGAACATCGGCGGCCTCACCGGCGGGAGTGGCGCCAGATGACGTTCGGGAAATCGAACATCATCCGGCGGTGTCTGTGGCCGCAACGGGGGGTGCCGGTTCAACCTCGAGCATCCCCTCCCTGCCGGTTCCGTCGGTCGGGGCGGCCGATCGAGGGAAGGCCCCGATGGACCCCGCGGATGACACAAGGTCGGGGAGTCGCACTGTGCCGCCTAGCGCACAGTTCCCCGAAGGGGCGTCGGCGTTGGCCAACCACAACCTGGCGAGGAGGCTGTGCCAGGGAATCCTCCTCCCGGCCGACGTAGAGGCGTTAAGGTCTCGGCAAGTGACCGAGATGTTGTCTTCGTTCTACCCGACCATGGTCGAGGTAAGTCTTGTTTCGCCTCCTTTTTCCTTAGAATTTTCGTTACTTTGTTTTCCTGATGAAACGCTTGCGTCAGCAGCTGATCTACACCATGTCGGAGCTTGAAGCTAGATACCGGAGGTTCGGGAACGTCCGGGCGGCTTGGAAGGAAAGGTCGGCGGCGGCCGAAGCCGACCGGGCAATGTTGGTCGACCACCTAAAGCAGTCGGCCGACCGGGAGGCCAAGTTGGTGGACGAAGTCTCCCGCCTCGGGTCCGAGCTAAGGTCGGCCAAAAAAGAAGCTAAACGCAAGGGCCGGACCGTGCACCGTCTGCGGTGCGAGCGGGATGGTGTTGCCGCCGAACTCGAAGGCGAGCGCGAGCAGCTTCGGGTCAGCCTGGAGAAGCTCGCCAAAGCTGAGGAGGATCTGTCAATCGCCCAGGCCGACGCCGACATAGCGAAGGCAGAAGCAGAGTCGGCAAAGGACGCGCTCGGCCGGGCGGAAGAGGAAGCAAGGTCGGCGAAGGAGTCGGCAAGCCGGGCGGTGGACGACTTCCGTGCCACCGACCAGTACCGAGAGGAAATGCTGGAGTCCGGCTTCGCGTCGTACCGGGTGGGGTACGAGGACGGTCGGGATGCGGTCCATGCCTTGTACCCGAAGCTGGACCTCAGCAGTATCGTCCCGTCGGGGGCCGAGGAGCAAGCCACTGAGGAGATGGCCGACCCTCCATCGGGAGGCATCGCCGTGGCGGAGGAAGCCACCTCGGAGCAAGTGGCGCCGACTGCCAGCCCCCCGCCGACCGACGGTCCTGCTTCGGTCGTTGACCCAGCGCCGATCGTGGTTGATACACCGGTTATCCCCGATCTTCCGTCGGTCGAGGAGGTCGACTCGGAAGGATGATCGCGGCCTTGCCGACTTTTGGTTTCTTTTGTCTTTTCCTTTTTTAGAACACTTGTAATCGGGCTTCGGCCTGACCTTGTAAACTTCTTTTGACTTTGAATGAAATCAGTTTTTAAACTTAACTTTTCCCTCTGTCTGTTTTCCTTTCTTTCATGAGTTGTGGAATGCATCCGAACATGTGAGTTGCCAATTTATATAGGTCGGTTAGGACGTTCGGCAACCCACGCCGCCACGAAGGTAGGCCAAGTCCCGACTTAAGATCGGCCCTTGATGGTCGAAGTATTATGTCGGGAGTCCTTCCTCCGGCTGTAAGTCGGGCGCATTCGTTGAGTCGGAAGCCGGGTCCCTTCCGACGCCTTCAGTCGAATGTCGTCCGGCGCATTCAGTCGAGGGAGCACCGATAAGTCGGACCCCGATACCCTTGTATCGGGTATCTGTACTGTGACTCGCGATATACGGTGGTAAGCCGAATATCTTCCGGCCGGCCGTAGCCCGGTCGGTGAATCGTGAATGCGACTGAGGTCGTATTGTACGATAGACGGTGGCATGCCGAATACCCTTCGACCGACTGTAGCTCGATCGGGAGTCGCGACGTCGGTCGCGTAGGCATTTCGCCTTCTTTTGGTCGGGGCTCGACCGGCATGTCAGCCGATGGTCTGGCCCGAAAGTTCGACCGTAGAAGGAGTGTCAACTCCCGTCAATATAGATGCATCGGTCCTCGTAAGAGTCCGATGTGTCGTCGAAGGTCGAAGGAGTGTAGCTCCCATCCATATAGATATATTGGTCCTCGTAAGAGTCCGATGTGTCGTCGAAGGTCGAAGGAGTGTAGCTCCCGTCCATATAGATATATCGGTCCTCGTAAGAGTCCGATGCGTTACCGACGATAGGGTCGTCGGTTTCAGGCGGATACCAAGTCCAAGTCGGCATGTCGGGGCTTGACCTTGGTGAGCGCCGATCGTTAGTCGAAGAGTTAAAACTCCGAGATTTCAAACCGGATTTGTATTCCGACTGGACAAGTATAAAGTTCATTGGTAGTACAATTTCAGGTTGTTGGCGTTCCATGTTCGGAGAATGGGTTTCCCTTCAAGGGTCTCCAGTCGGTAGGCTCTCGGACCATAGGTGTCTGCTACCTTGTAGGGCCCTTCCCAGTTTGGAGCCAACTTCCCTTGGTCCAGGGGCTTCGAGACCTCTGCCTTCCTCAGGACCAAGTCGCCAGGCCTGAAGAGCTTTGTTCTGACCTTGGCATTGTAATACCGAGCTACATTCTGGCGGTACGAAGCCATGCGAATTTGAGCCTCGTTTCACAGTTCGGAAAGAAGGTCTAGGTCGGCCCTCCGACAATCGGAGTTGTCCGGCTGTTGATACCACTCGACCCTTGAAGACGGCAGTCCAACCTCGAGTGGGATCATCGCCTCCATCCCGTAGGCCAAGCTGAAAGGCGACTCCCCGGTCGGAATGCGGGGGTCGTTCGGTAAGCCCACAGGACGGAGCCTAGCTCGTCGACCCAGAGGCCTTTGGCTTCATTTAGTCGGGTTTTGAGTCCGTGGAGTAAGGTCCGGTTGGTCACCTCGACTTCGCCGTTGGACTGTGGGTGCCCGACTGAAGTCAGTCGGTGCGTGATGTAGAACCTTGCGCAGAAATCCCTGAAGTCTTGGTTGTCGAATTGCCGCCCGTTGTCGGTGATGATAGTATGCGGCAACCCGAACCTGAAGATGATGGATCTTTGGACAAAGTCCTCCATCTTTCGCTCGGTGATCTGCGCCAAGGGTTCGGCCTCCACCCATTTGGTGAAGTAGTCGATGGCGACAACTATGAATTTTTTTTGACCCGATGCTGGAGGAAAAGGACCGAGAATGTCGACCCCCCACTGAGCGAAGGGCCATGGAGCAACAATAGGAGCGATTTGGCTGGCCGATCGGTGTTGCACGTTGGCGTACTTCTGACAAGGTTCGCACCTCCGGACCAACTCGGCCGCGTCCTTCCTCATGGTGGGCCAGTAGTAACCCTGTCGCAGGACTTTGTAGGCTAGGGACTTGCCCCCCAAGTGATTCCCGCAAATCCCTTCGTGCACTTCTCAGAGAGCATAGTCGGCGTCGGTCGGTCCCAAGCACCTAAGCAAGGGGAGGGAGAACGACCTCTTGTAGAGTCGGCCGTCCATGATTACATATTGGGAGGCCGACCATCGGAGCCGCTTGGCCTCCGCAGGATCCTCGGGGCCGATCCCGTCGGTCAAATACCGAACGATCGGGTCCATCCAGCTTGGTTCGGTCGTTAGTTGTAGCACCTCGTCGACCCGATCGATACTCGGCTGCTCAAGATTCTCCACGAACGTCCGACCCAAAGAGTCGAAAGCCGAAGTCGCCAGTCTGGAGAGTGCGTCGGCACGGGCGTTCTCCGACCTAGGGATGTGGGAAACTTCAAAATACATGAGGCGTGCTACGAGGTCCTTCACTTTCTGAAGGTATTTGACCATGGTCGGATCACGTGCCTCGAATTCGCCCTTGACCTGCCCCACGATCAGCTGAGAATCGGAGAATGCCCGGAGGCTATCGACGCCCAGTTCCCTCGCCATCCTCAAGCCAGCGAGGAGTGCTTCGTACTCGGCTTGGTTGTTGGAGGCCTTGAAGTTGAATCGGAGGGCGTACTCGGTGACCACCCCATCCGAATTTGTGAGCAGGAACCCGGCCCCGCTCCCCTGAGCGTTTGAAGCTCCGTCGATGTGCAGTACCCAGGTGGAGACCAGATCTGGCTTGGAGATCGCGTCTCGTCCCGGGTCCACAGCTCCCGACCCTTGGTCGGTCGTCGGGCACTCGGCGATGAAGTCAGCCAGGACCTGAGCCTTCAAGGCAGGCCACGGTCGGTATTGAATGTCGAACTCGCTGAGCTTCGTCGCCCACTTTGCCAGTCGTCCCGACGTGTCCGGTCGGCGCAATATCGCCCTCAGGGGCTGGTTGGTGAGAACCACTATGGCATGAGCCTGGAAGTATTGACGGAGTCGTTGTGCGGAGACGGTCAGGGTGAAAATCATCTTTTCCGTCTCCGAATATCTGGCTTCGGCGCCGTGGAGCACCTTGCTGGTATAGTAGATAGGCTGATGGGTTTGGTTCTCGTTTTCTCGGACGAGCACCGAACTGACCGCCTCAGAAGATGTGGCCAAGTAGAGATACAAGGTCTCCCCGACCTGCGGCTTTACGAGTAGCGGCGGGGAGGCCAAGTACTTCTTCAGATCTTCGAAGGCCCGTTGGCACTCATCCGGTCAAGAAAAACCATTTGCCTGCCGCAAAGTTTTGAAAAACGGGAGGCACCTTTCAGCTGATCGAGAAATGAACCGGCTGAGAGCGACGATTTTTCCGTTCAGCTGTTGGACCTCCTTCTTGGTGTTCGGATGACGCATGTCGAGGATCGCCTTTATTTTCTCAGGGTTGGCCTCAATCCCTCTCTAAGAAACGAGGAATCCGAGGAACTTCCCTGAGGTCACCCCAAAAGCGCACTTGGTCGGATTGAGCTTCATTCGATGTCGTCGTAAAGTGCGGAAGGTCTCCTCGAGATCCCGAACATGATCCGGGATCTGCGCACATTTCACCAGCATGTCGTCCACGTATACCTCCATGTTGCGTCCGATCTGATCTTTAAAGACCTTATTGACAATTCGTTGGTAGGTGGCGCCGGCGTTCTTCAGTCCGAAGGGCATCACCCGATAATAGTAGAGGCCCTTGGGAGTCACGAAGGCGGTATGCTCCTCGTCTTCAGGCGCCATCCGGATCTGGTTGTATCCGGCGAAGGCGTCCATGAAGCTGAGCAGTCAAAATCCGGACGTCGCGTCCACCAGCTGGTCGATCTTTGGAAGTGGAAAGCTATCTTTTGGGCAGGCTCGGTTCAGGTCGGTATAGTCGATGCAAATCCTCCACTTCCCGTTGGCTTTCTTGACCATGACAACGTAGGCGAGCCAATCGGGATACGTGGATTCTCGGATGAAGCCTGCTTCGAGTAGCTTGTCCACCTCTTCGTCGATGGCCCTCTGTCTCTCTAGAGCGAAGGACCTTTTCTTCTGCCTCACCGGCCTCATCGTCGGGTCGATGTTGAGTCGGTGGGTTATTATCTCTGGGGGATGCCCGACATATCTGCTGCCGACCAAGCAAATATGTCGGCATTAGCCGTCAGCAGCTCCGTCAATCGTCGTCGTTCGGGGTCATGGGATTTTGGAGTTAATGATGATAGAGATAGAAATACTAATAGTGATGTAGGAGGCTGTGGGATTTTAGAAAGCCTAAATCCTAACTAGAAGGAAAAAGAGAGAAAAAAAATTTACAATAATTTTATATTAATTATTTCATGCCATATTCAGCTTCCATCATATGTCGCATGACTGCACGTGATCATTTTATTCATTATCGTTGGATGAAAATAGAAGATAAAAAAAATTTATAATATTTAAAAATTTGATGATCTAATTATAATAAAATTATTATTTAAAAATTTAAAATAAAAATAAAAATTTTATTAAAAATATAAAATTTATAAAATAATTATTTTTTGAAAAATGACAAATACGTGCCCTCTGTAAACCCGTTGACTTGAGGATGTGACTCAACTCATGTCCTTTTCACCTCCCCGTGGATCCACCACTTATCCGCGTGCAGGACACGCCAAACTTTTTTTTTTTCTGCATTTTTTATTTTTCCCGATGATCTGCATCCTTCTCACCTCCCAATTTGAACCTAAGAAAAGAAAAGATGGGTGCCACTCAGCTGAGTCACCAGCTGTTAGTATGCCAAATTCTATCTTTCTTTTTTCTGGGGCTGGCACCTGCGATTGACGCGGTGGATGGGATGCTCTGTGGGAAGCTGCGGTCCCGCGGAAACAAGCTAAGCCCCTGGCTTTGAGAAATTATTGCATGCACCAGGTGCAAGTGAACCAAAGCAAATTCCGGAGCATATGCACGGTGAAAAAGCGCAATCGGGAATCGATGAAATACAAGTGGTCGCGTGGCGTGTTATTCACCGTGGGATTTGCGCGGTCCAATTGCACCTGGTGCGCCCTGGCTTTTGACCGTGGGAATCCTTCCGTTTCATTTGGTGTGGACTTGTTGAGACTACTCCAAAAGGGCCACACCAGTAGTTTATTGTACATGACAAAAGGGGCCGGGCATTATTGCAGCACGCTTGTCGACGAGATGCCACCTATGATTGCACCCATCAGCTTCCACAGGAAACAAAAAAAAAAAAAAAAAAAAAAAGGATGTCAACCACTTTTAATTTATAGGAATCCATCAATGTCACCATGGAAGTTTCTTGTTTGGTGCAGTCGCAAGAACAAATTTTTGGATTAGGTGGAGATTGGTAGAAGTGTGTCTGGGGTTATCTAAATACAGTCTTGAGTAAGTCCAACTAGAACCAACGTAGCGTTGATGATGCAGATCCAATAAATGATTAATTAATTTAGCTTTTAGGCTTCATGAAATTTATAGAAAACAAAAAACTTATGGCATATATTTAGAGGACTTGAGGATTAACGATTGGGTCCATTGGGGTGTGGGTTCTCACGGTGAAAGGGAGTGCGGTGTAGAGAATATATAGCACATGGATGGTTATGAGTTGGTTAAGTCCTATTCCAAATAGGACTCATGATTCTTGGTCCAACTTCAACTAATTCTTGAATCCAATCCTAACTAACTTGGGAATTGGTTATAACAAACTAACTAATTAGGTCCTAGCCCAATTATGAAATCAATTAGATCCTAATCCAATTAGAGAATTAGTTAGATTAAAACTTCATGAATCTAGAAATTTATTCTTCTCATCTTATTGGATATCAGAGAAGCTTTTGATCAATAGGGCTTGATCCAATCAAGCTTATTATCCAATAGGATTTGATCTAATCAAACCTAAATCAAATTAAACTGAATTCTATTGAACTCAAAATTTGATTTGCATTTCTAAGATCAATTGCAACAAGCTCTGTTATCCATTAGAGTTGGATCCAATCAATCCAAAGTAAATCTAATTGAATCCAGTTCAATTAGATCTGATCCAATCTCCATTGCTCAATCAAATTGAGCCAATTGACAATCAAATTATTAATTAATTATTTTTTTAATTTATCAATAATTAGTAAATAATTTATTACAATCTTTGCATAGGATTAATCATCAATCACATCGATAATTAAATCTTTCAATGATTTATAATCATCAATCAGCCATTTGATCAGACAGGTCTATGTGTGTGACCTCATAGGTTCGAACCTAAGTCGGTAGTACAAGAATAATTTTTATACCAATGGATGTAACCATCTAACAATAAGACCCGACATCCGGATAGGCTGAATGTTTGCCTAGCAACACTCTAGAATCTACGTGGATATAGTTATCGTATAATTCATCTCTTTGATTCTCGATGCTCAAAGATGACTTAAGGTTAAACTGTCAACTCTGGATGAGTGATCCATATTGTGTCTCAACCTCAAAAATTCTGTGACTCCTCACTAGAACTACTTTGGCTAAAATTTTGCTAAATTGAAATACAGTATTGCATCATCTCTAATTTTACTTGAAGCGATCAATCCCATCTTGACTCGCACTCAAATTTCATAAGTACTTGACTGTACCTAAAAACCTTCCATCATCGAATTAGAAATTCGGATAGTCCGGTATCAAAGTACAGTAAGTTACTTGCAAGTTATCGAGGTGGCCTTAGGTTAGAGGGATACTTATATCCATACTCCATCAGAGTAACTCTTGATAGTAGAGTGCTTCGAAGTTGGTCATGTTCAGTGAAATGTACTCCTATATTTTACCTATATGCCATACCCGTGTCACTACACATCTTGGTTAAGAGGACAACCAATTAATATGGTACACAATAACCTACACTCGATACAATTATCATTTTTATAACAATTATATCATTTAGTCACGAGCAGGATTTAAGAACCACACGATAAATCCTCCTGTATCATTTTGAAAGTAGCTTTAAGGACTTCATCATAACATATAAGTTCTGTTTAGGAAGATGTATTCCTTATGATGAATTTGTCGGATAACATTTATCATTTTATAATTCATATACATGTATGGAGCACAATTATTTACAATCTAGATGATTGGCTTTAGGATATATTTTTCAATAGATGGGGCCTGCGGAGGGTGGAGGGTGCGAGTGGAGTTGGCCAGGGGGTGGAGATGACGCGAGGTGGGGCGGAGGATAGGGGGTGGGGCCGCGAGTGGTGGGCGGCATGAGCGGAGTAGGCCAAGGGGTGGGGGTGATGTGAGGTGGGATGGAGGATGGGGGGGTGGGGGGCCACAGGAGTGGGGGGCGCGAGTGGAGCGAGCCAAGGGGGTGGGGGTGACACGAGGTGGGGCAGAGGATGGAGGGTGGGGGCCACAAGTGGAGTGGGCCAAGGGTGGAGGGAGGATGGGGGGCTATGGGGTCGCAAGCGGGGTGGGCCAGGGGGTGGAGGGAGGATGGGGGCTGTGGGGGTCGCAAGCGGGGTGGGCCAGGGGGTGGGGGTGACACAGGGTGGGGCGGAGGACAGGGGGGGCCGCGGGGGGTGGGGGCCGGAGGGGCACCATAGGGGGTTGGGCCGGTGGTGACAAGCCGGGGAGCGACGGTGGTGGTGGGGGGGTTGTGGCGTGCGGGAGAAGAAAGGAAAAAAAATAAAAAATTATTTTTTAAAATAATAATAATAAAAATAATAAAAATAATAGTAAGTATTAAAAATTAATAATGATAAATAAAATAAAATAAAATATTTAAAAATATTTAAAAATAAATTATTTTTTATAATGAAAATAGTAATATTTTTAAAATAATGATAAAATATTATTTTTAAAAAAATAATTTAATGCTTTTGCTTGTTATGATTTAATGCTTTTACTTATTTAGTTCCTATATTTTATTGTGATTATGATTTAATATTTTAACTAGGATTAGCCGAATCCAAGATTCAGTCTGGATTTCGATCCGGGTCCGATTCGGTTTGACTCAGATCTGGTCTGAGATTCGGATCGAATCTGGATCAAAATTTGGGTTGAAATTCGATCCAGTATCCTGATCACGATCCGGATTGGATCGAGATCGGGATCTGGATTAAGAATTTATCCGGATCCGGATCGAATCCGGATACATCTCTCTATTTCCATAGAGAGATGCATGGTTGTTGGAAAATATAGATGATTTCATACATGTTTTTAAAATTTTTTAAAATAGATTGCAGCATAAAGTAACTAGATTAATCGTATTAATCTAACATGCATATGATCTGATCAATAAATCAACCTACTCTAGGATCTATAAGATACATTTTCAGAGGTGCCAAAGAACTCCTTCAACATTTGAAGGATTTTCTTGGGCTAGCATTCTCAAATTTATAACTAAATTCATCGTTCATCACTGCTCTCATATTATACCGCACCATGATTTGATCATTTAGCTATTTCTGATAAGTGTCTCTGATTTCATCACGTGTTGGGTATGGGAATATAAGGTGTTGGATCCATAATCATATATAGGATCCATTCGTACTTTAGAACTATTTATAACTTTTGATACCAACTATCGAAGTTGGGTCCTATAAGTTAGTTACAGACCTCTATATTTATGAATGATTCAGTCTAAAGAATTAGACTTTAGTCTAAAGATTTTCTCACTATTTTATATGAATTGGTAGCCTCTACCTTCAATTCAAAAAATTATTTTAATTCCTTAATAGGTACTAGAATCCACACAGACTACATACGAGCCTGACTTTGGCCGGCTCATCCATGTGCATCTATGGGTAGGCTCTTAACTAATTATTTCACCAAACAGCTTCTAGTAATTGATTTTGTCCCAGATTCCTAACAGTAGGCTTTGTCCTCCACTGAAAGGTCTGGTTAGGTCAAACTATTAACATGATCATACTCAGAAATCTAACTAACAAATGATCAGATCCGACTTTGATCGATCATCCTGACCACCGTCAGAGAGATTCGATTGAGTCATCATATTATGAATGATAATTTTAATAGCAGATGAGTACTAGGCCTTTGGGCCATCCAATGATCATCCAACTAATGGACCCATTATCACTTAACTTAATGGGAGGCTATGACTCTGTTATCTCCATAACATTATCATTTTAAGGATCTAATAGTTTAGAGGATTTAATCAATATATTTTAAAAGATAGAAATCGACCTGCAAGTCATAAATCTTTTCACTGACTTCACTTAGTCATGAGAGGACTAGAGACTAGTTGATCAACCTGACAAGTCGTAAATACTCTCACTGACTTCATCAAGTCATAAAGAGGACTAAGACAAATCGAACTAGAGATATCTAAATAAGTCATACTAATTTCTTAGTTAGCGTGGGTCAATCCGAACTACTAAGCGATCTGATTAAAACATAATTCACTATGTTGGTCACGTAAGTGAGATCGATAGGAGAGATATGCCATCAACTCGCCATACACCTAATCTATGAGAGTAGCTCTCAATTAATGATCATTGATCAAGACTGCTAAACTTATCTTAGATATCAATTAGTTAATTAGTTTCAATTCGATTAGTTTATAGACTTGGGTTCAACTGCTGAGCTAAAATAAAGGTCCTTTTGGTCTAATCAAAGATATGGACTTGATCAACTACAACTATTGCATTTGATCTAGAGTGTCCTTGACCTAATTTAAATCAATTTTTGGTTAGATTTGATCAACTACTCTTTTAGTCTATTAAATTTTTGATTCTAATCTTAGATCTAACTCAATTAAAAGGACCTGATCTGAGCTAACCCATGCCTCATGTTTTATGCAATATCATTAAATCTTAAATTTACAATTCTAGATTTAAGGATTCATCTCTTAATTCTTAATTAAATGTATCATTAACATTGGTTAAAATTTTTAATTAAAACTATTTCAATTCGTAAACTCCTTTACAATTTGTAAACTTCTTTATATTGATTTTATGCATGAACATTTAGTTCTGAAAATTGAGTCAGCTCATCCCTAAACTGAGCTGGCTCACAACAATGGGTCGACTAAGTTTTGAACTTAGTCGGCTTATTAAGATAAACAATAACATTTACTTTTTATCTTTGTAAACTGGGTCAGCTTAGCAGGAAGCTGATCCGACCAACCAGGGCACTGGGTCGACTCAAATCAAAATGAGTCGACTCAGCAGGCAGAAACAACAATACTTTATATAATTTTCAGATCTAAATAATTTTGCATAAGCAAAAATAAAATTAATCACAAATTAATTTTAGATCTCATCTAAATTTATTTATGATTCTAAATTTTATTTTTCATGATTAAAATAATTTTAATTACTAAGATTAGATGTTACTACTTTTCGTATAATTTATATCACATACAACAATCTTAAGATTTCAATTCTAGAATTTTACAAAAAAATAATTTTTTTTTCTTTCGTAGTTCATCTTTATGAATAAATATCACCCCTATATGCCATAAGAGATCTCCATGGAATGGGAGGAGAGGGTCTTAAAACCCTACTTTCTCCTATGATCGGATGGCCAAGAATATCCAATCCGATTACTTGACTACTAGGCACCTAATCAAATCATATCATATATGAAAAAATTTAGATCAAATCTAAATAATATCAGATCTGATTTTAATATTAGATCATATCTAAATCAGATCAAAAATATCACATGCATCATATAAAATCAGATCTTATCAAAGATCAGCACAAACTAGGATAATCTTTTCACTGTAAAGGATAAATCCTACAGTAGGATAAACTTATTTCAGTTTATGCAATCAATCAATAATTAAATTCAAATCTAAGATATCACATATCAGATCTAAATAAAATTAAATTTTAAATCTAATATGCACATATAACATGTCATAATGAACCTAGGCTCTGATATCATTATTGAAAAATGTAGGCGATTTCATGTGTATTTTAAAAATTTTTGAAACAGATCATAGTAAAAAGTAACTAGATTAATCATATTAATCTAATATGCATATAATCTGATCAATAAATCAATCTACTCTAAGATCTATGGCATATAAAATTTAAAAATAAAATCTACATGCATAGATGTGAGCAGTAGATCAAATCTATATCTAATCTGAGTTTAAAACTCGATACCTGAGTGCGGATCGATGATCGCTGCTACTAATAAATATGGTAAGAAGATTTTTACTGGTTGCTCACAGCCACACAGTATGTCCGACCTCTACAGATGGTCCACTTGAAGTCCTGATCTAATCGGTCTCCCCGAGAGTGCTAGCTCATGCAAAAACCATCTTGTTGGCTGATCTGAATCTTTTCTTCAAATATTTTGAACCTTTTCAGAGATTGAAGAAGGATATCTGAAGGAGATGAGGAGATGGAAAGAATATGGAGAGGAGACACTCTTCTCTTTTATTTTTCTCTCTTCCCAAAATCCTAAGCACAAACTCTAGAACCCTGGGTTTCACTCACCCAAAGAGGAGATGGCTCTCCTCTTTCTCTCATGCCATGAAGTCCATGCCCTCCCCTTCTCACCATGAAACCTTTTTCAGATCTCTCTCATGCATGCCCAAAAGGAAAAACTCCTTTTATTTTGGGCGTTCGTAAGTGGTTAGGTGGTTTAGGAGATGGCACCACATCACAAGCCCATGCCCACCTTACTTCCTTTTGTTATTTGCATTAAGAAACAATTTCTCATGCTAAATCAGATCTCCATCTAATTTCCCATGCCCACACCTCTTCTTTTGTCACACAAAAAAAAATCTCCAAGAAAAGTGGGCGCACAAGGTAGGTAGGTCTAATCCTTATCCAATAAGGAATTAAATCAAAATGGGATTTGTTTTCTAGTTGAATTCAAATCAGATTTGAATTCAAACTCAAACCAACTTCCATCTATATCCATATGGGGTGGTGAGAAAGTAGACATCTAATATTTGGTGTGGAATAGCTTCACATAAAATCAGATTTTGCATGAAGACATGAGGAGGCGAGTAGGGTAGGCGCAAGGGATAAGGAGTCCCATCTTATACGGACTCTAGGATTCCTTATTTGACTCCAAATTAAATCATATTTGGTTAGACACAAATAAATAGATAAAATTCAATCTAATTAGATTCATGAATCTTTTATCAAATTTTAATCTAATTAGAAACTGATTGAATCAAAATTCTGATCAAATCAGGAACAATTCTCCCTTAGCGATTAGATCATCTCATGACCTAATCGGGTCAAATCTAAATGAATCAAATTCAATTAGATTTGATCCAAATATTATTGTTCAATCAAATTGAGTTAATTAGTAATCTAATTATTAATTAATTTTCTATTAATTTATCAATATTTAGCTAATTATTTCATCGTAACTTTTACTTAAGGTTAATCATCAATCAAATTGACGATTACACCCTTGAACTATGTTTAATAGTTGATCAGCCACATGATCTGTCAGAAACTTCTTTTAGTGTGACCCCATAGGTTCGAACCTAAGCTGATAGTATAAAAATAAAATTTTAAACTAATCGATGTAATCATCTGCAATAGGATCCGACATCCAGATAGGTCGAATGATTATAAAGCAATATTCAAGAACCTACTGACGTATGATTACTGTATAATTCATCTCTTTGACTCTAATACTTAAGATGACCTAGGATTTAACTGTTAACCCTGTAATAGTCATCTATATTGTATTTCAATCTTTCAAATTCATCACATTTATTATTCGAATGCAGGTTTTACCAAACTAAAATACAGTGATGCATTAACTCCTACTTATTCGGAGGGATCAATCTCTTTTTAACTCACACACCGACTGAACAAGTACTTAACTATGCCCAAAAATCTTTCAGTCACTGAATTAGAAATTCAGATAGTTCGATACGAAAGCATAGTGAGTTACTTGAAAGTCACCATAGTGATCTCAGGTCGGAAAAATACTTATACTCATACCCTTCGTGAGCTACTCTTGATAGCAGAGTGCTCCGTAGTTGGTCACATTCAATGAGATATACTCCTATATCTCACTTGCATGCCATATCAATATCTCCACATCACTTGGTTATAGAGATAACCAACACATATGGCACACAACAACCTAAACTTGATAATCGCTGTCATCCTAGTAATAACGTATCATTTGATCGTGAATCAGTTTAAGAACTACGTAATAAATCTTTCTTTATCGATCAAAGTAGTCCTAAGGACTTCATCACAATACAGAAGTTCATTATAAGATGTAATCTTATGATGAATAGGCTAAATAACTTTCATTAATGATTAATTTATATATATTTATAATTAGCACAATTGTCAAATAATTGACTTTAGAACATAATTTTCAACAATGGTAGTGATTTAATACATGCATTGATGTAACCTTAGACTTCCATTCAAGAGTCGATCTCAGGATCCTCAAAACAGACTCTGTGAATGGCTCTTGAATGCTCCGATTTGAGTAGTTCAGAAATATATCAATTTTTTATTATTGTCATGGCGTTCTTTGTTCTATTATGAAAAATTCTGTCGTAGGTATGAGGACCCGACATATCAGGTTAAGCATTCAATTTTTTTTAGAGTTTAATAATTAAATCATTTATTCTTAAATTCAGTTAGTCACTTACTAATTTGACTGTTAACTATATAGGATCGATATTCCCAAAATGCCATGAATCAGATGAGACAGACCATCTCACATTATGGAGATTCAAGGTCGTTCACAAACCATATCGAGCAGATGGTAAGTAATTTCTATTTAACATATTTTAACTCTTTAACTATTTAAAATTTTTTTATTAATTATTCTCAAATTGCAGAGAGATTTAGAGAGTGACGAGCTTCTTGATAGGATCGAGATCTACCAGTGGACCCATTAGCGACGGTCAGGGGAGTGGACGGCAGGGAGCCAAGAGCTTTATGTAAGTTTTTTCAACTATTTTTTCATGGATATTTTGATTTTCAGTACAAACTTAAAATAGCTATAACTTTAATTTTCAAGATCATATGATAGAGATGCGATCCCAGCTTACTTCTGAGGGCTCGATCGCATCCACAGATGATGAGATCGATGATCAGGTACTTGGTACGAGATCTTATTATATTAGAGAATTAGGGTATGGGATCGGAGCTCCTCCATCCTCATGCTCATCCAGAGCTGACGTCCATGCTGCCTGCGATGTCTGGCTGACAAAGATAAAGAGATAGACTACTAAGGATCAATAGTAGGCTGCTGAGGATCGATAATGAGCTGATGAGTTGGCTGCATACGTCGACTCCTATCAGTCGTTCCAGATACAGATGATGGAGCGGATGGCACAGATGGAACAGATAATGGAGCTGATGAGGTAGCAGCAGATCGGTTCATCGTGCTTCACCCGATCTTTTTCTCCAAATGCTGATGCTTGATGGCCAGCAGCTTATTTCTGTATTTTTTATTTTTATTTTGGATCTCTTATAATTATTAAATTTATTTTTTATAATTTTATTTTAATATAATGAAATGAGAAAATTTATTTATAAATTTATTATGTTAATTTTTATTTTTATTTTATAGATTATAAATATAAAATATTAAAAATATAAATTAAAAAATATATATTTATAAATTATTTTTTAAAAAATATCATATTTTAATTAGCTTTGAAATTATTTATGATGGGATATCTGTCGTAAATAAACTTATTTACGATGAAAATCTTCCATCGCAAATAATTTATTTTTTTAAATTTAATTTTTTTAAAAATTATTTGTGATGAAATATTTTCATAGTAAATTCATCTATTTACAACGTAATTGTTTCATCATAAATAATTTAAAAAATAAAAAAAATTATGATAAAAAAATTTCATCATAAAAAAATAATTATTAACGATGAAATTATTTTTTTATTATAAAATATTATCTGCGATCTCATTTTTAACGAAAAATTATTAACAATAGAAGTTTCATCGCAAATAATTATTTACGATGGTGATGCTTTGTTTGTGTCGCAAATATTCTCTTTGGTTATAGTGGCGATGCGATCGTTGTGATTCTTTGGGATCCGCATCCCATGATTAGTTAGGCTCGTTATCACAGCCATTACAGCAGGTAAGTTTATTAATAATTTTTTAATTTATTTTAAATTTTTGTATTTACAAGCTTCACATATTTAGGCTTGAGTCTAAAATCAATCTAACTATCTAATCGATGGGTCGAGAGTATTTATAGCTCCGTATTATCGAATAGAATGTGTAAGATCAATCTGTTTGAGAATCGAAATAGTATACTGAAAATATGCCTCCGTATTGATATATATATTTTTATATAAAAATTTATTAATAATATTTTATTTTTTTATTATAGGATGATGGGACATCTGACTCTCATCCACCAACTGCTCGAGAGGACGTACAGGAATAGGAGGAGGATGAGGAGGATCTTATATATTTTTTTTGATATGTATATAATTTTGATACTTATAAAGTAGTATAAATTTATAAAATTATATAACTTATATTTTTAATATAATATAATTAATTTTATATTTATGATTATGATAAATAATTATTATTTTATTTATAACAAATTTTAAAAAATATAATTAATTGTTACTGTGATTAAAATAGATTTTAAAAAATTTAATTATAAATTATAAAAAAAATAAAAAATTATTAGCGATGGTATTAGTGACAGACAAAGCCATCACTAATAATTTTAAATTAAAAAAAATAAAATAAAAAACTGTTAACGATGGTAAATACCATCGCTAATAATTTTTAATTAAAAAAATTAAAATAAAAAATATTAATGATGGCTTCATTGTCGCTAATACCGTTGCTAATTATCCATATTAGTGATAGGATTGTTGCCATCGCTAATAATAATAATTAGTGATGAGTTTATTTTCAATAAAGTTTTAGCGATGGTGTTCTGTTGCTAATAATATTAGCAACGAGATTCGGGTTATTAGTGATGGCGAATAGCTGTCGCTACTAATCAATTTTCTTGTAGTGATATTTTGTTCAACTTTCAAGTACATTATCAGTCTCATGATCCATGCTGGGAAAGAAACAGCTTGACAAGTGTTTTAATAATACAATAAAACTTGTACAGCACGCAAGAAAAGAAGAAATTGTTGCACGGACCAGAAAACTCTTGGGGCATATCCATGCTAGATAGTGTGCAATCGAGAATATGTAAAATATCTTAGGGCCCGTTCTTTTGTGTATAAATATAATGAAAATATTGGTCAACTATCCTATTGACCAACTTACCTATATACTCAAATTTTTTTAGGATAGATAAATTATTTTTTTATGGATAGCATTTATATGTGAAATAGAGAAAAATCTTACCCACTTAAAGGGTAGCTAAATTATTTTTTCATCAACCGAAAAGTCACCTCTATAGTTCATTTCTAATATACCCTTAACTTTATAATAATAATAATAATAATAATAATATAATATATTATAATATAATACATTATAATAATAAAATGATATGAAATAATATAATATAATATACTATATTATAACAATAATATAATATAATATAATATATTGTTACATATAATAATATTTATATAATATATATTATAATATATTATTATATGCTATATTATTATAATATATTATAATTATTATAATATAATAATAATAATATGCTATATTTTTATATATTATATCATATTATTATATATAATAATATTTATATAATAAAAGATATTATGAAAAATATATATAGATCTTAGTAAATCATTCAAAAATTAGTAATGCAAAAGAACAAAAATAATAAATTTTTAAATTATTTTTTATAAAAATAGATAAATTATTTTTTTATTTAAATATTATATAAAAAATATTTATCTAAAAAAATATAAATTCTTAGAGGTGCGGTATCCACCATGGGTTTTGGCGTGGTCAACGGCACATGGTCTCAATAATAATTTGACCATAAAAGATAATCCGGTCAAGGTCATATCTATCTGTGGTACTCTGTTGCCTTGCGCGCACCTCTTAACCACATATCCTAATCCAAGCTAGGAGCGTAAACATGGAAGATGAGCCTCGGAATTGGTGCATCATGCGCTGAATTAGCCCAGACGGGCATTTTCGGCCTTCTGTGCTTCTCACCCCATACATCTTGCCGTCACTACGAGGGCTCCTTGGCTGAAGGATAACGACGTCACCGTTACCGATATCCACGGAAAGTTTATCTTATGAGTGAAAATGGCCCTACATGGAGTATTGGAAGCAAGCGGATCTTGCATGACACCTACGACAACCCTCTCATTTCTATGCGAGAGAAGGCCAGGTTATATCTATCTGTGGTACTCCGTTGCCTTGCGCACACCTCTTAACCACAGATCCTAATCCAAGCTAAAAGCGTAAGCACGGAAGATGAGCCTCAGAATTGGTGCATCATGCACTGAATTAGCCCAGACGGGCATTGTCGGCCCTCGGTTCTGTGCTTCTCACCCCATACATCTTGCCGTCACTACGAGGACTCGTTGGCTGAAGGATAACGACGTCACCGTTACCGATATCCACGGAAAGTTTATCTTATGGAGTGAAAATGGCCCTACAAGGAGTCTTGGAAGCAAGCGGATCTTGCATGACACCTACGACAACCCTCTCATTTCTATGCGAGAGAAGGCCAGGTTATATCTATCTGTGGTACTCCGTTGCCTTGCGCGCACCTCTTAACCACACATCCTAATCCAAGCTAGGAGCGTAAACACGGAAGATGAGCCTCGGAATTGGTGCATCATGCGCTGAATTAGCCCAGACGGGCATTGTCGGCCCTCGGTTCTGTGCTTCTCACCCCATACATCTTGCCGTCACTACGAAGAGGGCTCCTTGGCTGAAGGATAACGACGTCACCGTTACCGATATCCACGGAAAGTTTATCTTATGGAGTGAAAATGACCCTACATGGAGTCTTGGAAGCAAGCGGATCTTGCATGACACCTACGACAACCCTCTTATTTCCTTTCTCTTCGGTTCCATGGTATTGATTATGAGAGGCTAAACGTCATCTCATCATGCAGACATTGACTGCTCGCAAGCGGAGGCGAGTGTACTTATTGGCGATAGTTCAGAGGACAGTGATTTATTGTTCAGTTTCGAGAAGAGTTCAATGTTCCAAACTAGGTCTAAGTTTGATGTGTTCCTGGCAAGCAATAAAGAAGAAGAAGTCGGTGATTTTAAGATCAAGAGGAGCTACCGCAAGAGGACGTGCACTTTAAACAAGGGAGACTCTCAAATGGTTTTAGCCCAGGTGAAAAATCTTAAAGATGAATTAGCGCATGTTTTTTTAAAAAAATATCATTCAGGTTCTATTAATTAATTTCTTTATGGAAAGAGAAGAAATTCGTTATCTATTTCATTGAGTATGAAATTAAAAAGAGTATTATTAATCCAGCTAATTCACCCACAGTCCAAACAAGGCAGTCCCACTAATTAACCAAAGAAGTGCAATGATAGGCGATTGGGGAGATCAACTCCTGTATGCACAATATGGGGGTTCACAGGAGCACCCATACTAGCTACTTGGTCAAAAGGTCTTTTACTAGTCCAATAAGACTCAATTATCAAAAAGATGCAATACTAGCCTAATAGAATAATGATCCCTATGACCAAATTAAGAGGCACTTGAGCTGCTCATCGGTAGTTCATACATGCATTTATTGAAAAGAAGGGGCAAAGGCTCCACCGAAATTTAATAAGTGTTGGTAAAAAACGAGCATCCATCTAGAAGGGAGACACGATGCAATCCAAAAGAGTCATCTAACAATGATAGTAAGCACTAACGTTACATAAGAGGGCAATAAAGAGGACGCATCGATCTGACAAAAACTCTTAAGATGCCGCTTCTTTCTGCAACTCAACTACAGATCTCTGATGGTTGTTCTTTCTCTAATAACCAGCATTTGAGTGCTCATTAGTTGCAAAAGGGGCCAATTTTGATTTTCAAGGTAATCTTATGTATGCCAAAAAAGGTAACCAATTTTACAAACACCCAAGACCTTATCAAAAAAAGCAAGCTATAGGGTGCTATTTGGACTTGTTGACTATATATAAGTACTGAAGATCTATCCAGTAAAGAGCTAATATAGGACTAAACACACGCTTTCATGGATCCTCATATATATGTTTTATTGAAATATTGGCATCCTTGCCAGGCTAAAGATATAACTCCATTCAGATCGGATCATGAGTATCATAAATCTAATGACAAATATCATGATCAGTTTATGGTCCACTCAAATAGACTTTTGTTATAATATCCCCTGGTCCATGAACATGGACCAGCCAGCTCCAATACTATTGTAATAACTGAAGCCCATATTTAAAAAGGCTAGCCAAAGATATTATTTAGATTTCTTGTGTTATATAATTCTCTAAGATTTATCCAATATATAGTCGATATCGGACTAAACACATATACGTATGGGTCTTTAATAACTTGTTCAATTTGGGTTATATAATTGATCATGCTTGGCCTAGTTTAAGATGTTGTAGAAAGGCCTATGATTAGCATGGTGATGGGATCCGGTTGATTTTCTTTCCTTTTGTTTTTTCATTTTTTTTTTTCTCATTTTTTGACAATAAAATTCTAAATAACCTTATATATGTTTGAGATTTTAAGACATGACTTGATTTGAATAAAAGTTTTTTTTTTCCTAACCATTGAGCTTCTAGCAATGCAAATAAGCAAGAACTGCAAGGGTATAAACTTGCCACAGGGAGAGGATATTTTTGGAGTGCACATCAATCCAAATACCGACCATTGTTTCATTGCTACACTCTTTCACTACAAGACAAAAGATAATTAGCAATGTAAAAAAAAGTATGGCTAAATGTCTAAAAGCATCGGTAAAGATAACTACCGACTTACTTTGAATCGATAAATAAGCGTCGATAAAAAGGAGATTTTTAATCACCTTTACTGGTGCTTAAGTATAACCATCAATAAATGTCACATTTTGTGAAGCAAAATTAAAGTCGGTAAAATAGATAATTTGCCAACGCTTTTCTGCAAGCATCGGTCATCACGCCTTAACTGATGCAAAATTTGCATTGCCATAGGACGTGTCAGAAGCTGGCATGGCCCTTTACCGATGCAAAGTGGCATCGGTAAAGAAAATCTTTATCGACGTATTTAATTTTTACTGGCATTTGTTTTGCATTGCTAATGATTATTTTTTTTAGAAAAAAATAATTTAATTATTTTTATCAAATTTTCAATTTTTTATAATTTTTCTTGCAAATCTGTAGTATAGACAAATAAACATGTATATATAATATACACTCGCACAACCATCTTCTCTATTTACATAATTCGATGGTCGTAAATCTAGAATCAAATTTGTCTCACTTTAACAATGACACAATCTATATATATATATATATATAAAATCTAATATACAAATACATCGAGTTAACTTTTACAACCACACATATAGCAAAACAAGTGTGTGTATGTATACACGCACACAACCATACAATATATATATATATACAACCGCATAAAATATCAAGTAAATATATATCCATACAAAATTAAACTCTAAGCAAATTTGGAGTTTACTATCGTACTAAGCCGTATCATAGATCCGTAATAGATTAAAAAAATTTAAATATTAAATTAGCAAACTAATTATTTACTAGATAATGAAAATATATAGATTAAAAATAATATAAAATAATATTAGTTACAAGAGGACACCCATCATCATCATCATGAAAGTCATCATCATTTGCATCAACAGGGACGTCAGGGGTCAGCAGGAGAGGCATGCGGTAGTATAACTCATAAATCCTCTAGGTGATTGATTTTTATTTTTATTTTTTTTAAGCCATTCCGATATCATCGCAATTGGTCAACAAAATATTTTTTTTTTATGGGTAAGTACAAAATAAATCACTATCTTATAGAGAAACTCCGACCTTAGCCATTGGATCATACTTTGTTCAACTTTCAAGTACCTTATCTATCTCATGATTCATGTTGGGAAAGAAACAGCTCTATCGTGCTTTGGAAATCATGCAAAGCACCATCCACCGGCTAAGATCGTGAAAGAACACAGATCATCCTTTTGCATGAAAGATACAACCCAAATCCATCACTCAAAGCTTGACAAGTGTTCTAATAATACAATAAAACTTATCCAAAGCAAGAAAAGAAGAAATTGTTGCGTGGACCAGACAACTCTTGGGGCATATCCAAGATGGACGGTGTGCAATCGAGAATTTGTAAAATATCTTAGGATCTATTTTTTTATGGATAAATATAATAAATAAATTGATCAACTATCTCATTGACCAATTTACCTATATACTTAATTTTTTTAGGATGAATAAATTATTTTTTCATGGATAGTATTTATACATGAAATGAGAAAAATCTTATCCACCTAGAGGGTAGTTAAATTATTTTTCCATCAGCTGAAAAAGTCACCTCTATAATTCATTTCTAATATACCTTTAGTCTTATAATAATAATATAATGTATTATAATATAATATATCATAATAATAATATGATATAAAATAAAATAATATAATATACTATATTACAATAATAATATAATATATTATATTATATTATATTATTACATATAATAATATTTATATAATATATATTATTATAATATATTATACTTAATATAATAATAATATAATAATATACTATATTTTTTATATATTATATCATATTTTTTATATAAAATAATATTTGTATAATAAAAGGTATTATGAAAGATATATATAGATCTTAGCAACTTATCTAAAAAAATAGTAATATAAAAGAACATGAATAGTAATTTTTTTAGTTATTTTTTAATATATAAAAAAAAAATAAATTTTTTTTATCTAAATATTGTATGAAAATATTTATCTAAAAAATATAATTTTTTTGATAATTTTTTTACTCTCTAGAGAACGGGCCCTCAAGGGATAATATGGCGTGCTATCCACCATGGGTTTTGGCGTGCTAGTCTAACATATATATATATATATATATATATATATATATATATGGTTTGCATGTAGACTAATCTTGATGGTAGAACTTGTGAGGATCTTTCTTTTGAAGTGAGAAAGTAATATATAAATAGTCGATATAGGACTAAATAGAACTAGCCCCCTTCAACCATTTTAATCCCAACATTTTTGAGTCACCTGATAAAATATCAATAGCTAGTAGATCACACCCCGATGTGTGTGTGTGTGTGTGTGATTGTTTATGAAGCCTTTGAGGCTTTAACCTTAGTCGCCGCTCTCACTTATTCTACCATCACTATTTCCCTTTCCTCTCCTCTATGTGGTATAGGGTTTCTTCTCTTTGTTGAGCAAGATAAAGAGATCGATGGTCAATTAGTTGATTTTTTTTCTTGACTACTTGGTCAAGATGGCATCAATTTTTAGGGTTTCCTTTGTCATCACTATTGTGGCTCTCATCTTCACCATCAACTTCTCAGTCATCTAGACCCAAGCCTCAACATTAGCATCAACTAGTAATGGTAAAAACTAGTCCAATCAAACATCAACAATAAAGCAACTCAATTGTTTCTCTCTCCGTGTTTCACCCTTGCCTATTTTTCGCTGAACCCATAGTGTGAGTAGATATTTTGGACCAACCACACCCTTTGTCCATTGCTTGGTCTTCTCAGCGTGCAAGCCTAGGTGATTGAATGACTAGTTTCCCAGCAAACTCTCTCTTTGTTTTGCTTCTTGTTGCCCATATGCAGCCTTGCTATATTGGTGCCTTCGAGCCCTGCAACCATTATGGCCTGAATGGTGCACATTCTTAATCCAAAAGATGGATTTTGATCCTGATCACTAGTTGTATTGTATCCTTTAAGGATGGAGCTAGATCGAAACATATAAAAAATTATCTGATTTAGAAAAAAGTTCATCTCACTAGACATCAATGGCCAAGTTATAGCTTTTGAAAATTTAGCCTACGATTCAGTTTTCGATATGGTGAATGCCGTTCTTAGCCCCTATTTAGTCTAACTTGTAATGATCAAATTAGTGATTTACATCAAGTTTGATGATTTTCTTAAATCAGTCTGATTATATTCTTTTTTGTGCTATTTATTCTTTAATGATAGCCGATTTGATTCATATCTGCCTCACTTACAAGATATGCCAGGCGTTTGAAATTTGAATTCAAATTTAAAATGTACCAAAAATGATGATCATGTTAATGTATCATGTAATTTTATAAACTATTATAGTATTATTTGAAATTCAAAATTTAAATTTGAAATATATTAAAGATGACAGCCATGTTGACATATCCAAGGCAAACATGGATCAAGTCTGCTATCACCAAACGCCTCCCTTCACACCTCTACTTCCACAACGCATGCGTTATCGATGGATAACTAATCCCAACATCCAATCAGAGCCGAGCATGGAAACCAAATAGATGTATACTATTTGTTTATTTTGTTTGCGCACGATGTGAATTAAAATGTTAATTATGCACTATTTTTCACTCCCTGTTACATAGCTTCCCAAATGTTTTTTGAAGTACCCGTGCGAATTGTTTGATTTACATTACCTTTTCCATCTTGGAATATTGTACGAAGAGAGAGTATATTGACGCGTTGCGGGTTATCTCGTTCAGATAGCCAAGGGTGCACGGATAAACACCTCCTGAAGGAATCTAAGAAAAGTACAAGTTGACAGCAACTGATGGAAGGCAAACACTCACCACGATCGAAATGGTTGTTGCCAACCTCTTTTGAACGGGTCAAGGCGCTGGCTATTCCAACTTCAAATCATAGCTAGCCCTCAGAAGTTTATCAGAGTTTAGACCCTCATGGATTCGGATTGGATTTTTTGCGCAAAAAAACGTTTCCCCTTCTTCCACGACGGCAACCATTGGATTGCTCAATAGCAACTAAGATAGATGATTGAAACAAATTGAAGTGCTTTGAAATTTGTATAATATATTGGACTAAGATAGATGATTGAAACAAATTGAAGTGCTTTGAAATTTGTACAATATGTGATCCAACAGTTGGTGTCATGGAAGAAGATCAATCATTCTTTTATTCGAAATATACAACCCAAACCTTTGATAATGACTATCGCTGAAAACTTGGAGAGGAGATTTCACATGACAAAACTTAACTTCATGGAATAACAGCAGTCCATGCAAGGGAATAATTAGTTTGACACTCAAACTGAGCCGAAAGAAAACAAAGTGGGATGTTTAATATTCTTTTAATTTTTTTGGCAGAAATAATATTCGTTAACGATGATCAGGATTGTAGTTGACTAGATTAGCATATTTTGTTGGACCAGATGGAGATTGGGTTAGCTAATGATGCAAGGAATTGAGTATATATTTCAATCTATATATCTAAAAAAAAGGCAAATATGAGAGAGGTGAGAAAATTAAATACTAGTGAAAAATCATCATCATCAGCAATGCTATATAGCATCATTACTCCATGATTATTTTTGAGCAAACTGCAATTTATTTTTAAGTAATCCATAAAACTTGTTTGTGTATCATTAACATTTGTATGATTTGAACATCCAGGAAATCAAGTCCATCACAGAGAAAATATGATAAATAAATCATGATTTCTTCAATAATTTAGAGGAAATTATAACAAGCAATTCTGCAGGATTTCAATGTTTAAGTTAAAATCATGGATGGAAACAACAAGATATTCTAAGCACTTTAGATTTTCTAATGTTTTAGTTGAAAATTCTACGAAGAGAATAGTTATTGTCATATAGAAATATCTACGTGATATTATCACAATAAGGAAAAAGATATCATTGTCAACTTAAGAATATTATCGTAACAAATTCTTTTAATTCTATCTTGACGGATTCAATGAGCTGAACATATCAAATATCATTGACAGATATTTTTTTGAATACCGCAGAGGACGGTTATTCAGTTAACACGGAACTTTGCACCGCGTTACATGTTTTTCTTGTGAATCAGATGGTTCAACAAGCCTCCTTGTATTCTATGGTTTGAATTGCAAGCCCAAGGAAGGTCGACCATAACGAGGAGACAAAAAGAACTGTATATAAATGGACAAGATATCCAAGAACCAGAACATTGAGAAGAAAGAGAAGAGCGAAGAGAGAAGAGAGAGGAGAAAAAAAAATTAAAGAAGAAGTTAGAGTTTCCATTTTTGTTGGGAAATGGATACATCAAGCGGCAGCAGTTCGCCATTGGCCGTCATCGGCGCACAATTCTGTGCCTCCCACCCTGTTCAGCTCAACTTTGCGAAGAAGATCCGCGGTGTGAGGCGTAGATCCTTCATTGCAACTGATCTCTCGACTGGCAACGTCATCTACGAGGCCAGAGGCCAACGGTTCAGCCGTTTTAGGCACAGGACCACATTGTTCGATGTTGCTACCGGAAATCCCCTTGTTTCAATTCAAAAGAAGGTTTGCCTTGCTTGCTCTACTGAAAGATAGGATATATAACTTGCTAGTACTTTAACATGCTACCAGAACTTTACAGCAAAAATTTGAAAAAATAAGTAAAGTACTTTACAGCAAGATGTTTGTCATATAATATAGTGTTACAAGGTGTTAGGACGTGATATATATTCTCATCTCTTCCTTGATACTTCAAGCCTTGAAGTCTTGTAGGATAATGAAACTATGAAAGATATGCACGAGAAGAGAAGGCTTCAACTCAGAGCAAAAAAAGAATTTCAGTCCAATAGAAAGAATAGGCTCTGTTTCTGTCTGCTGCTAATTTCTAATCTCTTTTTCCTTGCTGCACTTGGTAGCATAACATTTGTTTGTTCCTCTAAGCAACTAATAAATCTTTTGGAGGACCGTTGCAGTTTGTTAAATGGATTGCTTCTCTTCTAGGCTTTTATCCATTAATTTCTTCTTAGTATATAATATTAATCAGGGCAGGCAGTGGGGATTTAATTGGAATTACTTGTAGTAAATCACTCTTTGATTTTCTCTATATGGTAGCGAGGAAAGTTGGTATCAGGTTATATCAATATTGTATGGCTGCACAACGCCATAGCCCATAGGTTTGATATGCTACATGTTTTTCTACATAAATATCATTTAAATTTTGTGACATTTAATATTTTCCTGTTGAATAAAATGATCCTGCAACAGTTTTATATCAATTCCACTAAATTTTAGATGCTACATGGTCAATTATGCTTAAACAGACCAATATGGGCACCATTCCATGAAGCATCTAAATTTAAGTGGATAAAGTGCAAAAGGCAGTTCAACAAAATGTCAAGCCAAAAAATTAGCAAGATTACAAGTAGAAAGGTTTCTGAGAAATTGTTCAAAGCAATAAAAATATGTTATGTAACCATCCATCTGCCCTATAAAATTCTAACCATATACGTTATGCTCTGCAGGTACTGAGTCGCCATGGTCAATGGCAAGTCTTTAGTGGCGACAGCTTTGACCAGAAAGATCTGTTATTTACTGTTGAAAGGACTACGATGGTTCAGTTTAAGAGCAAATTGAACGTTTTCTTGGCATCAAACACTAGCAAGGATGTTTGTGATTTCACCATTGAGGGAAGTTTTTTCAAAAGATCATGCAAAGTCTACAAGGGTGATTCTGATTCCTCCATGGTCATAGCTCAAGTAAGCTCCTAAATCCTCCATGACCAATTAATCTTAGGCTGTTCATATAGTCGACTAGGTTAAATAGAGGTTTTTATTAGGAAATTTGTCTTAAAGTTGGTGTCTAATGAAGATGGCGACTAACTTTTGGATGGTGGCATCGCAGATGAACAAGGAAAGCAATATCAAAAGGCTAGGCTTTGAGCTGTCTGTTGAACCAAATATTGACTCTGCATTTATTTTTGCACTGTTTTTGATCCGTGATCGTGTCCACGTGGCAAGAAGACGTGCCGTAATAAACTTGCTCGCAAGTCCTCTCTTTATTGTATCTTGGATCCCTTTTTGATTGGTTGCCGGAGACGGCAAGGTTAGATGTTCCCAAGAGTGATAGAGAATGCAGAATCCTCGCCGTTAGAGAGAACTAGATGTAGGTAGATAGGGCTTTGTTGATTCATTGTAATTTTTTGTTTTGAATTCTTCATCAAAAAAAAAAAAAAAAACTTTGTTTGAATGCAATACCAAAGTAGACATCCAATAAGATATATACTTTCTCCCTTTTTCTTGATGTAACAAATACATAATTTGTTATCCATGAAAATTAAGGTCATGTGTGTCTATGAGAGCTATTTTGTTGTTCCTTTAGAGTTTCATGTCGAGTTTGGACTCAAATGGTTGTGATAGTATATTTATGTCGTGAAGTACGTTCTTTGATTATTAATTCGATGTTATTTGAGAACTTTTCGCAGGACGACGTTGTTAGGGACTGCATACAAAATGCTAACCATGCGATTACTAATAGTGAACTTTTTCTTTTTCATCAAAAAAAATAGTGAACTTTTTTTGGCAGAATAACTAATAGTGAAATTAATTGTAGTTTCAGAAAAAAACTGGTACCTTGTTGCCTTATCTAATCAAGATCAATACATCACTTATTCTGAGTTGATATAGATATGTTCACCTCATCCATGTCCCACCAATGTCGACATAATCTACTAATTATTTCACCTGTGCTCTCTGGCATGCTGTCCTCTCTGACTCTCTTTCTCCCTGGGTTGAGAGAATCTCAAGCATACGATTGAGGTTAACTAAGTTGTTCTTCTCTAAATTCTTGGACTCAAAGCTTAATCAAGGCGTATCTCCATTTTAAGTGCAAATTAATTCTAAATCATGAAAACTTGATACAGCTGACACTAAATAGGATACAGAATTGTAATATATATAATGTGAACAAATAAGATGACAAGATTGCATTTTGAGATTGGAAGCAATCCAGAAAATCATTGAGACAAAATTGGATCAATTAGATAATAACATGTATAGTCATAGCATTTCACTTACATATGAAATTGTATTTCGTTCTAGTAAGCCAAAAATATCACTACTTATTTCTATGACCAACTAGTCCCAGCAGCCCATATCATGCAGAACGGAAACTAGATGCCGGACCTCCTCATCGTGAATGTTGGAACATCGTTTTTTATTTGCTATATACTGATATATTCGGTGCTATATAGAGGAACTAAATTTAGGATTACAAGAGCAAATGTGGGACACATAAAATATGAGGACCATGTGGTTTGACAACAGTTTATGTCCATATCTAAAAACAATCGGAGAAAGTACAAAATGATGGAAGAGCATTTAAGATTAGGGAGCAAGTAGAGAATACATAAGAAATAAGGAGTTACGTGCCATTTCCTATGACCTATGTCAACATGGAAGACAAGCGGAAAACCTCACTAATGAAAGAGGAATAGACGACAAGAACATGGCACAACTGTAAAAATCTCAATTTTGCCCCCACTTAAAAATTTTCAAAAAGTGAAGAAATTATATCCTACATGACACGTACCATATAATCATGCATGCCAATAATCACAATCATTCATTCTTATAGCAGTGCACTAAGATGAGTGCTTGATGAATAAGATTCATAAAAACGAGCGACTGTGATTGGCTGCATACATGACCACATGATACATATAGTATCGACAGGATATTGTTGTGATATAAGAAGGAAGGCATCATAAGTTCCACATTGGTTGTGAGTAAAGAAAAACTATAGCTTATATGGAATGTGATTTTCTCTCTCCCATGAGGCACCTATTAAAGGACAAAACCATAATTGCCATAGCAACTAGAGATCGAAATAAAAAATACCTCACGTATGCGGGAGTGAAGATCGATCCATCCGAGCCATGTGATGCACATCCCACAATCTTGTCTAGAGTTCTTGTTGATTGGAGGGTTATATTATGGTGTAGGAGAGAGGATGTATTTTGAAGGATAAAATCATGAGGCTCCATGCCATAGAGGTCAGAGGCCGAAATGGATGATACCTCATGTGTGCGAGATCAGGGATCAATCCACCTGAGCCATCAAGGTATAATTTTTGCAAAAAATGAGATGGACTTAAAATCATAGAAGGCGTAAAAAAATATACGAGTATCTCAAAATTTGATGCATGAAATGGATTAAAACCCCTATGGATCAAGGGTCGAGGTTCAGGTTTTATTTATTTATTTATTTTTTCTACCCATTCTATCCTTACAAAATACACCGGCAAGTGTAGACACTTCAATATACATTTATGATAGTCTTAACTTGCATTCTCTCTGACTCTCTACTCAAAAAAAAAGTTTTTTTTTGACTTAATTACATTAAAAATATTAAATTTTTTGAAATTTTTATGTTTATACAAAACTTTAATTCATTGCAATTAAGTTATTGAACTTTTAAAATATTATAATTTCTTTCTTGACTACTACTTTTATTTAAAGACCATGATGGAAATAGTCACGTGCCATTATGTGACATTTAGTGGAAGCTGATGCGGTATGGAATTAGCTGATGTACAATTCTAAGCTCCTTCTCTCTTTTCCTCTTCTTCTAAGAAGGTTTAAACTCTTTCTTTCTCTTTTTTTTCCACTTTAGCTAGGTTTTACTCTTTCTTCCTCCTTTTTCTCTTCTTCTAGCTAAGATTTTTACTTTCTATTTTTCTTCATTTTCATCTACCATTTATTGCCTTCTCCAAAACCTGTACCATTTGTATATCCTCTTCTAGATGTTTAGAGAGGAGATAAGTATGTAGGCTTGGCATGATTTAAAAAATTTTATAATTTGAATGGACTATTGTGTAAGAGAGATTTAACCTGCGTAGCATATACTCCATACACATAACTTGCTTCTCAAGGGTAAGGGGGTAGTGGTGGACTTAGTGATAGTGGCGGAGGTGGTCTTGGTGGTTGTAGTGGTCATGGTGGAGGTTTTGGAGTTAATGATGGTAGAGATAGAGATACTAATAGTGATATAGGAGGTCGTGGAATTTTAGAAAGCGTAAATCCTAATTAGAAGAAAAAAAGAGAGAAAAAAAAGATTTAGAATGATTCTATATTAATTATTTCATGCCATATTCAGCTTCCACCATATGTCGCGTGACAGCACGTTATCATTTTTGTCACGATCATTGGATAAAAATAAAAGATAAAAAAAATTATAATATTTAAAAATTTGATGATCTAATTATAATAAATTTATTATTTAAAAATTTAAGATAAAAATAAAAATTTTATTAAAAATATAAATTTTGTAAAATAATTAATTTTTGAAAAATGACAAATACGTGCCCTCTGTAGACCCGTTGACTTGAGGATGTGACTCAACTCATGTCCTTTTCACCTCCCCGTGGATCCACCACTTATCCGCGTGCAGGACACGCCAAACATTTTTTTTTTCTGCATTTTTTATTTTTCACGATGATCTGCATCCTTCTCGCCTCCCAATTTGAACCTAAGAAAAGAAAAGATGGGTGCCACTCAGCTGAGTCACCAGCTGTTAGTATGCCAAATTCTATCTTTCTTTTTTCTGGGGCTGGCACCTGCGATTGACGCGGTGGATGGGATGCTCTGTGGGAAGCTGCGGTCCTGCGGAAACAAGCTATGCCCCTGGCTTTGAGAAATTATTGCATGCACCAGGTGAACCAAAGCAAATTTCAGAGCATATGCATGCACGGTGAAAAAAATGTAATCGAGAATCGATGAAATACACGTAATCGCATGGCGTGTTATTCATCGTGGGATTTGCGCGGTCCAATTGCACCTGGTGCATGCAATATGGAGGCCCTGGCTTTTGACCGTGGGAATCCTTCCGTTTCATTTGGTGTGGACTTGTTGAGACTACTCCAAGAGGGCCACACCAGTAGTTTATTGTACATGACAAAAGGGGCCGGGCATTATTGCAGCACGCTTGTCGACGAGATGCCACCTATGATTGCACCCATCAGCTTCCACTGGAAACCAAAAAAAAAAAAAAAGGATGTCAACCACTTTTAATTTATAGGAATCCATCAATGTCACCATGGAAGTTTCTTGTTTGGTGCAGTCGCAAGAACAAATTTTTGGATTAGGTGGAGATTGGTAGAAGTGTGTCTGGGGTTATCTAAATACAGTCTTGAGTAAGTCCAACTAGAACCAACGTAGCGTTGATGATGCAGATCCAATAAATGATTAATTAATTTAGCTTTTAGGCTTCATGAAATTTATAGAAAACAAAAAACTTATGGCATATATTTAGAGGACTTGAGGATTAACGATTGGGTCCAGTTCGATTTATGAAATCATGCCTGCATATGACCGTTTCTGGTTCCTTTCAAGGAAGATCAGTTCATTCACAATTTCATTTTTCCACCAACGAGCTAGGATTTGCCTTCATTTTCATGTCTCTTTTCTTAGTAATTAATGGTTCTACGTATGATTCTTGGATTATGTAGGCATATACTCCGTCCCTCTCTTAATTTTTTTTAAAATTACATGAGATGTTGTAAACCTTATTTTCTTGCTAAACAAGAGTAATTGTGTTTGAACACTAATCATATATCCGACTGTGGAGGACTGATCATTGGAAGTCCAACAAAAAAGGTTCCTGTAAATTCTTTTTCTTAGAAAAATAAAACTATAATTGTTTTTAAAATGATTTCTATAGGTCATTTCATTTTATGCAACAGTACTGCTCCAAGTACAGACCTTCAATGTTGCAACAAGACGCAAGTGCATTGTGATGATTATCCGCTCTTCTCAACGTCACAATCAAAAACACTATAGAATGCGGAGCTCTTTTCCAGAATAATATAAAAAAAAAATTTAATTATTAAAATAATTTAAAATTTAATTTTTTTATCAAAATAATATAAAAGTGAAAAATATCATTTTGAATGATGTTTCTTCCCCTTCCACGTCACCTCTTTTTTTTTAGGATGGAAAGATGGAGAAAAAAAAAGAAACATCATTTAAAATGGTGTTTTTAAAAATATCATTTTTAAAAGCGTTTCTAAAAACGTCATTTTTTATCGTATTTTTTTTTCATCAAAAAAAAAAAATGAAAAAGAATGAAAAAAAAATAAATTTTAAAATTTTAAATTAATAAATAAATTAAAATTTTTATTTTGATTGAAATTTAAAATATAAAAATTTGAATTTGTAATTCAAATAAAAAAATAATTTTAGATGATTTTTTTATCGAATTATTTTTTTAAAAAAATATCTAAAAAATTTTTAAAAAATAAAAAGTGCCATTAAAAAATAAAAATTTTAAAAAAATCGAGAAAAATTAGAATTATAATTTAAAATTTAAAAAAAAAATAAATTTTTTAAAATTAATTAAAATAAAAATATCATTTCAAATTTCTTTCTCAAATTAAAATTAATTTATTTAAAAAATATTTGAAATAAAAAAAATAGCCTAAAAAAATTTCATAAAAACAGAAAGAAATGAAAAAAAATAAAAAAATAATATAATTATAAATTTGAATAAAATATGAAAAAAAAATTTGTAAATTAAATTTTTAAAAAAAATAAGAATTTTAACTTTAATTCAAATAAAAAATATAATTTCAAATTACGTTGTCCATTTCAAAATATTTTTTAAAAAATTATCTCAAGAAAAGAAAAAAATATTGTAAAAAAATAAAATTACCATAAAAAAGAAAAAAATATAGAATTAAAAAAATAGAAATTATAATTCTAATTAAAAAATAAAATTTTTAATTTTTAATTTGAAGAAATAAAAATTATAATTGTAATTGAAATAAAAAATAATAATTTAAATAACTAAATTAATTTAAATATAATTGTTTAAAAAATATTTTAAATAAAGAAAAAAATATGTAATAGAATGTAAAAATGATAAAAATGAAAGAAAACTAAAATTATAATTTCAAATTATAAAAATTATAAATTAAATTTAAAAAATGATATAAAAGAAGTAAATAAAAGAGAAAAAATGGTAATAAAATAGAAATTAATAATTTTTATAATTTGACACTCTTTCTATTTTATTATAAAATTATAAATATAAAAATTTTATTTTATAAAATAGAAAGAGTGTCAAATTATAAAATAGAAAGAGTGTCAAATTATAAAAATTATAAATTTCTATTTTATTACCATTTTTTCTCTTTTATTTACTTCTTTTATATCATTTATTTTAATTTAATTTATAATTTTTATAATTTGAAATTATAATTTTAGTTTTCTTTCATTTTTATCTTTTTGACATTCTATTACATATTTTTTTCCTTTATTTAAAATATTTTTTAAATAATTATATTTAAATTAATTTAGTTATTTAAATTGTTATTTTTTATTTCAATTACAATTATAATTTTTATTTCTTCAAATTGAAAATTATAAATTTTGTTTTTCAATTAGCATTATAATTTCTATTTTTTTAATTCTATTTTTTTCTTTTTTTTCTTTTTTAGGGTATTTTTATTTTTTTACAATATTTTTTTTCTTTTCTTGAGATAATTTTTTAAAAAATATTTTGAAATGGACAACGTAATTTGAAATTATATTTTTTATTTGAATTAAAGTTAAAATTCTTATTTTTTAAAAAATTTAATTTACAAATTTCTTTTTTTCACATTTTATTCAAATTTACAATTATATTATTTTTTATTTTTTTCATTTCTTTCTGTTTTTATGAAATTTTTTAGGCTATTTTTTTTATTTCAAATATTTTGTAAATAAATTAATTTTAATTTGAGAAAGTAATTTGAAATGATATTTTTATTTTAATTAATTTTAAAAAATTTATTTTTTTAAATTTTAAATTATAATTCTTATTTTTCTCAATTTTTTTAAAATTTTTATTTTTTAATGGCACTTTTTATTTTTTTAAAAATTTTTTAGATATTTTTTTTTAAAAAATAATTCAATAAAAAAATCATCTAAAATTATTTTTTTATTTGAATTATAAATTCAAAATTTTATATTTTAAATTTCAATCAAAATTAAAATTTTAATTTATTTATTAATTTAAAATTTTAAAATTTATTTTTTTTCCATTCTTTCCCGATTTTTTTCTTTTTTTTGTGGGAAAAATAAAAATACTGCGTTGAATGGCACGCCCTTCAAAATGATATTTTTAGAAACGCCATTCAAAATGGCGTTTTTAGAAACGCCATTCAAAATGGCGTTTCTAAAAGCGCCATTTTTCTACCGTGAAAGGGGAAGAAACGCCATTCAAAATGATATTTTTCTCTTTTGTATTACTTTGGTAAAAAAGATAAGTTTTGAATTATTTTGATAATTAACTTTTTTTTTTGTATTATTTCGAAAAAGAGCTCATAGAATGCGTCTTTAAAACTCACCCTCACGCAAATCTGCAATTAGTCTATTACCTTCCTTTTGGTTTCTTATACATATTTTTGCATCAATATATGGAAATAAATTACACATATTTCTTCTTACGTAAATGCATGTAATTGGAGGGGAGAAAAGTGGATAAATGTATCACATATCTCCATGCACACCCTATCTAAATTGATGGTTATTTGATCTGTCTTGCATGAACGTAAATCATATGGGGTGGGCACCGTAAAAAACAAAGGGTATGAACTTATGATTTTACCATATTTTTTCAAATATCTATGTTGAAGAAAGAATATAAAAGTTAAAAGTTCTTTTACTAATAGAGCCATTAGTCTTGTAATTAAAAAAAAATGACATCTTCTTTTCTTCTAATTTTTAGAATGTGATTTTTACTAATACATATTATATTGCTAAATTACATATCAAGCAAATTAATCGTCTAACAAGTCCATACATATATGTAGATAAATTGCTATATATTTTTTAGAATATAGTAATCACTAATACATAGTATATAGTCAAATGATATATACTAAGTAAATTAATAATCAAGCAAGTTAATACTTACTTCTGGACAAATTGATACATAATTTTTAAAACATAGAATTCATCAATACATCATATATGGCCAAATGACATTTATTTAGCATTAGTCATCTAATAATCAAATATATATCTTCAAATAAATTAATACATAATTTCTGAAATATCATATTTATCAATATGCACTACATAGCTCAGTTGTACATGCCCATTGACTTTTTAATATATAATACAAACTTCTTTAATACACATTCGATGGTGATTTAATAAATATCTTTAGATAATTATTATATAGTTTTCAAAATATAAATTTTATTTAGAGATGTGTATTGAATTACTACTAAATATGTATCAAAAAATTTTCAATAATATATTATGAAGTTGATAGATATATATCATCTGACTATGTAGTGTGTATTGATAAATATAATATTTCAAAAATTATATATTAATTTATTTAAAAAATATATATCGACTTATTAGATAATTAATTTGTTAAATATATATTATTTATTCATATATTATATATCAATAAATTTAATATTTTAAAAATAATATATATATTTATTTAAAATTTATATTAATTTATTTAATAATTAATTTATTTGATATGTGCCATGAGACCGGGGATCTGACTTTAGGTTCTTAGTTCAAGGCGGATGTTATCTTTCTTTGGTGCCCATGCCATGTGACTTCTGTTCATATTGCATGATCTAATTTCTTATTCTCCTCATTTAATGCGTAATTTTTTTATTATCAATTTCCTCATCACTCAACAAAGTCCATGCTCCTTGAACGTAGGCATCCATGCCATTAACAGGACGGGCATTACGAAATAATGCGTAGATTTCATCCACCCACCCCGTATATTTTCCCTTCGTATTCCTGCCGCTAATCATCAGACGCCATCGGGAAACACAAGTCAACGTACCTTCCAACAAAAAGATAAAAATAACCTGTGGTGACGCTCGGACCCGTGAGGACTTGTGCCGGTGCGCCCCTCAATCATGTGGACCAAAAGAGACTCCACAAACTGAAGTACACCAAACGAACGGCCCAACTTCGTGGTGGGCCCTCCTTCCCCGTCCCTCTCTCCATCTCTCGCCGCCCAAACCTTTCCCATACCGCCTTCCCTTTCCGACTTCCACTCCCCTGACGGTAATACCTACAAAATTAAAGGAACAAACTCGAATATCTCCTACGTAGCCCCAGCCCTGTTCGCAAGAGGCACTCTATTACATATGGCAGGATGCGATTGGTTCGAATCTGTATCAGTTCGTCGTGATTCTGCCACACGTGGGAGTGGACGTGTGTTGGGTACAATGTTTGGGACCCTTAGGTCCAAGTAGAGGTAATGGATGGAAGAACATGGAGGCTGCTAAAAAAGAACAGAAGGCCTCTTTATTCGGGCATTTGTAGTGATTCCTAATCCGGTTTCTTTCTTTCGGTCTCTCTATATATGAGAGCTGGTCTCTTCTTCCTCGGGGTTCCGTTTTCTAGCTATATTAATCATTAATGGAAGAGAGAGGGGGAAATTTCGAAGGAACCCTTCTATGCTAGAAGGTTCTTCATTCTTGGGTTCTTCTTCTCGATCGTGAGTGCTGTCTTTCTAGGGTTTCGTTCTGGGATCAGAGATGTCGTCGTCGTCGGCTTCGGTCCGGGTCGAGAAGGCGACGAGCGATCTCCTCATTGGGCCTGATTGGACATTGAACATGGAAATCTGCGACTCCATCAATTCCGATCAGTGGTGAATAATCCAAAACCGTGGGAAGAATGATTGGGTGTTCCTCTTATGATTTATATGTTTCAAGCTTGGTTCTCTTCTTGTGTTTTCGTTTCCTTTTTTTTTTTTTTTTTTTTTTGCTCTCTAGGGTTCTTGATTCTTGAAGGTCTTTGAGTTGGTAAAGATTTCGATTTTAGTTGTTTCGGTTGAAATCTTGCGTATCGGGATTTCATTTTCTTAGGAAATTGTTTGACTTGATTGTTGACTTGAAAATTTTCGGTGCCGCAGCATCAATTTCTGATCATTTTAACTTTTATGGATTTTTTGCAAGTTTTATGTTCATTAATTTTTTCCCCCCTTCATAGTTTCCTCTGTTCAAGAAACTGATGTCTCATATAAAACCGTTGCTCAATTGAATATTGAGGATTCCTGCTATTTTCTTGTTGGCCTTGTTATTTGTTTATTTATTTATTAATGTGTTGTTTAAAGATAAGCTTGTCCTATGATGTGATGAAAAATTCTTGGCCAAATATATGGTGAAGATTGTGAGTTTGATCATGCTTCGTGTCAATTAAGTGAATTATTCATGCTTCTGACATGTTACTAGTGCCGCCTTACTTTCTAATTGATGCATGTTACCGATAACTAATAACCCTTAGTTCGGGTACGTGCTTTTAGAGATAGAAGGATCACCAAACCCAGAATTTGAAATTGTTAATGCTAAAATATTTAGTTATATTGGTTGACCTAAGGGGTTATTTCGAAGCTTTGGAGTTGGGTTAGTTTTTCCTTTGGGGTTTTGTTGGATTTTCTTTGAGTTCTTTCCATGGTAGGAGGCTCATATGAGACCTCAGCAGGTCTTTTTTTCCCTCCCTACGGGATGTAGACTAGCTCACTCCCAAGGTACTCTTGGTTTGTTATGAATACAGGCTTAGCCTAGTCTGTAATCCAATGATTTTGCTGGTTGTACTGGCCCAACCTCGAATCCCATAGTATTTTCAGTCCAATCATCCAAACAGGCTCTAAATATTAAACCATAGAAGTTAAATAAGTTCATTCCTTTTTTTTCATTTGTGCATCTGTGCAGTTATGAAATGAAATGCTTCTCATTTTTGTGATTTTTTTTTTTTTTGGGTTAAATTGCAATGCTTGTCAACAAAGGAAACTTAGTAATATTGTGACTATTAAGGAAGATGGTCTCATTCTACGGCTTAATAATATACAATACAAGAGCATGATATGTCTATATGATGGAATTACATATTGTTGATGTCGTTGTGACTATTAAGGTAGATGGTCACATTCTACGGCTTTACAATGCAAGAGCATGATATGTCTATATGATGGAATTATATATGTTTGATGTCTACATGTGCCGAAGATGAAGTCATCATAAAGAAATAAAGAAGTTCCGCTGGCAAGAATTTTAACGGCCATTGCATGTAAAACTGTTCCTGTTGTATGAAACTCATGGACTGATACACCATAAGAAAGATTGCCAACATATCCCTTTTCTTTTATTATGTGGTGGATGGTATATGCTACAAACTATTAAACTGGTCCATTCTAATATCTCCATTTGTTTAGTCAAAACTCATGTAATGATTAATCATATCAATGCAAGTTTTATCTGATAGAACTCTCTTGCTGTTCTTCAAACAATGACCAACCATGTTTCTTGTTGCTACTATTACCACACAGGCACACAATAAACTCTTATATTATCAAAAACCATCAATGTCAATGTTTTCTCAAAGTCATAAATCATTATTAGAAAGGAAGAAAGAAGATTTGGGGGAAGCATTAATGGTGACTTTGGCATCTTTCGTATTTACTAGTTGGTAGAAGGACCAAGTTGGTATTGCAGAAAATGACAAGTTTTTAGTAGGCAAGTCTTATTGTAAAAAGAAGAGAGAGATTTAATTTCATGCTGGTAAACTGATTTTGAAGAAATGTTTATATAACACACCTTGGGAAGATGTCTTTGCATCATGACCTCCATTCATGATTTGATTCAGTCTGTATTACAACAAAATATTGGTTTAAGATTGGAGATGGAAGACTTGTAGATGTTGCAAACTAAGAGGCTTTATATCTCATTTAACAGTAACTTGTTGGAAACCAGATGTCTTGTACATTGTAATTTCCAACTTCTCTGTCTCTCATGAGGCACATGCTTGCCCTCTGCCTCTTGTTCACATTATGTGCATGTTGCGTGCATAGATGATGGGCTCCTTGATTTGTTTTAAGAATTACACTACGTCTTGTACAACTTCAGTTTCATTTTTACTGGTCATATGATGGATGTTTTATGGCTTTAGCCACATTAAAAATCTAATGCCAATTCAAGCTCTCTGATGGATATGTTGGAACTGTTTGTGAAAGCTCATTTGGTGTATTGAACCAGGCAGGCAAAAGATGTGGTCAAAGCTGTGAAGAAGCGCCTGCAACATAAAAGCCCAAAGGTCCAATTTCTGGCTTTGACGGTATGTGCACAGTTTCATGAAAGCTAAACATAGACATTCATTGAACACCATCTGTTTCTGTTTTTGCATCTAGATGTTAACTAGTATGGAGGCTTATTAACTGAGAATCATAGTATCGATGGCTTCAAATTTTATATATTTATATTACCTTTTGAACAATGAACCATGAATTTTATTGGTGGCCCTTAATATTCTGCTAGTCCTCTGTTCTGTCAGTGAGGTTATTTTCTTTTGTTAGCATGCTGCTTGGAGGCATATGTATATTGGATGAGAGTTATAATCTGAGGGAGCTGCTATCCAATTATGGTCCCAGGATTTCAGGGTCTTCAGAGGGGTGGACTGGGGATAGACCTAACTTTCGGTCTTTTGTTTCCTTGAAGTGGCTGCCCTAGGACTTGAACCTGCACCATTGTGCTTCTCAGCGAAGCAGTGGCCCCTAGATGACAGTTGTGATCTGTTTTCACTATATTTGTCTGACTCTATAGACATCTAGATTGAAATTGTGCCACATATTCCTACAACATTTCAGTGTGCTCTTTGCAGCTATTAGAGACGATGATAAAGAACTGCGGTGATTATGTGCATTTTCAAGTTGTTGAACGTGATATTCTGCAAGAAATGGTTAAGATTGTCAGGAAAAAGGTTAGTTCTATTTATGGTATTTGAACACTGGATGTTTGATCATGGTACATATTTGGTAGTATTTTTGCCCAATGCTCTTATTTCCATTTTGAGTTCTGAATGTATCTCCCTTAATTTATTTTAACTCAAAAAACTGTAGTGAAAATTTCTCTTAGAGATTGTAGTGAACATGTTCCTTGGCATTTTATTTTTTTTTCTTTTTTTTAAGAAAATATTGACAAGTCTACCATTTCATTTCATTAGGATCATGAGATGAACTATAGCAAAACCAACTCTCAAAAAAAAAAAATCTCTGAACCTGCTTATTTCTGATTTCTGGTAATTAAAAATCAAAAAGATGACCACTTGAACCAATATATTTTTTTCTTTGTTTAATCTCCTCCACAGATTTTAGATGTAGACTGCAAATCCCTAGCATTATTCTCTTTTTTTCTTCATGAAACCACAATGGTTAAAATGTTTTAACCAGTTTGATGCGATTTCAGATCTTTGTAGTCCTTCGTGTTCCCTTACATTTGGATACAATTAAGGCGGTATTCATTTTCAGGATGGTCAACGATGGGGTGGCAACTAGTTAACCATGAAGCTAAAATGCTAAAATAGGGTTATTTGGTTACTACTCAGTTAACCACATCTTTTTGCTAAAATGGCAAAAATGTTGTTTGGTTGGAAAAGCATGGGTAAGTGGCTATGGGATAAGTTAAAATGAACAAAATGAAGGTACAAATAAAGTACAGTAAAAGGTAAGGGGAGAAGGGTAAAATGTAAATTGGGAATAAAATATGAGAGGTGGAGGGCGTAACTACCTAGTTAAAGTTATTTCTTTGCCTCATCCCCCACCCCTAAAACAAAAAAAGGGAAAAAAATTGTGATTACTTATGTTATCTTGGATCTATTATAGTGGAACAAATAAGTATTTTCTTTTGGGATTTAACAACGAAGAGGTACCTCATTTTGATTATTTTTGTTATGTTGGATTTATTATATTATAGAATGAGAAACAGGCAGAGGTTCCCACCTGTCTTAGAGACATAAATGAAGACTTATAAGATAGCAACATGACCAATAATGTTGTATTGTTCAAAGCAAGGTTTTCGGAGCTAGAATCGGGATCCGGGCCAGCCGGCCGGCAGTACGAGTCGGTATGGATCCATACCGGACTTGACCGATATGAACTGACAGGGCAGAGAAGGGGAGAGGGAGAAGAAAGAGAGGAAGATAGGGGGGCGAGAAGGAGAGGAAGAGAGGGAGAGAGGGTTGAGTGGGAGAGGAAAAGAGGGCCTTTGATGGTCGTCGGAGGCCATCGGAGCTCTTTCCAAGCTCGATTAGGATGGAGGGAGGGAAAAAGAGAAAGGGAGAGATCTCACCAGATCACCAGAGGCCGGAGGAGGGCCTCCACCCTTCTCCCGTTTGAAATAGGGGTTCGCATTTGTTTCGATTTTTTTTTGATTTTTAACAGGCGAAGTCGGCAATGCAGCCTTAGCCGCCCTCCGCTCCCTCGTCACTGGCTTGTCGGCCATCGGAGAGCTCGTAGCGGTGTCGCCGCTCGTTCGGAGGCCTCTGAGGACCTCCGGTGATCTGGTGAGGCTCCTCTTCTCTCTTCTTCCCTACGTCTGCCCTTATCGAGCTCAGAAAGAGCTCCGACGGCCTCCGGCAGCCCTCTCTTCCTCTCCCTCTCCTTCTCTCCCTCCCTTTGCTGGAGGCCCTCTCTTCCTCTCCCTCTCCTTTTCTCTCCCCCTCTCTTCCTCTCTTTCTCCTCCCTTCCTCCGAGATGGTTGCTGTGTCGTTTTTAATGCCGGACTTGGACCGGCATCCCGTCGGTACGGTTCAGCACGGTCCGAAGCGTCCAGTTCGGGATGGTTTGGCGAATGGTGGTTCAAAGGGTCACACATAAAAGGAAGCCCAATCAAAAATGATGACTATGGTGATTTTAAGGATGCGATATGGATGGGTGATAAAAGGAAAGTATGGCTCTAAGTTAATACATGAGAAGAAACAAAATGAGAGGCTAAAATGTAACTATTTGAGATGGTATGGGCTATAATCATGTGCACGAAAATTTGATCTGTCCTCAGCAACAAAAGCAATGTTCATGCTGTATCTCCCAAAGAGGGGGAGAAGACCTGAGATATGCGCAAAGATATGTGTGATCAAGGGTGTAAAATATTGTTCAGAAAGAAATTTTATGTCAATCTCGTGCAGTTTGAGTAGGGTTTATTGGCTTGTTATCTGGGTATAGAATTTTATTTTCATGTCTGTGCATTCTGTGTGGGTGAGAGAATTAGAAGGGTAGAGCATCTTAGTGATATATATCTCCAATTCCTGTTTAACTTGTGGAAAGAGCTAGGACAGGCAGGATATGGATTGATGTAGGTTTTCATGCTTGTGTGGTTGTGCTTTTCCCATATATGTTGTGTTGTTGATTATTGTAGTTGTTATCATCAATTAATGTTTATAAGGTATATATACAATAATCTTTTTCTTTGATATTAACCGAATCTAAATGAACACTTGTTCTCAGTCCTAGTGACTAGGAATATCAGCGGCACCAAACTTATATAAACCATCTCTGCAAGGATGTAGTCTTTGACTGATGGGCATTAACATAATTTGTGGGCCGCTGATATATTGGATAAATGTGTTTTGCAGACTTTTTTTGTGGTCCCACAGGGGGCTGTGAATGAGCAGGGTCGGCCTGAATGACATGAGAGATGCAGCTGAAAACAACCAGGTTTTCTTTCCCTAAAGCCTGATTGGTCCGAAACCTGAAAATGCCTGAATTTTGCAGGCTGGGACTAGGCTTGTAAACCTTGGGAAATAAATTGTTGCTGGTTTCAGCATGGCCAGGACTGAAAAATTGTCAGTCAGATTGGGCTAAGGCCTGGTCCCTTCCCGTTCTAGGTTTTAGGCCACGCAGGGCATGTGCCTAAGGTTTAAATTCTGGGCTTGAGTTCCAGCCCATTAACACCCCTATGTACGTGAAGAAATTTGAGACTGTTTATAAGGTTTAACTGTAACTGCAATACATGAATCAACATTTTAGTGGCATAAAATAAGCACATGTTCTTATATCTCATGTGAAATCTTATTGACATAAAAACTTTCTTCATAAAGTTTGAGGAATATCCTTATCAAGAAAAAAAGTATTAAAAAGATGCATGCAAGCTTTCTTTTGCCTGTTTCATATAAATTATACCTTAGAAATGTTTCTCTTTTTTGTGGATTTTTTTCTTTTTTTTGTTGGGGGGTTGGGGGGGAGCGGTTGGCGGTTGGAGCAGGACTAATTTTTGCTTCTTTATGATATGTTTTTTCTTCAATGTGTATGAAAAAAATTACAGACAGATATGCAAGTAAGAGATAAAATTTTGGTATTGTTGGACTCTTGGCAAGAAGCATTTGGTGGTCCAGGAGGAAAGTATCCTCAGTACTATTTGGCATATGCAGACCTAAAGGTATTTAATGTTGTACCTTTTCTCTGGGAGATGTCCCTATTTTTTAGATAAAGCTAATTCCCTAGTTGATAAACATGATATATGCTTTCTTCTCTTACCTGTGATTTTTTTTTTTTTGTGTGCTTATGCATTTCCCTAAATTTTAATGTTGTGTATGATCGACAGTATAACAATATATTGCTAGTTTGCAGTTCTATTTCTTTTTCTTTTTCTTTTCTTTTCTTTTTTTCCTGCAACTGGGAATTTATATTAGATATGTTTTATGACAAATCCTACTTTTGCAACCAAAGGAATTGCATTTTTGACAATTTTTGAGCTTTAATGTTAGTTCATGTTCAAAATATGTGCTGTGTCACGATGATAAATTTATGACCCAATAATGATCTTTTCACTCTTGTTGCCCAATTGGCCTTGATAGGCCATATAAAGAGACAATCAATGTTTTAAGTACAATGTGCAAAAGTCATGTTGTGTCATGCCATATGGTATTTGGCATGCATTGCTATGTATTGGCATGCAACTATGTGATGTGCTGGTCTGGCATTGGTATGGCATGTGGTAGTCCACACCACTAGCATGAATGATATGTTAACTTTTGGTGATGGTAATATCTCTTAAATCTTCAAGTTGTAGGTAGGGCTATTAACGAATCAGACACTATCGAACACACCACTGTTTGAGATCGATTGTTTCGAACTACTGTTTAGTTTGAGTTCGGTTCGGGTTCGAATGTATTCGAGGGAACTCTGTTCGGAACGAGTTCGTTAAGCTTGTTATGTTCGAATTAGGCTCGATTTCGACTTGTCTAGAGTATACATGATCAAACACGTTCGTGTTCGGCTCGTTTAGAATAACATGAAAAATAGAACTCAAAAGTCAACAAAGCAGTTTTTATTTATGTCTAAACTCTCAGTACAATGTACAATTATAAATTTTTACATACTATCATACAAAACAGGAGTTGATAACCAAAACAGGACACAAAGAAAGGAGAATTACATACACAAACATAGAACAGAGGATACAAACCCAAAATGGGCTTCAAGAAGTTGGTAACCAAAAGAGTGTATATGGCGATTGGCGAAGTCCCAAACTTTTAAGTAGTATCTGGCCAGATCAAAAGTATGAAAAAAATACAACAGAAGGCAGTATAGACTCCATGTAACAGAAGTAATTTTGCAGCATCCAACACAGCAATTAGATAATCGGTCTTGTAATAGAAAACCCTCATTGTGGAAGTGCAGGGTCAACACAGACACCATAGAGTAAGGAGAGTTGCAGCTCTGATTAGAAAAACTAAGGTCCCAGATAGCATCTAAAAACTTGGAAATGGAAAGAAGCATGATGCTGATAAACTCAATCCCATCAGTCAATGAAACATCATTTGGGATATTAATAGATAAAAGAAAGGAAAGATCTTGTAAAGCATTGGTAGAAAACAAGAACCAATTGTCATAATTCCCATCAGAAGCGATGCTTTACAAGCAAGCAAAGTGTATAATTAAGGACATACATTTGTAGCAAAGCATTGGTAGAAAGTACATACATTTGTTTCCCTTGTTCTATAAGTAGAGTGTGAGTGTATACAAGCAGGCAAAGTGCATGTATGCAAGTGCCTTTTGTGCTTCATATGCTAAAAACATCTCTAGGTAAAGAAGAAAATAAAGCATGGCCATGTGGCTTTGTATAAATGTGTCATTATGCATTTGTGAAGTTGTTCAAACTCTGAAAATTTTGTTGATACAACTTCTCATGAATAGTATTATACAGTCTATTGAAAGTTGCAACAACTTATTTTTAACAAAAAAGAGTACTAGAACATGATCACTTTGCTAACGGGAAACATTTGCAGAGATCTGGAGTAGAATTCCCACAACGCACCCCAGATTCTACTCTAATATTTACTCCTCCAGTTACTCGTGTAACCCCAATACCTAGACATCCTCAAGCAGGGTATGGAATGATCAGCAATTCTACATTAAGACTTGATGAAGCAATGGCATCTGAGATGGCAAACTTAAGGTCTCCCCTCGCCGCCTCATCTTCCTTTTTTCCCGCTTTTGTATGTAATATTCATTTAGACTGATTTTGGTTTATTTGGTTTCCTGATATTCTGTTCTGGTTTTTCAGTTTAGATGTAATCTATTACTGGCTATTCACTTCATCTACCGGTTAAGATTTCTTTCATGGTTTTCAGCTTATCAGACTTAGATAGCATGCAGAGTGTGACAGAGTTATTAAGTGATATGCTCAAAGCTGTGAATCCAAAGGATCCTGGGGTATGCTTCTTACTTGGGCAGATTATATATACTTTCTGAAGTTACTATGGCACATCGCATCAAGTTTACTTTTGTGAACATTGGATCAATATATTGCTACTTGTTGATGGTCTATATCATATAACCTATAGATTTATCACTACTTATTTAAATATTTTAGGCCGTTAAAGATGAGGTGATCACCGACCTTGTCAGCCAGTGTCGCTCCAACCAAAGGAAGGTTATGCAGTTTGTCAGTTCTACCAGGTATTGCCACAGCAATAACCAATCTTGTTGTCCATGTTGAGGTTTATAGTAAAACTTTCTGTTGAGTGAAGGGACAGGGTGAAACCCAATCTTCTTCATGCAAATGAAGCTTTGGTGGCTTTTTTGTTCAAGATCTATGTATGGCACTAAAGATTGTTTGTTTGCATTGACAAGTACCTTGGGTATTATTGCATCTCTGGAATTGGAAATATGCTACCTTGGGTATTATCGCATCTCCGGAATTGGAATGCATATTTCTGTGATGACCCTTTTCTTCTGACCTTTGATCACTAATTCATCTGAGGTGTGAATATATTGAAACTTCAGTAGCAGACCATGTCACTGCATCTTGGAATGAAACACTTGACCTGTTTAGAAAACCCATTCTCTTGAATCAGAAACCTGGTGTTCATTTTTATCTTTTGGGTCTCAGTAACCTGTAATTTGTTGTCTTGGCAGGGATGAGGAGCTCTTAGGTCAAGGTCTTGCATTGAATGACAACATACAAAGCCTGCTTGCAAAACATGATGCAATAGCCTCTGGCTCTCCTCTTCCAATTGAAGCATCTGAACCTAATCCAGGACCAAGTGTTTGTTCTGTATCCACTCCTGAACCCGATCCAGGACCAAGTACTTATGCTGTACCTACACCTGCAGTAACTAAGGGTTTTGAAGATGAAGAAGAAGACGATGATGATGATTTCGCCCAATTGGCTCGAAGGTTCAAGAGAAAACCGACCACCTTGTCCTTTTTTTCGCAACATTTTGGCCATTGTTGAGAGTCTTGATGTTTCTTTATGCAGGAATTTGAGATTCAAGCAAGCAACTGCTCATAGCTCATCTGCTGTGACCAGGGACCAGTCAGCCTCTCCAAGCCATCTAGCTGCAGAAGGCTCATCAGCAAACAATGCACTGACCCTACCTGATCCCCCAGCCACAGTTAGGACTGCAACCAAAGAGCAAGACATGATTGACCTTCTGAGCATCACGGTGGCATCAAACCAGTCACCACCCCATACTCCCCAAACACCTCGTGCCTCAAAGCAAAGCGAGTCTCCTGTAGCTGTTTCTCGAGATGCGCAAGGTTATCCTTGTAATCCCCAGGCCCATGCTGTAAACCAAGGATATATACCTTACAGCAGTTATGTTGCCCCCTGGGCCCAGGCCCAACCTCAATCTACCCCTCCACTACAACCCCAAGTTCAATCTCAACCTCACACTCAGCCTCAAGTACTCCAAAATTCTAGTTACCCACCCCCACCATGGGCAACCATTCCTGCGAATCCTAACACCAATCCCTTCGCATCAACTGCCGGCCAGTATCCTGCCTCTACTGCCCATGCAGCTGCTTATGGGCCAAATGCTTCTATGCCTTCACAGTTCTCGAATTCATTTGGTTCTAGAAATAATAGCGCTCCATCTACGACTGGGGAAACACAGGTAAATCCTGCTGCACGTGTGCCAAATTCTTCCATCATGCCTCCACAGTACTTTATTTCATCTGGTTCCAGAGTTAATAGCACCCCATCTGCCACTCGGGAAAGGGCGAATGCAACTGTAAGGCCAGTTGGGCCAGAATTTTCTCCCAAACCATATATTTTATCAAATAGATTATTTGAGGATCTGGTAGACTTGAGAAATGCAGATGGAAGTCTTAAGACAAGCGGCACAGCACCTAGTTTGTCCAGTGCATCCAGCCAAGGTATGATCGGTGGAAGAAAATAAAACCCTTGATGTATGATTTTAATGTACCATAATTACCAGGGAAATTTTCCTTCAGACTTCTTCAGGTTTGTGATTGTGTTGTATGATGTTGATTTTTTTTCAAAAATTTTCTTTAACATTGATCAAATTGTATTAGCAATGTGGTCTTTGCAACTAGAGTCTTCGAAATATGTATTTATGTATAAGTATTAACATACTTGGAATTCAATGCGGATGGCTAAGGCGTTAGGTCATTTCCAAGTTCTAATCCTGGATCAATCTCTCATCTCTTATGCAACGTTCAGATGCATGCCTAGATGGCTGGCAAAAGAGAGGGCAAAGGGAACCAAAGAATTGAAGGGCTCTGGACCATGCTAACCCACGCAAACAAAGAGATGTTCGGGGTCGAGAAAACATTCTTATTTTTCATTTTTCTGTGCTGCAGCACAGTGGCAGAGCCTGACATGAAATATTGGAGGGACAAAATAATAATTTATTAATAATTTTTAAAGTAAAATATTTATAATAAATAAAAAAAATAAAGATATATAATTAAAATATTATAAAAATATTAATAAATATTTAATTTTATATATAGATAAAGATAAATAAAAAATATTATTTTATATTATTTGTAAAATAATTTTAATTGTATAAAAATTTTATTAACCTCTCCTACGTTAAAGATTGGAGAATAAATAAAAAATTAAAAAATATATAAATAATTATTTTTTTAAAAAAATATTATTTTTAGTAAAAAATAAATATATAAATTAATTATATAATATTTTTTAAATTGATAAATTCGTAATGTGTGTAAAAATAAAATATTAAGAAGATCATCATCATATATATATATATATATATATATATATATATATATATATATATTTTTTTTTTTTTTTTTTTTTTTTTTTAAACGGATAGTGGCTCTTCTGATCCGCTTTACGCTCCACTACTGCTGCAGCATATATATTATCACACGCATGAATACTACATATAACAAGAACCGCAATCTCTCTTCCCGGGACGGTCATATTCTCAGCTGACATGGGGGCTGTCTATCTTGGATCAGGTTCAACCCTGTCAGCTGCTCTCCGGTACTTGTAATGCTTTGCACATAGTAGATAGTATCGGAAGTTGATCATCCCCAACGCAGCAGTCAACCAGTACACGAACTCCAACCTAGAGGTGTTTATGTTATCGGGCAGCCAATTTGTGGTCCTTCGAATCAGACCGACAAGGGCTGTGCTCAGGTAATAGCCGGCGGCGACGATCAGCCCGACCACCGCTGTTGCCATGCTCCGTAGCGACTGGGGGAATTCCTGGTAGTAGAATGCTACCTGGCCTGGAAAGTGCAGCGCCTCCCCAGCTCCGGTCATCGCCAGCGGCAGCACGAGCCACAGCGCCGACATGGGCACTATCCACCCGACTCGGCCTTTAGCCTAGTGTGCGTGCACGATGGTGGACCGCCTCTGCTCGACCAATGCGGAGGCCGCCATGGCGGCAGCATTGAGCACGTGGCCAAGGCCAATGCGCTGGAGAGGCGTGGGGATGTGCCCAGTAAGGCAATGCCACAGTGGGAGGAGCAGGCGGTCGAGGAGGGAAAGGAAGAAGGACATGGCAATGAGGTTGACGACTTGCATCGAGCCAGCGGGGATGGTGAAGTGATGATGGCCGAGGGAACGGTCCATTGTGAGCGCCTGGAGAACGGTGAGGCTGTTCTGGATGGCAATTAGCACGCTGGCGATGATGCTGGAGGTCCAGAGGGGGAGGATTCGAATCAAGGCCTTGAAGTCTTCCACTTGTTGGATGGTGCACAGGCGCCAGGGCTTGGCGATGGAGTCGCCGGATTAGTATCGCCTTGGCAGATCAATGCAGCACTTTCAGGTCAGCAGCAATAGTCGTCACATTATTGAAAACTGAAACATTGGTCAGACAACAGATCTTAACATGTGGTCCTTTCTGATCAAATTTAAAACTTGACCATATTTTCTTTTCTTTTATAGATTTTTTTTTTTTTTTTTTTTTTTTTGTGGACTTAATTTTATTGAACGTGTTTGTATTTTGCACTTTTACTTTAAATCTACTTTTATTAATTTATTGATCTTCTTTAACCATTTGTTGTATTGTATTCAAGTTTCATTTTTTTTTAATTTTGTGTAATTTTTATTAACAATCTAATTTATTTTTGCTAATCATATTTATATTTAAATTTTCAATTCTTAGTTTTAAATATACCCATGTTAATATTGTTGATTATTATATTGGTCACTTAACTTTTTCTGTGTCTTCGTCTTAATACTTTTCGTATTTTAACATCTATTTTTTCTTTGCTTTATCCTCTTGTATTTTTCATATTTTCATAATTTATTTTTAATTTTTTATATTTTATTTTTTTTAGTTTTGTTTATTTTTATATCATTTACTTTAATTTGCAAGTGAAATTTGTGAGGCAATATGGGAAAAAAAGAAAAAGATGAAGCTAACCAGATTATGTAATTTTTAGATGCTAATTGATTAAGTTTATCACAATATTTTGAGCTCTGAAGCTTTAATTTGGCTAGTTTAATTGCTGATCACATCTTAACCATTATATATCTAACATTCATAAAAAATCTAAAATAAAAATAAAAATAATATATTATTTTATTTTGATTACTAGTATTTTTTTGAACGTATAATGCTTGTGCTTTTTTTTTGGATAAATTATGTTCCTGATCCCTAAATTAAGTCGGATTTTTTTAAATGATTCATGAATTATAAAATCTTAAATTTTAGTCATCAAAATATCCGAATCGATTTAATATTATCCTCAAGTGTGATTTCGATAGTTTTTTCTCACCAAAAGATCAATATGGCAAATTTATGCTTATATGGAGTAATTTTTATTTGCATGGCTCAAATCAAAATCGATATGGTTTAAAATATTTTTTAAAAATAATGATACGGAAAAAAAAAAAGAAAAGCTCTTCTCCTCTCTTCATGGCTCTTTCTTCTACTTCTCTATGGCCTCATCCCTCCATGGCCTCCTTTTCCCCCCAACCCCGCCACCTTCCCCAACCCTTTCGCCTCTGTCATTGATGAAGAGCTCCAATTTGATGAGCAACAACTGGTACGGAGGTGGGGCCACCGCCGTGACACTGGGCTCTCGTCGTTGTTTGCTGACACCTTCGTCGTCTGGTCCACCACCATCAGTGACTTCTTGCTCGCCTCCACCTCCGATCTCAACCGCGTTGACCTCTTTGATCCAGTCAAGATCTCTTGTCTGTCTTTGGCTTACCACCAAGCGATAGCTGTTCCCAAGCCAAATCCGCTAGCTCCATCACCGCAATTAGTACAGGTCCAAGCTTTGACCTTTGATCCGCTCCTGTCAGACCAATCGAAGAATGATGCCATATACCGAGCATGCCGCCTGTGCCTATGATGCCGCCTCCCATGCCTATGATGCTGCCACCCCATGCCCTCCACAGTCCCAAGGCCTAGATCAACTTTCCCATTGGCCCTGTCTCCTCTTGCCCTTTCTTTCCCTTCCTCCACTGCTACCACAGTCATTGGATTTCCCCTCCGTTCCCTACTCGCCGCTTTGAAGCCCACTTCCTTCTTTCACCATCCATAACGCCGTCGTTCACTCAGAAAAAGTCTAGCTCGTTGAAGATTTAGATGGGTTCAGTTCAAACATTATTTAATTTGTAAATCACAATCACAGGGGAGTTTGTCGATGAGGGAGCAGGCGGCAAGAGCGAGGATCGGATCAAAGTCGGAGATTTGCTTGACGATTTCTTGTGAGGTGTTTGGGAGGTTGATGGTGATGAGGACGGCACCGAGGGGTATGATGGTAAAAAAGATGATGAATAGTGGATGAAGCTAGAAGAGAAGAGGAGATTGACCGGCAGAGAGGCGAGCGGAAAAGATGTTTTTTTTTAGAAGAGATGATGGTATGTATATATTTTTTTTTATTTTTTTAAATATTTTAAATTATATAATTATCAGAGGTTGTCATATAAGCACCGTTGTCATAACAGATTTTTGATAAGAAAAAATTATCAAAATTATATCTGAAGATAACATTAAATTGATTTAAATAATTGAAGGTTAAAATTTAAAATTTTATAATTTATGAACTATTTAGAGTATCCGGTTTAATTTGAAAATAAAAAATATAATTTATTTATTTATTTTGAAATGGGATAGAAAGTCATCGTCGGCAAGGTAATCATTGCCACTTCTTTTGATGCCATGCTGAAGTGACTAGCGAGACCACGACAACAATCGGAGTTAGTGGGGGCCTAATTGACGTTTTGGAGAAGCTATTGCAGCAATGTTGCCTTATCAGAAGGGTTTTGAAATACGTCGTTGGCGGACCAATAGCTGCTATCGCGGTTTTTAAATCTGGATATATAAATCACCGACCCAAATTTGATATGCAATATAAATGTAGTAAAATCATCATATTTTTGTAGAAGAAATATCATGTAGAGAGTGGCCATTGGTTCAAATTATTGAGAAAATTTTTTATAATAAAAATATTTTAATTATGAATGGAATAAACGACATCCATATATATCATAAAATGATTAGATTGGAAAGAAAGAAGATTTTCTTCAATCCGCCTGATACAGGCTTTCAAAAGAAAGAAAAAATACCGAAAGAATTATGAAAATATAGCTTAAATCCTCCTTTCATTGATTAATTTTTGACATCATAAACTGAGGTACATCACCTGTATTTATAATGGTCAGATCCGTTCTTGCACAGTTTGGATCAGATTTCTCTTTTTATCTTTTAAAAAGACGTCCATCTTTAAACAATTTAGATTGGACTCTTTTTCCTACATTAAATAAAACTATATTCCTAAAAAATAATTAATATAAAAATTATAAAAAAATAATAAATTTTTATAGGGGATATATCTCAATTTTTATATCAACCTTACCTTCTATCACTCTATCTAATTATTCACAGACTGTACGATAACTCCTATTCAAAATCTTATTTGAAAAGGATAGTTTTGCTTTGACTAGTTCATTTTAAAATCTAAATGATAAAATTTTGGCTTAATTTGATCCTTTTAGGGACTGTTTCAAAATTGTAAACCTTGAAAAAATATTTAAATTTGAAAAAAAAAAATCATTTCAATCGAACATCGTATGATCAAGTTATGACTTCATAAAGTTTGACACATGATTCAATTTTTTAATATAGTAAATTTTTCTGGGTATTCTATTTAGCTTTACTCGTAATAGTTGATGTGATCTATATAGAGTCCTCATAGTGGCAAAAGTAATCCATATTGAGTCTGGTGGTCCTTTTGGATATTCCTAGTGGTCAAAATAATTCATATCGAATCTGATGATCCACATGGATCAGATCTCCTCTTGTTTTAGAGGATTTAGCTCTTACTAAATTAAAATTGAAGGTGGAGAAATGTTTGATTTCCTACCACATGGCTAACAATTTGACTTTGCTTGGAGATAGTTTTCAGCCTTAGTCTTTCTTGCTAGATACAGATCTTGATCTCTAGATGTATGAGACAACTTCGCCATAGAAGTTGCTAGTACTTGTGTTGAAAGCACTTCCAATCGAGACGCGGCCTAGATAAGTTAAGCAATCTTTTTCTTTAATTATGTGAGATGTACTTTCATCTCATCATCTATCGAGGTAGAACTAATAGCCATATTCATCTTTATCTTTTAATGTACTTCAAGCACAGATAGCTCTTCTCCAACTGCTTGTATTGCTCGCACATCTGGACCTCTTATAGATGTAGAGGACTGAAACTTTGATACCAACTTGATCTGATTAGGAAAAAAGGAGATTTCTTCAATCTACTCAACTTGGATATCTTAAAAAGCAAAAAAATGATGAAAAACTTATAAAAGTAGGGCTTAGATCCCCTTTGTTTCATTGATTAATTATCCATATCATAAACTCTCCTATTTATAATGGTAAGATCTATCCTTGCATAATTCGAATTAGATTCCTCTTCTTATCTTCTAGAAAAATGTCCATTCTTGAATAATTTGAGTTGAACTCCTTTTTCTATCTTAAATAAAAGCAAATTCTTAAAAAAATAATTAATATAAAAAATTATAAAAAAAATAAACTTTGTTGGAGATAGATCTTGACGTATACGTCAATTTTGCCTCCTACAGCTCTGTCTTATTCTTCATGGATTGGAAGATAATTCCCACTCAAAATTTTATCTGAAAAAGAAAGTTTTGGATTGATCAGCTCGTTTCAAGATCTAAATGATGGAATTTTGGTCTAATTTGATCTCTTTAAGGGTTGTCTTAAAGTTGTAGGCCTCGAAAAAATATTCAATTTTTTTTTTAAAAAAAAGATCATCTCAACCGGATATTATTTGATCAAGTTATGATTTTCTGAAGTTTGACATGTGATCCGACTTTTTGATATGGCAAATCTTGTTCTTGGATTCTGTCTAGCTTTACTTATAGTAGCTAATGATCCACATCAAGAGTTCATAGCGGCGAAAGTGATCTACATCGAGTCTGATGATCCTCTGAATATCCGTAATGATTAAAATGGTTCACATCAAGCTTGATGATCTATCTGGATCATCAAATGGGAATCCGAATAAAATCTTGGTTAATATTAAATACTTCTGGTAGCCAATATATGGTATCCATTCTCTCTCTTTCTTCCTACTTGTTTATTTTTTTTAATGGGGAATGAAAGATCACTACATTCGAATGAACGATATGCACCACCAGCATCTGCTCTAATAAGATGAGCAAGATGGGAAGGAAAAGTTTCCAGTTAGAAGGGACAGAACAAAATGTAGAGTTTGCCCAGAAAAGCTTCTTCCTTACCCCATTAATCAGAAATATAATCTGAGATAAAGATAGTGCGTAGCTAAGCAGTCATACATTATACTTCCAAGACAATATATCCCTATCTAATTATTGAAACTTACATTCAGTGCCATCTTATTTATTTCTAAAAAATATGCTAACAAAAGTAACCGCCGGCTTAAATGTTGTTTATTAATAGCTTTTATGAATTTCTTATCTCATTCGGTGCTCATGATTTGTTTGAGCACATGCCTGAAACTTTGAGATGGAACATCCGCCGATGAAGGCGGCTTCCCCCGCCTCACGAGGCCCATAGCAGTAACCCAAGTTGTTGGGTGGCACTGCAATCCTCCTTTTCCCAATGGCGGCGACCACAACACGAGCAAGGTCTGTGAACGGGCTCTCTTGGGCTGGGGCTTGTGGTAAAATCTGGCTCCAAGGAGAGGAGCGGCCACAACTATGGCACCAGCAGCGGCGCACAGGCCGAAGCCTAGAGCCCAGCTAACTCTGCCCTGGACGTAGACGGTGGCGGTGAAGCCGGGGATTGCGCCGGCGTAGAGGGCGACGAAGTACCAGTTGAAGAAGATGTGTCTTGATCTCGGGGCTTCTCGAACTGGTCAGCGCCCATGGTCATGGTGTTGAACCGCGTCCCACCGGTCCCCACGGCCAACAGGCCCAGTGAGATATAGAGGGTTGCAAACTGCCCTGCTGATGGTGTTTCGCAATGGCTGGAGCCCACTGGGCATGGAGATGGCCTTAGAGTTTGAAGGGCGGCCGTTAATGTGAGTAGTATCAGAGACTGCTTAACATGGAATTAGATGATTATGCGATTTGACTGATAAAAAAAATCAATTTGTAGGATTTGGTGTCATATAGTTTACTTCTAAAATCACAATGGTTTCAATTAAGTTTTTGAACTTGGATTATTAGGTTGACAACAAGCTAGGTTTGGATGAATGGATTAGAGTGGCTGCCCGCAAGGCCGTGATGGTAGAGAAGGCGACGATGGGAAAGGAACCAACGTAGGCATCGAAGATGATGGCTCCGGCCACGGGGACGACGCTGGTGCAACCATTAACGATATTGTAGATCTGAGCGGAGTCGATGCTCTTCACGTTGTACTCTTTTATCAAGTACACTATAATGTTGCTCACTCCGCTTACAGCAAGCGACACCGCCGCCACGCTCACTGCGAGGATCGCTCGAGTTAGAAAGAACGCATACACACAAACAGAGAGAGAGAGAGAGAGAGAGAGAGAGAGAGAGAGAGACCTGTGATGAAGGGGAATTTGATCCATCGCCCTTCTTGCCAGCAGTTTGTGTTAGTAAATAAATTTAATTATATTATTATTAGTATAGGAAGTCTAAGAGTTTTGAAAGTCCAAGAGTCGCATAGAAATTTTCATTATCTAGTCCAAGAGTCGCATAGAAACTTTCATTATCTAGAATATGCATGAGTAATTATGAGTTAATCTCGGAACATGGATGTGACCCTTGGAAAAAAATGTTATAAATGCATATTTAGTGATGTATTGTGTCTAGTAAGTTTCTTGCTATAAATACCCACGGGTCATTTTGTAACGGAACAATGAGCATTTTGAGTATTTGAGTACCTTCAAAATATATAATATTATTTTATTTTGAGCCCATCATTCTTCTTTTGATAACTTCAAAGTGGTATCAGAGCCATAATGTCAACCAATAGTCTCCTCCAACCCTTCTTTCCTCGCCTCACCAAAACAAACTATGAAAATTGGTGCTTGCAAACGAAGGCTCTACTTAAGTCTCAAGATCTTTGGGATCTAGTAGAAAAGACTATCAAGAGCCAAAAGAAGGAGAGGCTCTCACCAATCAATAAAGGAAGTCTTGAAAGAGGGATAAGAAAGTCTTATATTTCATCTATCAATCTATAGATGAATCAGTCTTTGAGAAGATCGCGGCGGCAACCACTTCAAAGCAAGCATGGGAGATTTTCCAAAATTCTTATAAAGGAGTAGAGAAGGTGAAGAAAGTTCGCCTCCAAACTCTTCGAGACGAATTTGAAGCCCTACAAATGAAGGAATCCGAATATGTTTTGGATTATTTTACAAGAGTCTTAGCCGTTGTCAATCAATTGAGGAGAAACGGCGAAACTATGGATGACACCAGAGTAATAGAGAAAATTCTGCGCTCATTGGATGTCAAATTCAACTATATTGTTGTTGCCATCAAGGAGTCAAAGGATTTGGAAGAGATGACTATAGACGAGCTTATGGGTTCCCTACAAGCTCATGAAGAAAGATTCAATAAGAGGAGGCAAGAGCCCTTGGAGCAAGTTCTTCAATCTAAAATTTCTTTGAAGGAGAACAAAGAAGACTCCAAGAATGAAAAGAGTCAAAAAGACCGAGGACGAGGCCATGGCCAATGGAGAAGCCGTGGACGCGGTCGAGGATGTGGAGGCTACAATAACAAAGAGAAGTTAAGCTAAATTTCAAAAAGAAGACGTGGACAAGGAGGCTCATCTAGAGGCAGAAGGTATGATATTTTTGAAGTTTGTTATTTTAATTGCAACAAACTTGATCATTATGCTTCGGATTGTTGGTATAATGATGCTAACCAAGTTGAAGAGAAGGCTCATTATGCAAAGAAGAAAGAAAAAGATGGTGATGAAGTCTTATTGCTTGCTTACAAAGAAGACGACACTAGTGAGCAAAATATGTGATTCTTGGATACCGGTGCAAGCAATGATCACTTCTCAACAGATTTCATCAGACATATAAGTAAATAATCATTTATAGAAAATAAGCATATAGAGTTCATCAATTCGAAATCAATTTCAATTATGCAATATATTTCATGCCAAATTCATTTCCTTTTCGAAAATTCAAGTTTCTTTCGGGATTTCAATTTCTTTTGTTCTTCAATTTCTTTTCGTCAACTATGAGCTATGACCACATTTTTTCTGTGGCAGGGTCATAATACCGCGTATCTACTTGCGGTGAGCTGCGAATCATCTGGCAGCAAAGTCCTTCGGAACTGCTGGTCCCTCTGGCGGTTTGTCGCTGGTCTCGCTGGCGACATGTCGCTGGTCTCACTGGCGACATAAACCCTCAGGACAATCAATTGCCAACGTATATGCCCCCATTGGCAGTGTCCTTTACATAGTCAGATTGTCAATTCATAATATTTCTTATATCATAATTCTTCATAAATCATATTTCATATTCTAATTTCGATAATAAAACATATAATCATGCAGTATCGAAATCAATCAATATAATGCATCATGAAATCAATATGTTCAATCATGCTTCATCATAACATTTCAAATAAGATATTTTTATAACAAAATACCATTCATCCAATTCATGCATCGTTTCACAAATCATGTCAGAAAAATACATTATAATTTACCGATAAATCTAAAAAAAGTGAAACATTACTTACCTCAAACGCATTCCAATAAATCCACATAATTCTATAAATTTTCTTTCAAAAATTATATTCGTAGATCATATCGCGATATCGCATGATCAAACATCCACAATCCTATGCAGAATAAATTTCAATAATTAGAAAGAATACGAATACCATATTTCAACGGTTTAGATTGGGTCCGATCATCTAATTTCATCTAATCAAAATCTAATTAGGACATAAACGATCCAAAGTTTAACTATCAGATCAAATCAGATTTGAAGTGATAGGACCAAGGTTTCTTCATCGATTTCATAAAATCAAGTGGAGAGAGAAAATCAGAGGAGAGAGAATTCATAAGGTACAATTCGAATGGATCAGATGACACATCCAATATTACGATTGGTCCAATAACTCGATTGATGAAATCAACATGATCAAATCAAGTCATGGCTAGATTGAAATCATGGATGATCAAATCTAAAGATTCACGGTCTGATTAAGGTGGGTGCCAGTACGCTGTCTGACAATCATAGATCAGGGTTCTTTATTAAAATCAGATCAGACTTATTAAAAAATTTTTTTTCATTCACTAGCTTTTTTTTTAGAGAGAGAATCAATCAAGAGAGAGAATATTTTAGAGAGAGAAAATTCTAGAGAGAGAAAACTCATCTTGAATTCTTCAGACAATATGATTCAACAAATTCTGATCGATCAGATCAAATCATGCTAAAATTATCATATGGATAATTCAATAAGATCATGAGAAATAAAATCTAAAAATACCTGATCTAATCAAAGTGGATGTCGGTGTATCGTCCGACGATCACAGATCAAAAATTCATCACGAGGATTATTTAAATTCATCATCATTCTTCTCAAAATTTTAAAAATCTTAAGAGAGAGAAATAATCTAGAGAAAAAATTTTAGAGAGAGAAAGTAGAGAGAGAAAATCTAATTCTAGAGAGAGAAAATACTAGTTCAGGCTGAAGAGAGAGATGGAAGAGAGAGAAACTCTCTTTCTCATATTTTATTATTTATATCATTATTTATTAATTAATTTAATAATTTTTCTTTCTTTTCTTTTCTCTCTCTTTTTTTTTTCTTTTTTTTTTCCTTCACAGAAGAGAGAGGAGAAAATCTTATTTATTATTATTATATTATTATCATTTTATTTTTCTTCTTTCTTCTTCTTTTTTTTTCCTTTTTATTTTCTTTTTTCTTCTTTTTCTTTTCTTTTTCTTCTTCTTCTTTTCTTTTTCTTTTTCTTTTCCTTCTTCTTCTTCTTTTTCTTTTCTTCTTCCCGTGGACTTGTTTTGGGCTGAAACAGGGGACCTTAAGGTCCCCTCGTTGGATGGCCGGCCAGCGGCGCAGCCGGTGTGGGGCGGCCGTCGGCAGGAGGGGGTGACTCGCCGATAAGAAGAGGGCCAAACCGATGGTCGGCGGTGACCACCGGCGATGGCAAAATGGTAAAAAAAGAAAATTCTTCCGCAACAAAATCCGGCGACTCCGGTCGCCGGCGAGCGTGCACATTGGCACGAAAAGGACGGGGGAGAAGAGAGGAAGAGGAGGAGGCTTACCTCCGTCGCCGGCGAAGCTTTTTCGATGAGAAATTGGACGGCACAGCGACGGGTCTCCGTGAGAAATTTTCGATGATTGCCGCTGTTTTGCCCCGAGATTTCTCGATGAGAGGAGAGAGGAGGGTTCTCCTCCTTAAATAGAGCCGGAGGGAACATGTTTTTGACTCCGATTAGGAGCCGGTGAACGGAGGAAGAAGACTCCCTTCGGGAGTTCTTCTCCTCTATTTTCTATTTTTTTTTTTTTCGTTTGGGCTGGCTGGGTTATCACATTCTTCTCCTCTAAAAGAAATTTCGTCCTCGAAATTTTTCTTGCTTGAGTCTTCGTATTTTCTTACTTGAATCTCATCCTAAAATATTTCAATATTCTATTCTTAATATAAATTCATTCTTAAATCATTTCATAAGAAAAAAAGTCGGTACATCAATATCTATCAGAAACGGAAATATTCATTTTCTTATTTATCAAGATCAACATCTCAAAGATTTTCAATATTTCAAGATTTTGAAATTATGATCTCATTTCCTGTAAAAATCATATTCAATATCTCATGACTCAAATTAAAATCAAATCTATCTCTTGTGAATAGAAGAGGATCAATGTCTCTATTCTTGCATAAAAACTTCATTCATCATCATCATTCATTTTTTTTATATTATCCACTCTTAATTTTAACCCATCATAAGATAGAAAAACATACTTCTATGAATCATTTGACGATATCCCGATCAATCAAAATTTAAAAATATTTTCTCTTATTCATACTTTCAAAGGTTGAAGATTTATCATTTCAATCTCATTCTCGAACTTTTAATATTTTATTTCTCGATGCAACTTCATCATTAAATCATTTCACAAAGATCAATATCATCATTGTTGATTGAATCAATATCACTATTTCTAGTCATCGAAATTTTCTTATTCAAACCCTCAAACTCTTAAATATTCTAATTTTTGAAGCAAATTTTATCATTAAGTCATTCCATAATGAAAATCAATACCTCAAAAATTTATCTAAATCAAAACTATATTTTTTTTTTATAACCAAAATCAATGTCTCTATTCTAAGTAAGTATATCAATTTTCTTTATCTAAACATTAACAACTCTTAATTAATCGATTCATTATTAAACTAAATTATAAATAACTCTAATCCATCTTTTGTAGAACAATCATCAATATCAATAGATAACCTCAATCTTTTTCATTTAGTCAGAGAAATAATAATAATCAAAAGAGTTCTAACTTCAAATCTCATTATACCCTGGAGATAATTATTTGAGTATACTAATCTAAGATCAAAATCATCATTCGATAAATGATCTCAAATTCTTTCTAATAAACAGAGAATTATAAAATTTAATTCTAGGATAGAAAAAATTTATCTCTAAATATTCTAAATCTAAAATCAAAAATCAAAGATCCACTTATCATAGAATTAGGATGCTAATTATTTTTGTAGCATAGTAGGTGGAAGCTCTACTTTTGAAAATCACATTAGGGATATCCAAAAATAATTCAAAATTTTAAAATATTATTCTTTCTAATATCAATAAATTTCTTGTATCAAACCATATCATCTATCATAATTCTTTAACTCAAAGGGTCAACATTCCTGACTTACTCAAAGTAGTCTAGATTACCATGCTTCCGTTGCGCACTCTGATCTAACAATCAAAATTTCTTAGGTTCACCAAAAAAAATTTGATCAAATTATTTTTTTATCCTAAAATTTTAAATTTCAATTGAAATCAAAGATAAACTTTCAATTCTCATTCATACCTTTACTGGTGTACAGTAATCTTGATTAACCCTTGAGTTCAATATCATATTTAAACCATCATATAGATTTACTATAATCAATATGAATCAAATCTTAGTTCTCATATCAATTCAATTCGATAAATTTTCAAACCAAAAATCCTTATAAGTCAAATCTAACGAGAAAATCCTTCGATGCTCCACCAAATTTGGATATAATCAGAATATATAAGAATTTCAAATCATTATTTTTTTTCTAAAATTTTTATAATCAAAATCTTTAATATCTATCACGTATCTTTTCACAACGATCATACAAGCCTCAAAAAAATTATATCTCCATTTAATAGTAGATTCAATTAGGACTTCGTTAACAAAAGCAAAGAAACTCCATATCAATTCCTAAATCCAAAATTTCTAAATTATAAATTCATATGGATTCTTTAATCTGAAATAAATATAAATCAGATCTTTTATCTTAATTTAAAGATATCAATTTTTCATTAACAACCTCAATAATAATATCAAAAAATCTCTTGATCAACTTAGATACGAAATCTTTAAATTAAAATTTTATATACATCATGTAGTCTCCAAGAGACATAATAAGATCCATTATTTAGATCTAAAGATGATGATTAAAGATTCCAATACGATGAATATTCTACAACCTCAAAATCAATTTCATCAATAAGAAATAGGCTTCTTTGCAATATCTCCAAATATGCATTCATCCTAATATGCCACTTTATATATAATCCACGTACCAAATTCAATTTCGATAAATATTCCAATCAAGCATCATAAAAAAAAACTTTCTTAGTCCATTCTGGAATAATATTTTATTATCAAATATTTATCTTGTCAATAATAGTCAACTTCTCAACTAGAAGTAATATCATTGTATTATTTTCACATCGAATTTGAACTTACGATTCACTTGAATAACCAATAATCAAATTAATAACCACAATGCACAATAAAATTTTATGTCAATTCTTTTGTAATTACTTTCAATCAAAATCTAACTAATCATATCATGATCAATAGCTTATCCATCATATTTCAAACTCCATATGTCATAATCTCTTACGATCATTTTATACACAATCTTAATGTTAAATCAAAAATTATAAAGATTTCTTCCATTACAATCATCAAAGATCTACACCATCATGTCCCTGGTGTCTATCCACTTACACCCATTCTATATCTGATTCTATGTTTCATAATTCATCACTTATGCTCTGATACCATATTAATTGTCACGCCCCCGACCCGAGATTATGAATCGAGGGTCATGGCAACCGCCGCATACTCATAGAAAACTCTTCCCATAAGCATGCAAGGCATCTTATCATGTTATCTTAAAACAACAGCGGAATAATTAGTCAATAATTTAAATCCAAAACATAACGACCTAAATTTTTTTTCTTTAATGTCACAATAAATTCAACAACGATTCAAAGGCTTTGCATCAAATTCAATAAGCCTTTCAACCTAAAATAAAAATATGAAGATTTTGCTTCTGATCACTCTTCCATTCATATCTTGTATCATCTTAATTCTTCAACATCTGTAAAAATAGTAAAATAGGAGGTAATGAGCTAGACAGCCCAGTAAGCAATGATCACTTCTCAACAGATTTCATCAGGCATATAAGTAAATAATCATTTATAGAAAATAAGCATATAGAGTTCATCAATTCGAAATCAATTTCAATTATGCAATATATTTCATGTCAAATTCATTTCTTTTTCGAAAATTCAAGTTTCTTTCGAGATTTCAATTTCTTTTGTTCTTCAATTTCTTTTCGTCAACCATGAGCTATGACCACATTTTCTCTGTGGTAGGGTCATAATACCGCGTATCTGCTTGCGGTGAGCTGCGAATCATCTGGCAGCAAAGTCCTTCGGAACCGCTGGTCTCTCTGGCGGTTTGTCGCTGGTCTCGCTGGCGACATGTCGCTGGTCTCACTGGCGACATAAATCTTCAGGACAATCAATTGCCAACGTATATGCCCCCATTGGCAGGGTCCTTTACATAGTCAGGTTGTCAATTCATAATGTTTCTTATATCGTAATTCTTCATAAATCATATTTCATATTCTAATTTCGATAATAAAATATATAATCATGCAGTATCGAAATCAATCAATATAATGCATCATGAAATCAATATGTTCAATCATGCTTCATCATAACATTTCAAATAAGATATTTTCATAACAAAATACCATTCATCCAATTCATGCATCATTTCACAAATCATGTCAGAAAAATACATTATAATTTATCGATAAATCTAAAAAAAGTGAAACATTACTTATCTCAAACGCATTTCAATAAATTCACATAATTCTATAAATTTTCATCCAAAAATTCTATTCGTGGATCATATCGCGATATCCCATGATCAAACATCCACAATCCTATACAGAATCAATTTTAATAATTAGAAAGAATACGAATACCATATTTCAACGGTTTAGATTGGGTCCGATCATCTAATTTCATCTAATCAAAATCTAATTAGGACATAAACGATCCAAAGTTTAACTATCAGATCAAATCGGATTCGAAGTGATAGGATCGAGGTTTCTTCATCGATTTCATAAAATCAAGTGGAGAGAGAAAATCAGAGGAGAGAGAATTCATAAGGTACAATTTGAATGGATCAGATGACACATCCAATATTACGATTGGTCCAATATCTCGATTGATGAAATCAACATGATCAAATTAAGTCATGGCTAGATTGAAATCATGGATGATCAAATCTAAAGATTCACGGTCTGATTAAGGTGGGTGCTAGTACGCTGTCTGACAATCATAGATCAGGGTTCTTTATTAAAATCAGATCAGACTTATTAAAAAAAATTTCTTCATTCACTAGCCTTTTTTTTAGAGAGAGAATCAATCAAGAGAGAGAATATTTTAGAGAGAGAAAATTTTAGAGAGAGAAAATTCTAGAGAGAGAAAACTCATCTTGAATTCTTCAGATAATATGATTCAACAAATTCTGATCGATCAGATCAAATCATGCTAAAATTATCATGTAGATAATTCAATAAGATCATGAGAAATAAAATCTAAAAATATCTGATCTGATCAAAGTGGATGTCGGTGTATCGTCCGACGATCACAGATCAAAAATCCATCATGAGGATTATTTAAATTCATCATCATTCTTCTCAAAATTTTAAAAATCTTAGGAGAGAGAAATAATCTAGAGAGAGGATTCTAGAGAGAGAAAGTAGAGAAAGAAAATTCAATTCTAGAGAAAGAAAATACTAGTTCAGGCTGAAGAGAGAGAGGGAAGAGAGAGAAACTCTCTTTCTCATATTTTATTATTTATATCATTATTTATTAATTAATTTAATGATTTTTCTTTTCTTTTCTTTTCTCTCTCTCTTTTTTTTTCCTTCACGAAAGAGAGAGGAGAAAATCCTATTTATTATTATTATATTATTATCATTTTATTTTTCTTCTTTCTTCTTCTTCTTTTTTCCTTTTTCTTTTCTTTTTCTTCTTTTTCTTTTCTTTTTCTTTTCTTTTCCTTCTTCTTCTTTTCTTTTTCTTTTTCTTTTCCTTCTTCTTCTTCTTTTTCTTTTCTTCTTCCCGTGGACTTGTTTTGGGCTGAAACAGGGGACCTTAAGGTCCCCTCGTTGGGTGGCCGGCCGGCGGCGCAGCCGGCGTGGGCGGCCATCGGCAAGAGGGGGTGACTCGCCGATAAGAAGAGGGCCAAACCGGTGGTCGGCGGTGACTACCGACGACGGCAAAACGACAAAAAAAGAAAATTCTTCCACAACAAAATCCGATGACTCCGATCGTCGGCAAGCGTGCACATCGGCACGGGAATGACGGAGGAGAAGAGAGGAAGAGGAGGAGGCTTACCTCCGTCGCCGGCGAAGCTTTTCTGGCGAGAAATTGGACGGCACAGCGACGGATCTCCGTGAGAAATTTTCGGTGATTGCCACCGTTTTGCCGCGGGATTTCTCGATGAGAGGAGAGAGGAGGGTTCTCCTCCTTAAATAGAGCCAGAGGGAACATATTTTCGACTCCGATTAGGAGCCGGTGAACGGAGGAAGAAGACTCCCTTCGGGAGTTCTTCTCCTCTATTTTCTATTTTTTTTTCGTTTGGGCTGGCTGGGTTGTCACATTCTTTCCCTCTAAAAGAAATTTCGTCCTCGAAATTTTTCTTGCTTGAGTCTTCGTATTTTCTTACTTGAATCTCATCCTCAAATATTTCAATATTCTATTCTTGATATAAATTCATTCTTAAATCATTTCATAAGAAAAAAAGTCAGTACATCAATATCTATCAGAAACGGAAACATTCATTTTCTTATTTATCAAGATCAACATCTCAAAGATTTTCAATATTTCAAGATTTCAAAATTATGATCTCATTTCCTGTAAAAATCATATTCAATATCTCATGACTCAAATTAAAATCAAATCTATCTCTTGTGAATAGAAGAGGATCAATGTCTCTATTCTTGCATAAAAACTTCATTCATCATCATCATTCATTTTTTTATATATTATCCACTCTTAATTTCAACCCATCATAAGATAGAAAAACATACTTCTATGAATCATTTGACGATATCCCGATCAATCAAAATTTAAAAATATTTTCTTTTATTCATACTTTCAAAGGTTGAAGATTTATCATTTCAATCTCATTCTCGAATTTTTAATATTTTATTTCTCGATGTAACTTCATCATTAAATCATTTCATAAAGATCAATATCACCATTGTTGATTGAATCAATATCACTATTTTTAGTCATCGAAATTTTCTTACTCAAACCCTCAAACTCTTATATATTCTAATTCTTGAAGCAAATTTTATCATTAAGTCATTCCATAATGAAAATCAATACCTCAAAAATTTATCTAAATCAAAACTATATTTTTTTCTTATAACCAAAATCAATGTCTCTATTCTAAGTAAGTATATCAATTTTCTTTATCTAAACATTAACAACTCTTAATTAATCGATTTATTATTAAACTAAATTATAAATAACTCCAATCCATCTTTTGTAGAACAATCGTCAATATCAATAGATAACCTCAATCTTTTTCATTTAGTCAGAGAAATAATAATAATCAAAAGAGTTCTAACTTCAAATTTTATTATACCCTGGAGATAATTATTTGAGTATACTAATCTAAGATCAAAATCATCATTCGATAAACGATCTCAAATTCTTTCTAATAAACAGAGAATTATAAAATTTAATTCTAGGATAGAAAAAATTTATCTCTAAATATTCTAAATCTAAAATCAAAAATCAATGGTCCACTCATCATAGAATTAGGATGCTAATTATTTTTGTAGCATAGTAGGTGGAAGCTCTACTTTTGAAAATCACATTAGGGATATCCAAAAATAATTCAAAATTTTAAAATATTATTCTTTCTAATATCAATAAATTTTTTGTATCAAACCATATCATCTATCATAATTCTTTAACTCAAAGGGTCAACATTTCTGACTTACTCAAAGTAGTCTAGATTACCATGCTTCCGCTGCGCACTCTGATCTAACAATCAAAATTTCTTAGGTTCACCAAAAAAAAATTGATCAAATTATTTTTTTATCCTAAAATTTTAAATTTCAATTGAAATCAAAGATAAACTTTCGATTCTCATTCATACCTTTACTGGTGTACAGTAATCTTGATTAACCCTTGAGTTCAATATCATATTTAAACCATCATATAGATTTACTATAATCAATATGAATCAAATCTTAATTCTCATATCAATTCAATTCAATAAATTTTCAAACCAAAAATCCTTATAAGTCAAATTTAACGAGAAAATCCTTCGATGCTCCACCAAATTTGGATATAATCAGAATATATAAAAATTTCAAATCATTATTTTTTTCTAAAATTTTTATAATCAAAATCTTTAATATCTATCACGTATCTTTTCACAACGATCATACAAGCCTCAAAAAAATAATATCTCCATTTAATAGTAGATTCAATTAGGACCTCGTTAACAAAAGCAAAGAAACTCCATATCAATTCCTAAATCCAAAATTTTTAAATTATAAATTCATATGGATCCTTTAATCTGAAATAAATATAAATCAGATCTTTTATCTTAATCTAAAGATATCAATTTTTCATTAACAACCTCAACAATAATATCAGAAAATCTCTTGATCAACTTAGATACGAAATTTTTAAATTAAAATTTTATACACATCATGTAGTCTCCAAGAGACATAATAAGATCCATTATTTAGATCTAAAGATGATGATTAAAGATTCCAATACGATGAATATTCTACAATCTCAAAATCAATTTCATCAATAAGAAATAGTCTTCTTTGCAATATCTCCAAATATGCATTCATCATAATATGCCACTTTATATATAATCCACATACCAAATTCAATTTCGATAAATATTCCAATCAAGCATCATAAAAAAAAACTTTCTTAGCTCATTCTGGAATAATATTTTATTATCAAATCTTTATCTTGCCAATAATAGTCAACTTCTCAACTAGAAGTAATATCATTGTATTATTTTCACATCGAATTTGAACTTACGATTCACTTGAATAACCAATGATCAAATTAATAACCACAATGCACAATAAAATTTTATATCAATCCTTTTGTAATTACTTTCAATCAAAATCTAACTAATCATATCATGATCAATAGCTTATCCATCATATTTCAAACTCCATATGTCATAATCTCTTACGATCATTTTATACACAATCTTAATATTAAATCAAAAATTATAAAGATTTCTCCCATTACAATCATCAAAGATCTACACCATCATGTCCCTGGTGTCTATCCACTTACACCCATTCTATATCTGAATCTATGTTTCATAATTCATCACTTATGCTCTGATACCATATTAATTGTCACGCCCCCGACCCGAGATTATGAATCGAGGGTCATGGCAACCGCCGCATACTCATAGAAAACTCTTCCCATAAGCATGCAAGGCATCTTATCATGTTATCTTAAAACAACAGCGGAATAATTAGTCAATAATTTAAATCCAAAACATAACGACCTAAATTTTTTTTTCTTTAATGTCTCAATAAATTCAACAATGATTCAAAGGCTTTGCATCAAATTCAATAAGCCTTTCAACCTAAAATAAAAATATGAAGATTTTGCTTCTGATCACTCTTCCATTCATATCTTGTATCATCTTAATTCTTCAACATCTGTAAAAATAGTAAAATAGGAGGTAATGAGCTAGACAGCCCAGTAAGCAATGATCACTTCTCAACAGATTTCATCAGGCATATAAGTAAATAATCATTTATAGAAAATAAGCATATAGAGTTCATCAATTCGAAATCAATTTCAATTATGCAATATATTTCATGCCAAATTCATTTCTTTTCCGAAAATTCAAGTTTCTTTCGGGATTTCAATTTCTTTTGTTCTTCAATTTTTTTTCGTCAACCATGAGCTATGACCATATTTTCTCTGTGGCAGGGTCATAATACCGCGTATCTGCTTGCGGTGAGCTGCGAATCATCTGGCAGCAAAGTCCTTCGGAACCGCTGGTCTCTCTGGCGGTTTGTCACTGGTCTCGCTGGCGACATGTCGCTGGTCTCACTGGCGACACAAATCCTCAGGACAATCAATTGCCAACGTATATACCCCCATTGGCAGGGTCCTTTACATAGTCAGGTTGTCAATTCATAATGTTTCTTATATCATAATTCTTCATAAATCATATTTCATATTCTAATTTCGATAATAAAACATATAATCATACAGTATCGAAATCAATCAATATAATGCATCATGAAATCAATATGTTCAGTCATGCTTCATCATAACATTTCAAATAAGATATTTTCATAACAAAATACCATTCATCCAATTCATGCATCATTTCACAAATCATGTCAGAAAAATACATTATAATTTATCGATAAATCTAAAAAAAGTGAAACATTACTTACCTCAAATGCATTCCAATAAATCTACATAATTCTATAAATTTTCTTCCAAAAATTTTATTCGTAGATCATATCGCGATATCCCATGATCAAACATCCACAATCCTATACAGAATCAATTTTAATAATTAGAAAGAATACGAATACCATATTTCAACAGTTTAGATTGGGTCCGATCATCTAATTTCATCTAATCAAAATCTAATTAGGAAATAAACGATCCAAAGTTTAACTATCAGATCAAATCGGATTCGAAGTGATAGGACCGAGGTTTCTTCATCGATTTCATAAAATCAAGTGGAGAGAGAAAATCAGAGGAGAGAGAATTCATAAGGTACAATTCGAATGGATCAGATGACACATCCAATATTATGATTGATCCAATATCTCGATTGATGAAATCAACATGATCAAATCAAGTCATGGTTAGATTGAAATCATGGATGATCAAATCTAAAGATTCACGGTCTGATTAAGGTGGGTGCCAGTACGCTGTCTGACAATCATTGATCAGGATTCTTTATTAAAATCAGATCAGACTTATTAAAAGAAATTTCTTCATTCACTAGCCTTTTTTTTTTAGAGAGAGAATCAATCAAGAGAGAGAATATTTTAGAGAGAAAAAATTCTAGAGAGAGAAAATTCTAAAGAGGGAAAACTCATCTTGAATTCTTCAGACAATATGATTTAACAAATTCTAATCGATCAGATCAAATCATGCTAAAATTATCATGTGGATAATTCGATAAGATCATGAGAAATAAAATCTAAAAATATCTGATCTGATCAAAGTGGATGTCGGTGTATCGTCCGACGATCACAGATCAAAAATCCATCACGAGGATTATTTAAATTCATCATCATTCTTCTCAAAATTTTAAAAATCTTAGGAGAGAGAAATAATCTAGAGAGAGGATTCTAGAGAGAGAAAATAGAGAGAGAAAATCCAATTCTAGAGAGAGAAAATACTAGTTCAGACTGAAGAGAGAGAGGGAAGAGAGAGAAACTTTCTTTCTCATATTTTATTATTTATATCTGTTGGTGCAAAAATCCGCTTGCGCCGGAGAAGCTGGAGTCGAGGAAGTCGCGGTTGCCGCCAGGACCTGCAAGGGAAGTCTAAATCGGAGATGGGGTTGCTCCGGCAAGATCCTCCGACGCTCAAGTCAGTTCTCTGCCTCAACAAGAATGGAGTGCTCGAACAGAGAATTTAGCAGAGTTTTTAGATAAAAGATGAGAGCTTATAGAATAACGTATCTAGGGTTCCTCTTTTATAGACGGAGGTGGCAACGAATTGATAGCGACGCCTGTAACTGTCTGGTAGTTGGCCGCCCAGAGTCAGGAAGAATTTATTGCGGAGGGTAGTGGAGTGGGATCGTGGCTATTGTCGTGGCTCGCCACGTGGAATCAGTTACGGGGAGTGGAGCGACGTCCGCTGTCGTGACTCGTCAGGGAGTGGTGGAATCGCACAGGATCCGCTGTAGGGAGTGGAGCAGAATCGTGGCCATTAATATGGCCTGCCAGGGAATAATGGAGCTGCGTAGGGTCCGCCGCAGGGAGTGGAGTAGTGTTGTCCGTTACCGTGGCCTGCCAGGGGGTTCAGACCTGTCGGCTGAAGTTTGATTGGAGTCGGTAGCGAGGTCCGGTACCCGTAGGAGTTTGGGTGAGGTCTTCCCGCAATCGGAATAGATGACGGAGTCTGGCTTCCGTAGGAGTCCGGACGAAGTCTACTTGCAGTTAGGGTCGTGGGTGGAGTCCGGCTCCCGTAGGAGTCTGGGCGGAGTCTTCCTGCAATTAAAGTCAAAGGCGAAGTCCGGCTCCCGTAGGAGTCCGGATGAGGCTTACCGGCAGTTGATGTTGAGGACGAAGCCCGGCTCCCATAGGAGTTCGGGCGGAGTCTATTTGCGGTTGAAGTTGTCGACGGAGTCCGGCTCCCGTAGGAGTCTGGACGAAGTCTGTCCGCAGCCGTTGGAGTCGAGGACGAAGCCCGGCTCCCATAGGAGGTCGGGCGGAGTCTACTTGCGATTGAAGTTGTTGGCGGAGTCCGGCTCCCGCAGGAGTCCGGACGAAGTTTGTCTGTAGCCGTTGGAGTCGAGGATGAAGTCCGGCTCCCGTAGGAGTCCGGGCGGAGTCTTCCTGCAATTAAAATCAAAGGCGAAGTCCGGCTCCCGTAGGAGTCCGGATGAGGCTTACCGGCAGTTGATGTTGAGGACGAAGCCCGGCTCCCGTAGGAGTTCGGGCGGAGTCTATTTGCAGTTGAAGTTGTTGGCAGAGTCCGGCTCCCGTAGGAGTCCGGACGAAGTTTGTCTGTAGCCGTTGGAGTCGAGGATGAAGCCCGGCTCTCGTAGGAGTCCGGGCGGAGTCTTCCTGCAATTAAAATCAAAGGCGAAGTCCGACTCCCGTAGGAGTCCGGACGAGGCTTACCGGCAGTTGATGTTGAGGACGAAGCCCGGCTCCCGTAGGAGTTCGGGCGGAGTCTACTTGCGGTTGAAGTTGTTGGCGGAGTCCGGCTCCCGTAGGAGTCCGGACGAAGTTTGTCTGCGGTTGACGTTGGCGACGAAGCCCGGCTCCCGTAGGAGTCCGGGCGGGGCTCGCAAGGGCTAATCCCGCTGAGAACTTCGACCGTGGGTATTTTGTACCCAACACTAGTTCTCCTACTTCCGAGTTTGAATTTCGAATGAAGGAAGTACAGAGAGATGGCCGAAGTTATCCCCTCGAATCCTGCGCATAACTGCCCTCGGATATGTTGGCATTTAATGTGCGCACGTCAGAGCCCTTTTTCCGGTTGAGGCGACCCGAAGAGTCTTTTCGGAACTCCCATCGAAACGTGATCCCAAGCGTCGCGCTACGAAAATTTGCGAACAGTCAATCCTCGATAGCGGCGAGTGGGACACGCGGGACACGTGGCACACACCAGTTGGCCTAGGGACGCCCGCCGCCATAACTGCGCTAAGATCTGTTGGCTATTTAAACCCCTTGCTCTTCCTTCGGGGCTTCATCTTGCCGAGAGGACGGCACCTTTCTTCCGTCTGAGAGCCTAGCTACTTAGCCACTTCCTCCGCACCGGTCCTTGCCGTCTTCAGCCCCTCGATTCCTCTCTAAGGGGTTCCCACGTCATGTCCTCCACCCCGGAGGCCATCCTCGAAGGGATGTCTAGGGCTTGGAGGAAGGCGAGGAGGAGAACAGCGGCCGGTGAGTTCTCCGGTCATCAAGTGGCCGCTGAGGATCCCCGTCGTCTCAAAGGGGGCTCAAGGGAGAATTCCTTCAACAACAGGGATTTAATAACGGAGGCCGTCGGTAAAGGTATTCTGCCTGAGGGGAGAGCTGTCGTCACAAACTGTGGTGGGATCCTTGATGCCGTCGGGGTCGAGGGACCAGAAGCGGTCGACGTTGACGGTGGGGTAGTAAAACTTGTTGCGGGGGCGGTGGAAGTAGCGCATGCCGACCTTGCCGGAGCTTTATGGACGGTGGCTGTCACGGAGCATTCGGTTATCTCTGGTGCCACTGCTACCCCCGGGGTGACTCCGGTTCTTCTTGAAACAGGTCTTCGCCATCGCTGCCATTGCCCCTACCGCCCCTGGGAATCTATCCCATCCTTTTCCCCCTAAGGTTGGGACTTCGGAGGTGGAGCGAAACAAGGCGGGGCGAAAGCCGATGAGCCCGTCACACGCACTGGACAACGCGGTTGGGAAGGACAGAAATGGGAAGAGAAATTTGCGGCTTGAGGGGGCCTCCGGTGTATTCTTTCCAAACCGTATTCGCGAGACTTGCAATGATGTATATTTTTTTTTTCTGGCCCACCGGGTCTTGTAACGTACATCTTGTTAGTTGAAAAATGAAAAGGAGATTTTGTTACCTCGTCCGCATCTTGCATCGAATAGTTGTCTGTCGAACTTCTTTATTCTTCTTTCTTCTCTCTTCCTCCTTTTCTTTTTTCCCCTTTTTTCTTTTTCTCTTCCCCCTTTTTCTTTTTTTTCTTCCCCCTTTTTCTTTTTTTTTTTCTTTTTTTTTACGGCGTCCTAAGGTCATTGGTGGTCCCTTTTATTTATATTGGATTGTCATTTGCCGAGCTCCTTTTCAATTTTTACGCCATTCGAAGGTACCCGGTTGCTATTGCACCAACCCATCTTTTCCGCCAATGGCAGCAGGCTCGCCCGGGGCCATTCGGGCTTGGGGTCCCTCTCAGGGCTTGAGTCCGGGGTCCGAGCTTCTGTTACCCTAAGTAAATTGTCCTATTTTGCGTCGAAAGCTTCCTTGGAAGCTGGGACTCCCATCGGGAGTTCCAATTCTCGCTGTGACAGGATTTTCTGTACCTCGGGCGCTGTTTATTTTTCAGTCGTCGCTGTTGCGATCCATTGCCTTCCTTTTTCGCTTGGAGTTTTTCTCCGCTGAAGTCGAGGCGAAGTTCGGCTCCCGTGGGAGTCTGGACGAAGAACACTAGCTGTTGAAGTTGGTGACGAGGTCCGACTCCCGTAGGAGTCCGGGCGGAGAATCCCTCTTGAAGTTGGAGTTGTGGGCGGAGCCCGGCTCCCGTAGGAGTCCAGGCGGAGCCTTCCTTGACGTCGTGGACAGAGCCCGGCTCCCGTAGGAGTCAGGGCGAAGTCTTCCTGCAATCAAAGTAGGGTATGAGGTCCGGCTCCCGTGGGAGTCCGGACAGGATTTATTAGAAATCGAAGTTGGCGGTGGAGCCTGGCTCCCGTATAGGTCCGGGCTGGGTTTACCATCGGTTGAAGTTGCTTAAGCTAGGGCAAGGTTTTCCTCCTGGGGGGCGCATATGGACGTTGCAGGGCCTCTCCCCCCATCCGATCTAAAAGAACCGGGCCTTTGACTTTGCTCATGTCAGGACGAGGTCCTCCTCCTGTTCCTGACATGGCTGTGGGGGCACATTAGGGCGCTGTAAGGCCTCTCCCTCCATTCGGTCTAAATGGAACCGGGCCTTCGCTTTTGCTCAAGTTAGGGCAAGATTCTCCTCCTGTCCCTAACAGCGCTGTGGGGGCACAAATGGGCGTTGTAGGGCCTCTCCCCCCATCCAGTCTAAATGGAACCGGGCCTTCGACTTTGCTCAAGTTAGGGCGAGGTTCTCCTCCTGTCCCTAATAGGGCTGTGGGGGCACATATGGACGTTGTAGGGCCTCTCCCCCCATCCGATCTAAATGGAACCGGGCCTTCGACTTTGTCGGGATGACGTTTTTCTTTCGTTTCTGACACAGTTTGTGCGAATTGTTCAAAGACATACAGGTATGCAATTTTCAATTAAAATGAAGTCATTGGTAGTACACCCATAAGTTTTTCGAGTTCCATGGTCGCGGGAGGTCGGCTCCTCCGAGTTCCTTAAGATAATAAGTTTTTGGCCGGACTACTTCTTTGACTTCATACGGTCCTTCCCAGTTTGGGGCGAGTTTCCCCCGGTCATGAGGTTGCAAGACAGCAGCTCGTCGAAGCACTAGATCTCCTGCTTTAAAGGCTTTGTTCTTGACCCGGGCATTGTAATATCGAGCAACTTTCTGTCTGTAGGCTGCCATTCGAACCTGAACGATCTTCCGTCTTTCTTCCAGCAGGTCAAGGTTGGCTCTAAGACTTTGTGAATTTTGATGTTCGTCGAATGCCACGACTCGTGCCGACGGGAGTTTAAGCTCGATCGAGATGACGGCTTCCGTACCGAAGGCTAAAGCAAAGGCGGTCTCCCCCGTAGGTAACCTCTGGGTAGTTCGATACGCCCATAGCACATGATAAAGCTCGTCCGTCCAAGTTTTCTTTGCTTTTTCAAGCCTTGTCTTAATCCCCTGCAAAAGGGTTCTGTTAGTCACCTCAGCTTCGCCGTTCGCCTGAGGATGGGCTACTGATGTGAAGTTATGGGAGATGTTTAGATCTTCACAGAATTCGACAAATTTTGCTCCCGCGAATTGCCGTCCATTATCAGTGATTAGGGTTCTAGGCAGACCGAACCTGCACACGATTGACTTCTAGACGAAATCTTGCACTTTCGCTTCTGTGATTTTTGCTAGTGGTTCGGCTTCAACCCATTTGGTGAAGTAGCCGATCACTACAAGAAAAAACTTCCTTTGTCCAGACGCCATGGGAAAGGGGCCAAGGATATCCATCCCCCATTGTGCAAAAGGCCATGGGGCACTCAAGGGTGTGAGCTCGGTGGCGGGCTGTCTCTGGATGTTGGCGTATCTCTGGCATCGATCACACTTTTTAACATATTCAATCGAATCATGATGCATCGTTGGCCAGTATTATCTTTGGTGGAGCAGCTTGTGGGATAAAGATCTAGCTCCCAAATGGTTTCCGCAAACTCCTTCGTGTACTTTCCACAAGGCGTAGTCAGCTTTCGAGGGCCGGAGGCATTTCAAGAGGGGCAAGGAGTATGATCTTTTGTACAATTTGCCCTCATAAAGGATGTACCGGGAGGCTTGATTTCGGAGCTTTCGAGCCTCCTTCGCGTCCTGGGGGAGAACTCCATCTCTAAGATAGGTTATCAGCGGGTCGACCCAGCTGGGCTCGTGGTCGATCTCCATTACGGACCGCGATTCTTCTGTACTCGGGCGTTTTAGAACTTCAAAGAGGACGCCTTTGGGCAATTCGGCCGGAGCCGATGTCGCCAGCTTGGAGAGAAGATCGGCTCTGGTATTCTCCAGCCTTGGAATCTGTCTAATGTTGAAGCTGCTGAAGGTGGGGATGAGCTCCTTTACCTTCTCATGGTATCTGGTCATACTGTCCTCCCGCGCTTCGTAACTCCCGCTGACTTGTCCCACCACTAGTTGGGAGTCGCTGTGTACCCGAAGTTGACCTATTTCCAGCTCTTTGGCGATTCTTAGTCCTGCGATCAGAGCTTCATATTCCACTCCATTGTTTGTTGCGGGAAACTCGAAACGCAGGGCGTACTCCGCGATGACCCCCTCTGGACTGACCAAGATCAGGCCTGCGCCTGCGTCCGACATGTTGGAAGATCCGTCCACATAGAGGGTCCAAAAGCGATCGGAGGGATTAGTCTCTTCGTTGGGGGAGTTCGGTTGGGACTTCAGGTCGTCACCTTGGCTTTGTTCAAGTTCAGCCTCCTCTGAGATGGTACACTCTACTATGAAATCTTTCAGTATTTGGGCCTTCACTGCCGGCCTGGGTCGATAATTGATGTCGAATTCCGTGAGCTCGATCGCCCATTTCGCCATCCTCCCGGAGGTATCTGCCCGGTGCAGGACCGCCTTGATTGGTTGGTCGGTGAGTAGTGTCACGGTGTGCCCTTGAAAGTAGGGTCGGAGCCTCCGAGATGCAACCAACAAGGCGTATGTCAGTTTTTCTAATTTGGTGTACCTGATCTCGGCGTCCCTCAACGCGCGGCTAATGTAGTAGACTGGTCACTGGACTTTCATTTCTTCCTTGACAAGGACGACCGCGAGGGCCATGGGAGAGACCGCTAGGTATAAAAATAGTTCTTCCCCAGGTTCAGGCTTTGCCAACAGCGGGGGTGAGCTAAGGCAGCTTCTTAACTCTTCGAACGCCTGTTGGCACTCAGGGGTCCAACAGAAGTTCTTCGGCTGCTTGAGGGTTTGAAAGAAGGGCAAGCACCGTTCGGCCGACCTCGCGACGAAGCGATTAAGAGCCGCTATCTTCCCTGTGAGGCGCTGAACCTCTTTGATCGACTTTGGGGCGGTCATCTCCTGGATGGCGCAAATTTTTTCTGGATTGGCCTCAATCCCGCACCCTGATACCATGAAGCCCAGGAACTTTCCTGAGGTTACTCCGAAAGCGCATTTAGTTGGGTTCAGCTTCATTCTACACTTTCGGAGAGCGTCAAAGGTCTCCTCGAGGTCGGCGACATGATTCATGGAAGACTTGCTTTTTACGAGCATATCATCCACGTAGACCTCCATATTTCGGCCGATCTGCTCTTTGAAGATTTTGTTCACCAACCGTTGGTAGGTTGCGCCCGCATTCTTGAGGCCGAAAGGCATGACCCTGTAACAGTAAAGGCCGCGATTAGTGATGAAAGCTGTCTTTTCTTCATCTTCCGACGCCATTCTAATTTGATTATAGCAGGAGAATACGTCCATAAAGGTGAGGAGCTCATGGCCTGAGATCGCGTCCACCAATTGGTCGATTCGGGGAAGGGGGTAGCTGTCCTTTGGACAAGCTTTATTCAGCTTTTTGAAGTCTATGTACATTCTCCACTTGCCGTTTGCTTTCTTGATCAGAACAACATTGGAAATCCAATCAGGATAATTGACTTCCTTAATGAATCCGGCCTTGAAAAGCTTATCCACTTCCTCGGCTATCGCCTTCTGCCTCTCCGGGGCATGACTCCGGATTTTTTTTTTTGTCGGTCGATACTTCAGATCAACTGCCAGATGATGCTCCATGACTTCCGTGTCAATCCCCGGCATGTCCACTGGAACCCAAGCAAAAACGTCCGCATTCCTTCGGAGAAAATCAATAAGATGCGTCCGCACCTCCTCCCCCAGGTTGGAGCCAATTAACGCCACATGCTCCGCATTCCCATAATTCAAAGGGATTGGTACCAGATCTTCGATTGGGCCGCCCCTTTCTTCGGTGAGGTCGTCGTGAGCATCTAGTCCATCGACGGGACAGGGGTCAGCCTGATCGCTTCTTTGCAAGGCGATGTTGTAGCAGTGTCTGGCCAGGGCTTGGTCTCTCCGGACCTCTCCGATCCCCTGGTTGGTGGGGAACTTCAACTTCAAATGGTAGGTTGAAACGACAGCTCTGAGAGCATTGAGGCTGGGTCGGCCAAGGATTGCATTGTAGGCGGATGGCGCCTTCACCACCAAGAAATTCACTAGAGCCCTGGATTGCTTTGGATATTGACCTGCGGCCACAGTCAAAGCTATCATTCCTTCCGTCGGAACGGCGTCACCGATAAACCCTACCAAGGGAGAGCAAATCGGTCTCAGATGACCGCCAAGAGCGGACATTCTTGAAAAGGCATCGTAGAACAAGATGTCGGCTGAACTTCCGTTGTCGACAAGAATGCGACGGACGTCGTAATTTGCTATATTCAAGGAAACTACGACTGCGTCGTTATGAGGGAATTGGACTCCCTGGGTGTCTTCTTCGGTAAAGGTTATGGGTTCTTCAACTTTTTACCACTTGGGGGATACAGCTGGTATGTTGGTTGCCTCCCGTCGGGATTCCCCCGAGATGGTGTTGATGGAATCCGATAGAGGCCGGTCGTCCGGCCACTCCTTGTCGGCGACCATAGCCGGAGGTAGTTGTGCGAAGGCCTCGCGAGAAGGTATCAGATGAGGAAAGGAGAAGTGGGTGCCGGATAAGATGACTGGAGGTGGATCCGTTGAGCGCTCCTTTAAGAACAAGGGTATTGCGGAGGTTCGACCCTTCCTCTAGCGCCAATCCTGTTGGTGCAAAAATCTGCTTGCGCCGGAGAAGCTGGAGTCGAGGAAGTCGCGGTCGCCGCCGGAACCTGCAAGGGAAGTCTAAACCGGAGGTGGGGTTGCTCCGGCAAGACCCTCCGACGCTCAAGTCAGTTCTCTGCCTCAACAAGAATGGAGTGCTCGAACGAAGAATTTAGCAGAGTTTTTAGATAAAAGATGAGAGCTTATAGAATAACGTATCTGGAGTTCCCCTTTTATAGACGGAGGTGGCAACGAATTGATAGCGACGCCTGTAACTGTCTGGTAGTGGGCCGCCCAGAGTCAGGAAGAATTTATTGCGGAGGGTAGTGGAGTGGGATCGTGGCTATCGCCGTGGCTCGCCACGTGGAATCAGTTACGGAGAGTGGAGCGACGTCCGCTGTCGTGACTCGTCAGAGAGTGGTGGAATCGCACAGGATCCGCCGTAGGGAGTGGAGCAGAATCGTGGCCGTTAATATGGCCTGCCAGGGAATAATGGAGCTGCGTAGGGTCCGCCGCAGGGAGTGGAGTAGTGTTGTCCGTTACCGTGGCCTGCCAGGGGGTCCAGACCTGTCGGCTAAAGTTTGATTGGAGTCGGTAGCGAGGTCCGGTACCCGTAGGAGTTTGGGCGAGGTCTTCCCGCAATCGGAATAGATGACGGAGTTTGGCTTCCGTAGGAGTCCGGACGAAGTCTACTTGCAGTTAGGGTCGTGGGCGGAGTCCGGCTCTCGTAGGAGTCTGGGCGGAGTCTTCCTGCAATTAAAGTCAAAGGCGAAGTCCGGCTCCCGTAGGAGTCCGAACGAGGCTTACCGGCAGTTGATGTTGAGGACGAAGCCCGGCTCCCGTAGGAGTTCGGGCGGAGTCTATTTGCGGTTGAAGTTGTCGGCGGAGTCCGGCTCCCGTAGGAGTCCGGACTTAGTCTGTCTGCAGCCGTTGGAGTCGAGGACGAAGCCCGGCTCCCGTAGGAGTTCGGACGGAGTCTACTTGCGGTTGAAGTTGTTGGCGGAGTCCGGCTCCCGTAGGAGTCCGGACGAAGTTTGTCTATAGCCGTTGGAGTCGAGGATGAAGCCCGGCTCCCGTAGGAGTCCGAGCGGAGTCTTCCTGCAATTAAAATCAAAGGCGAAGTCCGGCTCCCGTAGGAGTCCGGACGAGGCTTACCGACAGTTGATGTTGAGGACGAAGCCCGGCTCCCGTAGGAGTTCGGGCGGAGTCTATTTGCGGTTGAAGTTGTTGGCGGAGTCCGGCTCCCGTAGGAGTCCGGACGAAGTTTGTCTGTAGCCGTTGGAGTCGAGGATGAAGCTCGGCTCCCGTAGGAGTCCGGGCGGAGTCTTCCTGCAATTAAAATCAAAGGCGAAGTCCGGCTCCCGTAGGAGTCCGGACGAGGCTTACCGACAGTTGATGTTGAGGACGAAGCCCGGCTCCCGTAGGAGTTCGGGCGGAGTCTACTTGCGGTTGAAGTTGTTGGCGGAGTCCAGCTCCCGTAGGAGTCCGGACGAAGTTTGTCTGCGGTTGACGTTGGCGACGAAGCCCGGCTCCCGTAGGAGTCCGGGCGGGGCTCGCAAGGGCTAATCCCGCTGAGAACTTCGGCCGTGGGTATTTTGTACCCAATAATATCATTATTTATTAATTAATTTAATGATTTTTTTTTTCTTTTCTTTTCTCTCTCTCTCTTTTTTTTTTCCTTCACGGAAGAGAGAGGAGAAAATCCTATTTATTATTATTATATTATTATCATTTTATTTTTCTTCTTTCTTCTTCTTCTTTTTTTCCTTTTTCTTTTCTTTTTTTCTTCTTTTTCTTTTCTTTTTCTTTTCTTTTCCTTCTTCTTCTTTTCTTTTTCTTTTTCTTTTCCTTCTTCTTCTTCTTCTTTTTCTTTTCTTCTTCCCGTGGACTTGTTTTGGGCTGAAACAGGGGACCTTAAGGTCCCCTCATTGGGTGGTCGGCCGGTGGCGCAGCCGGCGTGGGGCGGCCGTCGGCAGGAGGGGGTGACTCGCCGATAAGAAGAGGGCCAAACCGGTGGTCGGCGGTGACCATCGGCGACGGCAAAATGGTAAAAAAAGAAAATTCTTCCGCAACAAAATCCGACGACTCCGGTCGTCGGCGAGCGTGCACATCGGCACGGAAAAGACGGGGGAGAAGAGAGGAAGAGGAGGAGGCTTACCTCCGTCGCCGGCGAAGCTTTTCCGGCGAGAAATTGGACGGCACAGCGACGGGTCTCCGTGAGAAATTTTCGACGATTGCCGCCGTTTTGTCCTGGAATTTCTCGATGAGAGGAGAGAGGAGGGTTCTCCTCCTTAAATAGAGCCGGAGGGAACATGTTTTCGACTCCGATTAGGAGCCGGTGAACGGAGGAAGAAGACTCCCTTCGGGAGTTCTTCTCCTCTGTTTTCTGTTTTTTTTTTTTTTTCGTTTGGGCTGGCTGGGTTATCACAATATATGTGGATAGCAAGTCGGCAATGACATCAGCAAAGAATCCAATCTATCATGAAAGGAGTAAGCATATCGATATTCATTTTCATTTCATAAGGGAGCATGTAAAAGAGAAGAATATAGAGTTAACTTATGCGAAGACTTATGATCAAGTTGCTGATATCTTCACCAAGCCACTTGCAGCAAATCATTTTGACAAGCTCAAGAACTTACTTGGCATGAAGGATGGAATATAATTAAGTCTAAGGGGGGTGTTAGTAAATAAACTTAATTGTACTATTATTAGTATTGGAAGGCTAAGAGTTTTTGAAATCCAAGAGTCATATAAAAACTCCCAATATCTAGAATCTGCATGAGTAATTATGAGTTAATCTCGAAATATGGATATGATCTTTGGGAAAAAGTATTATAAATGCATATTTAGTAATGTATTGTGTCTAGTAAGTTTTTCTAGTAGCTATAAATACCTATGGGATCATTTTGTAATAGAACAATGAGTATTTTGAGTCTCTGAATATCTTCAAAATATATAATATTATTTTATTTCGAACCTATCATTTTTCATTTGATAACTTCACTTTGGGTTTGAGCTGCGTCCACGTTAAGCTCTCGTTCTTTAGATACATTGGTTTCCATTCTCTCTCACCCGCACTCAGACACGCCCCACTCCCCCCACCCCCACCCTCTTCACTTAATTATATCTCGCTAGCAGCGGTGCACTTGATGTGAGCCTTACTCATGTTCACTTAGAAGTGTTTGCGCGCGCGCGCCCACACACATACACAATTATGAGGGCACTGCAAAATTGGAAATGGCCCCAGATTAATTGGGTTATGGTCTTTAATTTATTACTGTTTACTGCTGTTTCTTGTGGGACTTTGGTAGCCTTCAATTGTTGGGAGGTTGACGTTAGTCTCTTTTTATGTATTTATTTATTTCTGAGAAATAGGGAGGCACCATCGACCAAGTCTTATTGAAAGTCAAGAGTTTAACATAAGTTATATACAAATGAAAGAGTAGGACGTTAACTCTGCTTCCTTAGGTGAACAGGACAACAGATAAAAAATTTCAGCATGAAGGCTGTTGGGGAAAGGCATCACGCTTGGGTTGAAGCATATTTTCACCAATGTTAGGACAAAATCGATCCTTGCCTCAGCCACCGACTCCGGCTCCTTGCCGATCCATACATCGGCCAACCGACTCCAAGGCGACACCCAAACATCGGGCACCAAGCTAAGGGAAGCTCAACTTCGGCACATTCCCCAAAAATTCTGAGTCAGTTCTTACTTCTAACCAATCTCTGAGTCATTCATTATTACAACTTATCACTTCGGAAAAATCAACCCTCACTATCCCAAATCCCATGCAGCAGAGTGAACCAACCACCAGGGAAAGTCGAGCCTCAACCAACCACCAGGGAAAGCCGAGCCTCATATTTTTGACTCTCTACTGTCTTTGGATAGGACCTCCTGGAGGACCCTCCGATATCCTCACTCCGGCCGCTGATTCCAACAACTAACAATCAACAGATAGGTGAACCCGAGAAAATCGGCTGATCCTCCCTCTTGGTCGATGCCTCCCATTCAGCAACAGGGGCATCTGTTAGCCCCCAGACTTGGGTATTGAGAGAAAGATCTGACACTAGACGATGGCCTTCCATCTAAAGTGTAGGTCAGAGAATATTAATTATAGTTTTTGTTTAATCATGTCAAGCCAGGATACGTCACCTTACTGCACCATATCACTTGCCAGCTGCACGCTGACTACGCCTGCATCACATCGTCTCTCTTGTCAATTGTGCACCGAGTAAAGGCACGCTCACTGTCAGAACATATGACATGGTCTGTACGACTCAAGTGGCCTCGGAATGACTTTATGTCTTTTCACTCTCAACCTCGACCCCTCTATAAATAGAGGTAAGGGAGAGACCCTCCATGTATGCACGTGTGCTCATCATACTTGTGCTCTTCGTGATTCTCCTCTTCTCTTCTATTATGCTAGATTTCTGACTTGACCGTCGAAAGATCCACACTGGAGCTAACTCCGATCGAGACTTATTTTGCAGGAACACCGCTCTGATGGTCTCCGACCTGCTCCAGCCATCTCCGATCATAGTCAAAAATCTTCCACAATAGAGTTGGAGCTAGAGGAAGAGGCCAGACTCACTCTGATAAAATAATCGATAAAAGTTTTTATTACTTTTCTCCTATGGTATAATGTGTTGGGTGGATGTCTGGTCAAGACATCACCTCCTAAGACCTTTTCGGTACTGCGCGATGCAGCAGGAAGAACGAAAAAATAAAATAAAAAATAATCAAAATACGTAGATCAGTCAAAAAGAGCTCGTCTCCATGGGGCATACAAACTTCACTATGAGAAAAAAAATATTACAAGAGGAGATCTCATCTTCAACTCTTGTACACTCAATTTTTCTCTCACAAAAAGTTCTTCCTCACAAAAAGCTCTCTCTAGGAAGACCCCCTGAACTCTTGAAGCGATCGCTATCTGCTATCTAAGAGCCTCCCTGCTCCTTAATCTCTCAGTGATGCGCATCTCTCTCTCTTCACAAGGCTCTGTTCTCTGATTTTCGCACAATCTCATGAAGAACCGAGCCACACCTGGGTTTTTCTCTCATAAAAAACCAAAACCACACACGGGTTACTGTTCTCGTGAGAATCCAAGCCACCATAAGACCTCTATTCCACGATCTGGGCCTTTTAAAGGCTTAAAGCTCTAATTAGATCTGTATTAGGACTCATAAACCAAGCCATAAAATCTTAGATCAAGCTCGAAGCCGTTGGATCAAGATCAAAAGCTCTTTGGGCCGTCCGATCACGATCAGTCCACGAAATAGTACCGCAGACCGCACGAAATGCGTAGAAAATTCTCACGCAGTCCACGCGCTAGGCCATGGACCATCCGGTCCATGGTGGATCGGGGTACAGGCTCCAGGCGCGGTGCCTGGGCCTGGGCTGGCCTGCGCCGGGCGCTTGGGCCCGGGCCGCGCCCCGCACCTGGGCCCTGCGTCCGGCCGCACGCCCTGCGCACCTGGCCCGCGTGCTGGCCATGCCTGGGCCGCATCCCACCACCTGCGGCCACACCACCGCCGCTCCACCAGCCAGCCACCGACTGCCGGCGATCCTCCACCACCTCGGGTTGCGTGCCGACTTCAAAAGTACGTATCTTCTCCGTCCGAGCTCTATTTGGGGTGATCTTGGTCCCGTTGGATTTTATTTTTCATCATGAATCTCACTGTGGGCTCAGTGTGGATCGAATAATGAGCATCAAATCCTAGCAATCTTCACTTTGACTCGATATTTGGCCTCCTCCGAACTTCGAGAGCTTCTGGATCTCCTCGCCCCCATGCCCTGGGGTAATCGCCTGCTGATCATGGATGGCAAACATGGGAGTCGAGCCAGACTGCTCGATCTCATCTCCGTCGTATGCTGTGCTTTTCTTGACCTAAGACCTGCTTGGGGCATCATCTTGTGGTAATAGGAATCTCACCTTGCGACGTCGCCTTTTCTCCTCCTGAGTCTCTTGTCTCGTGCCCGATCCACCTCCATCTAGAGCTCCACCTCACTCTGGGCTCCACCAGGCTCCTGAAGCTCCACCTCACACTGGGCTCCCTATCAGATAATAATATTCTCTGCTCCCCTTCTTCTCCTCCAGCACAATCCTATCGCCGCGTAGCACCCTCAAGATTCCTCCACCAGCTACTGTCCTATAGCCTCTCGAATCCAGTCTGCTAAGTGAGATAAGATTTCACCTGAAATCGGGTATGTATCGGATCTCCTCCAATCTCTTCACTATACCATCATGTGTCTTCCAGTTAACCATCTCGATATCTCTGATCGCACAACTCGATCCATCCGGCAAATATACAGTGCCCTCACTGTTCTCTAGGGAGTCAAACAGCTCTTCTCTGCAACATATATGATGGATGCATGCGGAATGTAATATCTACTACTGAAAAGAAGTAGATGCCTCATCAGATATCTCCAGGATATCTCCATCTGAATCATTGCTGGCCGTCGCCACAGCAGGCACCGTCCGATTTTTGAGTTAAGGACAATCTCTGGCTAGATGCCCTAACTCCTCACACCGGTAATAACTGATTTTGCTCAAGTCCCTCCTGAACTTGGACTGCTCTCATCACAATCTCCTGTCGCTCCGTCTATCACCACTTGCTCTTCTAGAAGCCACCAAGGTTGAGCTACTGCCATTTGAGCTCGAAGCTAGGTTCTCCCTCCTGAGAACCTCATTCTGGAGTATCGCCGTGGTGACCTTGTCCATCTTGATGGTGCTCTTCCCCATTAGAAGAGCAGTCACCAAGGACTCATACAAAAGAGAAAGCGACGCTAGCAAAATCAGTGCCCTGATCTTCTCCTCAACATTCTCGCCAACACTGAGGAGGTCGGTGAGGATCTTCTGGAAGTGGCTTAGATACTCCTGCATGCTCTATCCCTCAGTCATCCGCAGTTGGTAGAACTATCTCCAAAAGAAAAGAGTATTGGTAAGAGACTTCGCCATGTATAACTCCTTGAGCTTAGACTACAGCACCATCAGGAAAGTCTTGCTCAGCACATGAATCATCACTTCATCCGTTAGGTACATACAGATAGTACTCACCGTCTGCATCTGTAGCTATTTTCAATCCCGCACCTCTATGGTGGTTGGCTTCTCTTTGCACAAGAGAGCATCGATCAACCCCTATTGGATGAGAATGTCTTTCACCCTTGCCTGCCACAAGGAGAAATTGCTCTTACCATCAAATTTGTTGATCTCCATCTTGATTGTTCCTGTCTTCTCGATCTTCAGTCTTGCTCACCACCGCAGCAATCTGCATCCTTATACCACCTCGCTCTGATATCACTTGTTGGGTGGATGTCTGGTCAGGACACCACCTCCCAAGATCTTTTCGATACTGTGCGATGCAGCAGGAAGAAAAAAAAAATAAAATAAAAAATAATCAAAATACGTAGATCAGCCAAAAAGGGTTCACCTCCACGGGACATGCAAACTTCACTATGAGAAAAAATATATTATAAGAGGAGATCTCACTCTCAACCTTCGTACACCCAATTTCTTCCTCACAAAAAGCTCTCTATAGGAAGACCCCCCTGGACCCTTGAAGTGATCACTATCTGCTGTCTAGGAGCCTCCCTGCTCTTTCATCTCTTAGTGACGCACATCCCTCTCTCTTCATAGGGCTCTGTTATCTAGTTTCCGTACGACCTCATGAAGAACCGAGCCATACCTGGGTTCTTCTCCCATGAAAAACCAAAACCACACATGGGTTACCGATCCTGTGAGAATCCAAGCCACCATAAGACCTCTGTTCCACGATCTGGACCTTTTAAAGGCTTAAAGTCCTAATTAGATCCGTATTAGAACTCCTAAACTAAGCTATAAAATCCCAGATCAAGCCCTAAGTTATTGGATCAAGACTGGAAGCTCCTTAGGCCGTCCGATCGTGATCGGTCCACAGAATAGAGCCATGGACTGTGCGAAATGCGTGAGAAACGCCCACACGGTCCACGTGCTGGGTTGTGGACCACCCAATCCATGGTGGATCGGGGTACAGGCCCAGGCGCCATGCCTGGGCCTAGGCTGGTCCGCGTGCATGGGCTTGGGCCACGTTCGCGCCAGGCGCCTGGGCCCGAGCCGCGCCCTGCGCCTGGGCCACGCACCCCGTGCTGGGCCGTGCCCTGTGCACTTGGCCCACGCACTGGCCGCGCCTGGGCCGCGTCCTGCCTCCTACGGCCGTGCCGCCGCTGCTTCGCCGGCCCGCCGCTGGCTGCCGGCGGTCCTCCATCATCTCGAGTTGCGTGCCGACTTCAAAAGCACGTATCTTGTCCGTCCGAGCTCCGTTTGGGGTGATCTTGGTCTCGTTGGATTTTGTTTTTCATCATGAACCTCACTATGGGCTCTGTGTGGACCTAATATCAAGACATCAAATCTTAACAATAATGATGTCTGTTAAAAATTATACTATTATGTATATTTGTAAGTATATTTTTGGTTACCTCATATTTTATTTTTTATAATTTAAATATAATTATTTTATATTATATCTTCTAGTAAAATTATTGAAGATGTAAATAGTAAATCAACTGAGCCTACAAATTACACAGAGGAACACAAAAAAGAAAAAGCTAACTTCTAAAATTTAAGATGATTTTACAAAATATGAAGTAAAAAAAAAAGATAAAAAATTTATTAAAAGTAAAGAAGTAAGATAAAATTATTGAAAAAGAAGATTTAATGGAACCAATAGTCTAAGAACAAGTCATTTGAAAACTCATCTTGCCAATGGATGGTCTTCAACTTTTTAAGAATTTTGATGTTAAAGATCAACAAATCTATAGACATCATTGAAGAGAGAGGATGATGCTTGTCTTCGGATACATATACATATAATGCAGAGGTTAACAAAAAGAAGCTTATATGCATGTTTGTTATACTTGAATACTCATTTTCTATGATCGAGCATGAAAAATTTATTGATTTTAAGTATTTATGACCATTTTTTGAATTAAACAGCCATATAACTCTTTAAAAAGATATTATGGAGACAAAAAAGGACTATGAAATGTTTGGTCCACTTTCTTGCCAGATATTTATAACTCTAGATTTATGAACTTCTAGGTAAATAAATATATCTTATTTATGTGTGATAGCACATTTTATTAACAATGATTAAAATTTGAAAAAAAAATAATTAATTTTATGCATATGGGAGGAAGACATATAGAGTCAATTTGTATAATATATTTATCAAAAATATGGTTAATTGAAACTTATTTGTATTAGCATTGGATAATGATTGTATCAATGATATTTATGTTAGAGGAATTGTCTAAATGCTTCAAGGAATATTTGTATGTAATAACCAATACTTTTATATGAGATATGCCACGTACATTATTGATTTAGTTATGTAAGATAGACTAAAAAAATTAATATGATAATTAAAAAAATCCAAGAAATGGTTAAAATTATTCAAAGCTTTCCACTATAGTGAGAGGAATTTGAAAAGAGAGATAAAGAATATAATTTGGAGATTTATGTAGGTTTGTTACTTGATTTCCATATGTGATGGAACTTTGGACTCGTTTGATTCGCGGAAAGAATTTTTCTTTTGAGAAAGTAACTTTCTGAAAAGTTATTTTTTGAAAATAAAATTTTGACATGTTTGATTGATCATGAAAAAATGACTTAATGTAGAGTAACTTATATTTGGTTGAGCACCTATTTTTTTGAAAAAATTATATAAAATACTTATTATACCCTTAACAGATATAAAACTATATCTTTTTATTATTAAATTTTATATAAATATTAATATAATATTTATATTAATATAAATATAATATTAATATATTATAATATAATATTAGACTATAATAATTTATTATGTTAACATAATACTAATATATATTAATATAATATTAATATTTTAATATAATAAATTTATTAACAAAGATATAAATATAATATAATATAAATATAAATATAAATATTATGTTAATATAAATATTAAAATAAAATTAAAATATGATAATTATTATAATATTAAAATATAATAGATATTATAATACTAATATTATGTTCATATAAATATTAAGATAATATTAATATAATATTATATCACTATTCGATATTTTATTTTAGCCATCCATTGATATTTTGTAAAATCTTAACCATTGATTTAAAGAGATATTTTGGAAAAGAAAAAAAAAGTACCACTTTTCGTCATATGAGAAATGCTAAAACCTACCTCTCCCATGAATTTTTACTTTTCATAAAATATGAAATATTACTTTTCATGGAAAGAATTTTTTTCACTCTCTCTTCTTAAAACTCCAACCAAACAAGAGGCCTCATGTCCACTTTTCAGGAAGTATCTCTTCCCACCTCCACTTTCCGTCAACCAAATAAGTCCCTAAGGAGACTTTTAAAAGATTACAGTATTTTGATTTTAATATGTATCCAATAACTGATTAATGGAAAGAGGTAAAAGTATTTTGTTAAGCTTAAAAAAATTTATATAACATCTTTAGGCTTCTTTCAGGTACAATATATCTAACTATAAATCTCTTTTTTCAAAAAAATTATGAAATTCAATAGCAAATTATTGAATGGTGTACAAATTCTAAGTATCAACTTTTCTTTTATGATATTATCTATGAAAGAGAAGCTTGACAAATATTGGTAGCAATCTGATCTTATATTAGCGATAGGTTTATTCTCGTATCCTCACTATAAAATAAAAGTAGTAGAATTTTACTATTCATAGATCTATCCTTTGAATAGAGAAAAAGAGATTAGTGATACTTATAATTTTATTTGAAAGCTTTATAGTGAGTATGAAAAAAAATTTTATTCTTTTTATATTCTATTTACTCATGATATTAGTTTATTGAGAGATAATGGGCATGTTTTGTTGAGTTTGATAAGCTGAAAAGAGGAAAAAAAGAAGATTCAAATAATTTATGAAGGAGAATAAATAGCAACAAGTTAAAATAGAATATATATATATATTCTATTTTAACTTGTTGCTATATATATATATAGGAGCCTGTATAGCCAAATGTTGGAGGTGATGTTTTTGATATTTTAGACCGATAAAAATCTAGTGGTCCAAAGTATCTATCTTAGCTCGGATTGTAAAAAATATTTTGATAATTATACTATCAACAGTAGCTTTGGTATCAGTGCTTAGCACATGTAGATGACTAAGAAATGCATTCTAAAGTTCATTAGATTCTGATATTATTGAAGCTGTAATTTATCTTCCAAATTGGCTAAGATCTAAGTAAAAAGGATAATTTATTGGTTAATCTTTCATTTTGTTTTAGGTTCTATCATATCTATTATTTATAATCTTGATTCTTTTACCGTATCAAATAGCTATTCTGTCTCTGCTATAGACTTAAACAAATTAACAATAATTCATATATAATAACAAGGTAAGTAAATATGCTATACAATTTTAAAAATTAGTTTATTATTTTTATTTATATATGTTAAAACTATTATATTAATATCATCATTTTTATTATTAGATGATTGAAGCATTGAAGATTATCACATGATACTATTCAATTAAACTGAACTATTCTATTTACTAGTTTATGAAACTTTTCTAAAGATATTTATATTTATGAAATATATTTGAAATTTATCTTTGAATGAGATTAACTATGGTGGATTTTGTTGTATTTTTAGTAATATTTATATATTTAAATTTTTGCTCTTATATCATTTGCTTTATGCATATTATATTACTTATTTGAGATATTTCTTATTTAAATCCTTGTTCTTTTAATTTTTGATTTTATAGATCTAATACAGTATTATGATTCTTCTTGTAATAATTATGTCATTATGATGAAATCAAAAAATAAGAGCTCTAATGAGAAAGTAAGTATATAGTTATATGAGATTTTTTGAATGATTATTATTTTGAAATATTCATATTTCTTAATTGACTATCTTATTTTCTTATATTTGTATTTAGATACTTTTATTGTGAGTATGAATGAGCATACATTTATATTAACTGAAAAAGTAGTGGTGATTATTTAGATTCTTAATATAAGGTACATATGATCTCTTTTTTCGAATATCTTAGAGTTTTATGATTTGTTTCTTACTTTTAATGAAGCTTTAGATTATAGTTATTTCTTTTGTATGTAATAAATAATTATTGAAATTATATTTTTTTAATTAAATCTATCCTTTATAAGTATGTAATTATAATTTTTATTTTTAAATTCTTACTTACAATAAAATTTTATTTCTTACTTTTGATGAATGTTGCTGTAATTATAATTTTTTATTGAATATATCTTTTATGATTATATCATTATTGTCAATTTTTATTATTGAATTCTTGCTTTTAACAAAGTTTTTTGATTATGATTATGAGTTCTTATTTCAATTAATGCTTTTTAAAGTTACATTTCTAATTGAAACTTTTTTTATGATCATATCATTATTTTTGTTTTAATCATTTAATTTTGCTCAAATTTGATTAACATCCAAAATAGTATCCAATTTATATCAATATCTAGATAAAAAAAATATGGATATGCTTAATAACTTATTTATATTCGTATCCATTATAATACATATGGATATGCTTAATATCCGATTCGTATGTATATCTATTTTGAACAAATATGAACATCAATTTATCCATATCCATTTGTAAGAACCCAGCCTTGATTTTTAATTTTTTTGCATAAATTTTAAAGCAAACATCAAATACCAAAAAAAATTATTATTTGGAACCTCACATGACTGGTATGTAAGGCAAAGAAACGAACTCCTGATGGAGTCTGTTCCTTCTTCGCATTCCATCGAGAAGAGGACTCCTAGAGCTTGTCGGATCTTAATGAAAGTCTCAAGAATCAACCAATAAAAGGCCCCCAAATCCTCCTCTTAAGCATCATCTCCACATCTCTGATTTTTTGCTATTGAAACCTATAGTTTTTCTTGATTTTTTTGTGGAGTGGGCTCAGAGAACCACATCCGATTCGTCATCGGATCCCTTCCTATTGGCCTTGTCAGATCTAGATAGCTTCCTCTCCTTCCTTTTTTTTTTTTTTTTTGATCATCCCCTCATCATCGACACATGATTTGGGGGCCAACAAGCTGTCAGTTTTATTTAAAACAAGGCAATCTCTATTTTATTTTTGTTTTCGCTAACCAACCCCCCCCCCCAAAATACTGGCCATGGCCGTTGATGAGCCATAGCTTCGCTGCCGCAGGTGGCCAGCCCAAATCTTCCACCACCATACCTGGGAGACGAGGAGGGTGTCCCTTATTTTGGAGAAGAGAAGAAGAGAAAGGAGAGTTTCTCTCCCTTCTCTAGTTAGTTTGTTAATTGATTAAATTATTTATTTATTTATTTATTTATTTATTTATTTCTCTCTCTTTTAGATAGATTAGAAAAATTTTAGATGAAAAATTTCAAGGACTTATTTATTTTTTCTTAGATGAACCAGAGGATCCATGAGGAAAAGAATCTAGGAATTTCTTGGTGGACCTTAGCAAACCCCGATAGATGGTTCTAGACAGATAGTCCCTACATTATACATTTTATTTAATATAAATTTTAGATTTGTAAGAGAATAATTTTTGGGACAAAAAGATATTGGGCAGAGTTATTGGCACCTAGATCGTAAATCTAGTAAGTTCAATTTCATGACAGTAGAGATAAGAATTTTTTAACATTGTTCACCTATTTATATAAAAATTATTTGTGCATCAGTGATTTTGATTTATATGATTTTTGATAGTAATATACTATATACTTATATGCTAAGTATATGTGTGATTCTATGTGAAGTTATATATGACATATCATTAATCTTGACTTGGATAGATTTTGGCAATTATACGTATGAGTTTTATAAAAGAATATAATTTTGAATTACAATACCTGACGAGCTTGTAATTCAGTTAGTGACTGTATATGAGGTTGTGGTGTTCTGAGCTAACTATTTTATTAGTGCCTCACTATGAGCTTGAAATATGGTCATAGTAGTTCAAAATTGAGTACTTGTAGTCCTTTGGACTAATCACTTTATGAGTGCCCTGTCACGGACTTAAAACATAGTTATAATAATTCAGAGTTGAGTATTTGTAGTCCTTTGAACTAGCTACTTTTTAGATACCTACCATAAGCTTGAAATATGATTGTGGTAGTCCATGGGACTAGTAACTTTATTATCCTTTGCATGGATGATTGTGGTAGTCCATAGGACTAGCTTTTTTTTTTTTTTTACCTTATCACAGATTTAAAATATGATTATGGTAATTCAGAATCGAGCATCTTAATATGATCGGATCCGATGTATGTTGATTTGAGATAATTATATGATGTGACTTATTGCATAGAAAGATAGATTTACTATGCATGTTTTATGAATCGTCGTATCTTTTGATATGTGATTTATATGACTAACAATTATTGATACTTTTTCATTTATTATTATTATATTGGTGTTGGTATATGAGAATTCTTATTAGACCGTAAAGCTCACAATCCTCTTCTTCTCTTTTTTTAAAGATACAGGATGCCTGCACTTGATTAAGGTTGGGGTTCTAATTTGAAAGAATTGATTAGATGAAACATCACCAATATCAATTGGATCATCGAGTTTTATAAAATATATAAGATTTGATATTGTTAATGTGGAGTTATTTGTTATGAATTGAGAACAATAATATTCATAGGATATTGAGATTGCAATGAATTTTATAGGTCTTGCATATTATTTAGGACTTATGCTAGTGAGTATGTGGTCATTGCATACTTGATCTGGATGTTAAATTCGGAGTGTGACAGCTTGCATGTTTATTTGTCAGTGATGAGTTCTCTTGGTTCGTTCATCTCAGGTTAGAGCCTATGGTGACAGTTGGCTTTGTGTTCTTGGGGCCGTTAGATTATGATGAGACCTGTGGATCATTGTTTGCAGATGCTTGTTTCAGTCCTCCCTATCTTCTTCTCTTTCCTCTTTCTTTTCCCCGTTTTGGCTAGGTTCCTGACCCTCATGATATCTATTTTCTCATGATCCTAATGAATAGCCAGTGAAACATGTCATCGTTTCCCTACCTAAAAACCAAACCAAAAAGAGAAAAAAAAAAAAAATGAAAGGAAAAGGAGGAGGAAGAAGAAATTAAAGAAGCTTCCAGTCCCTTGACAAGGACCTAAAGGAATAATCAATTGCATGCAACGATCATCTGCTAAAGCTTAGCCTAAGCAACAGAAACCCTCTGCTGTTGCCTCGTACGTCATGTTCTCATGGAATTGAATCCTGTTTGTTTCCTAGGATTTTCAAAACTTGCAACAGTGGAACTGTCAAAAGTGTGTTTATGATCCTGAAAGAATAATGAAACTAGTAGCGGTTATTGAAGTTAAGCCTACTAGAAAAGAATTTTAGGACTTTGTTCTTGGATTTAAAATAGCAACAATGGATATAGCTATCTTTCACTAACGAAGTCTGAGAGGCAAATTACATTGTATACAGAAGAATCAATCTCTTAATACATTATCCAAATATCATGATAATAATATTTTATCTTTTCTGGAAAAAAAATGTCATGATAATAATGATCAACTGGATGACATCTTAATGGCACAAATTATGTTTACTGTAAAACAAAATAGGTAGCAAAATAACCTCTATTAAAAATTCTTTTAAGAGCTCTAACTAATAGTAAGTATTGCAATTCCTGACATAAACAGAACTGCAAGTATAGTAAGCAATGGTTGAATTTGATGGAAGAAGATAGGGTTTTGCTATGATGTTTCAAAGAATATATTTAGTCCTTTTATTATTTGTGTGTTTCTGACCGTTGGATTAAAGATGAATCATTTGGATTTTAAACAACTAAAGTACTCCCATATATAGGGGTGTAGTAAATATTTTAAAGATTAGAGATACTTTAACATTGAATTGATAGCAACTTTTATTTATTATTTTTTTTCAAAATACGTTCTCCGACCAGTGAAGGGGTGATCGCGAGCGGAGGACTCGTGGGCATACGAGAGGATAGAAGAGCCACAAGTGGCGGGGGACGGCGTAGACCGAAGGCGCAGGTGGTGACTGCAGGTGGACGTCGTTGACAGAGGATCCACAGGCATGCAAGGGGGCGGAAAAGCCTCGAGTGGCGGTGGGCGGCGTGGATCAAGGGTGCGGGGTGTGACCACAGGCGAGCGGGAGGGTGGATGACTTGAGGGTGGCCGTAGGTAGGCAAGGGCCAAGGCGGACGACCCACGGAGGGTGGGGGGCGAGTGGGGGTGTGGACGACTTGTGGGTGGCCGTGGGGAGGGAGGGATGTGACCGCGGGTGGCCACGAGGAGGAGGCGCCACAGGGGGCGACCGCAAGCGGGTGAGGGGGCCGACGACCCAAAGGCGGCTGCGAGGGTGGGGTGGGGGGGGGGGCGGACGCCCCGCGGGTGGCCATGGTGGGTGTGGTGGCGGGAGATCGTGGTGCGGACAAGTGGCTGGCACCGGATTGGGGGGGTTGACTGTCGATAGAGGACTTGTAGGCAGGGGCAGACGAGCAACCACGATGGCACTAGAAAGTGAGGGTGGGCATGGAGAAGTAAAGGGAGGGGAACCGGCAGAGGAGTCGTACAGAGAGAAGGAAAAAAAATTATTATTTTTAAAAAAGATAAAATATATAAAATCATAATGTATAATATCTATATTATTTTTTATAATAAAATATCATACAATAGTACCATAATAAAACACAAGAAAATAACTTTTTTCATATATTATTTGCATAGGATGTAATTAGTAAGGATTTATAATAGAAAAGTTTGCAAAGAGTATAACAATCGCTCTGGATGCCTCAGAAAAAAAAAAAAAAACATGCTACTGTTCACAAACTACCTGAAAGTAGATATGTGTCAAGAGTTGTCAATCTATCTAAAAGATTAGTTGAAAAATATTATTTAAATATTAAAATAAAAACTAACAAATGTTTAGACGTATATCTTAAGTTTTTGTGAGAAAGCAGCATTTCTGGTTACACACAACCTAATAGGGCCAAGAATTCGTCCAGAACGTTTTAGTGTTGGGAGTTCATCAAAGAAGAGCAGAAAGCTACCGATCTAAGATAAACCGTACAAGCAAACATCAGAAGCATGCAGCAATAACAAAAACACTGCATCTTCCACTCTCCAAAAAAGAAAAAAAAGAAAGGAAAAGAAAAAACATGTCTAGAAATTAGAATGGAAAAATATTGAAGAAAACGAACATGGAAATGACTGATCACTTGCCGACCCGCTAGCTTAGGCTGAAGAAAACTAGCTAAACCTCGTTGTAGGCCCGAAGAACTTTTAAATCACGAGACATTTCAGATAGCAATAGCCATCAGATCGGACCAAATATGAATTAGGAAGGATATAGAACAGATTTAAAAATTATTAATCTGAATCCTATTTATTTATTAAATAAGTCAAAAATTCAAATCTAAATCTAATCATTATATTAAATAGATAATCTAATCCAATCTTTAACAATTTAAATCAAGTTAAATGGGTTACATTGCATAGTTAAGTATTATCATTCCTAATTTTAGATAAACGTAGCACAATGACAGCTTAGAATTTGATATGTCCATTATTCAAAATGCTGAAAAATGTAGACTGCAAGCTGGGACTTGGCATTTTATTGTGCTGCGGCGACGCCGTGCCGCGCCTGGTCGGTCAAATGAATGGTTGGTTAAGAAGTCGTACAGGACTTTTTCTCGCGTTAACATCCGGATACGAAGCAAAGTAGCAAACCAGATGAAAAGAGCATGAAAGCATCACAGGTTCATAGTCTGCCATCACATTGAGCAATAAACTTGCAGCAAACATGAAATTGCTTAAATTGCTCTCTCTCTATATATATAAAAAATTTTGAAATTTATGTTCAACTTAAATTTGAATTTTAATTTCTCATAATTTGTGTTGGGTATAAAATACCCTCCAGTCGAAGTTCGTGACGAGAGTGACCCTCCGAGGATCCAACTGACTTTCGACCTCTGGCAACGTCTCTTTAAACCTCCCAGGCAGCCGAGCCTCCGCCACACTCCCAAGCTTCGTCGACGGACAGGATCCCGCCAGCGTCGACCAGATTCTTCGCAACGTCCGGACTCCTACGGGAGCCGGACCTCGCCCCCGACTCCAACTGCAGGCAGACTTCGTCCGAACTCCTACGGGAGCCGGACTCCGCCCACGACTCCAGCTGCAGGTAAACTTCGTCCGGACTCCTACGGGAGCCGAATTTCGCCTCTGACTTTAATTGCAGGCGGACTTTGTCCGGACTCCTACGGGAGCCAGACCTCGCCCACGACTTCACCTGCAGACCCCGCCCGGGCTCCTACGGGAGCCGGACTCCGCCCACGACTTCACCTGCAGACCCCGTCCGGACTCCTACGGGAGCCGGACTCCGCCCACGACTTCACCTGCAGACCCCGCCCGGACTCCTATGGGAGCCGGACCTCGCCCATGACTTCACCTGCAGACCCCGTCCGGGCTCCTACGGGAGCCAGACTCCGCCCACGACTCCAGCTGCAGGTAAACTTTGTCCGGACTCCTACGGGAGCCGGACTTCGCCCCTGACTCTAATTGCAGGTAGACTTCGCCTAGACTCCTACGGGAGCCAAACCTCGTCTCCGACTCCGGCCGCGAGAAGACTCCGCCCGGACTCCTACGGGAGCCGAGCTTCGTCCCTGACTTCGACCGCTGGTAAACTTCATACGAACTCCTACGGGAGCCGGACTTTGCCCCTGACTTTAATTGCAGGTGGACTACATCCGGACTCCTACGGGAGCCAGACTTCGCCCCTAACTCTAATTGCAGGTAGACTTCGCCTAGACTCCTATGGGAGCCAGACCTCGTCTCCGACTCCGGCTGCGAGAAGACTCCGCCCGGACTCCTACGGGAGTCGGGCTTCGTCTCCGACTTCGACCGCTGGTAAACTTCATCCGGACTCCTACGGGAGCCGGATTTCGTCCCTGACTTTAATTGCAGGTGGACTTCATCCGGACTCCTACGGGAGCCGAACTTCGCTCCCAGCTTCAACCACGAGAAGACTCTGCCCGGACTCCTACGGGAGCCGGGCTTCGTCCCCAACTTCGACCGTGGTAAACTTCATCCGGACTCCTACGGGAGCCAGATTTCGTCTCCGACCTCAATTGCAGGTAGACTCCGCCCGGACTCCTACGGGAGCCAGACCTCGTTTCCGACTCTGGCAACGGGAAGACTCCGCCTGGACTCCTACGGGAGCCGGGCTCCGTCCTCGACCCCGATTGCTGGTAAACTCTGTCCGGACTCCTAAGGGAGCCGGACTTCACCCCTGACTGTGATTGCAGGTAGATTTTGCCTAGACTCCTACGGGAGCCAGACCTCGTCTCCGACTCCGGCTACGGGAAGACTCCGCCCGGACTCCTACGGGAGTCGGGCTCCGTCCTCGACCCCGATTGCTGGTAAACTTTGTCCGGACTCCTAAGGGAGCCGGACTTCACCCCTGACTGTGATTGCAGGTAGATTTCGCCTAGACTCCTACGGGAGCCAGACCTCGTCTCCGACTCCGACCGCGAGAAGACTCCGTCCGGACTCCTACGGGAGCCGGGCTTAGTCTCCGACTTCGACTGCTGGTAAACTTCATCCGGACTCCTACGGGAGCTGGACTTCGCCCCTGACTTTAATTGCAGGTGGACTTCATCCGGACTCCTACCGGAGCCGGACTTCGCTGCCAGCTTCAACCGCGAGAAGACTCCACCCGGACTCCTACGGGAGTCGGGCTTCATCCCCGACTTCGACCGCTGGTAAACTTCATCCGGACTCCTACGGGAGCCGGATTTCGTCCCCGACCTCAATTGCAGGTAGACTCCGCCCGGATTCCTACGGGAGCCGGGCTTCGCCCACGACTCCAATTGCAGGCAGACTCCTCCCGGACTCCTACGGGAGTCGGACCTCGTCTCCGCCTCCAGCTGCGGGAAGACTCCGTCCGGACTCCCACGGGAGCCGGACCTCGCCTCCGACTTTGACTGAAGGAAGACTCCATCCGGACTCCCATGAGAGCCAGACTCCGAGCTCCTCTCAGACGGGGGGCTAGCCACCTCTCTCCGTCAGACACTCCGACCGACAAGCCTGGACCCCCTGGCAGGCCGCAGCAACAGCCACGACTCTGCTCCACCTCCTGCGACAGATTCCGCGCGGATCCATCACTCCCTGGCAGGCCGCGGTAATGGCCACAGCACTGCTCTACTTTCTGTGACGGATTCCATGCGGCTCCATCGCTCCCTAGCAGGCCACAATAATGGCCACGATCCTGCTCCACTTCCTGCGATGGATACCGCGCGATTCTTCCATCCTCTGGCAAGTCGCGACAACGGACGCCGCTCCACTCCCCGCGGCAGACTCCACGTGGCACGCCCCGGTGATAGCCACGGGTCCACTCCACTACCCTTCACCACAAACTCCTCCTGACCATGGGCAGCCCACTGCCAGACGGTTACAAACATCATTATCAGTCTGTTGCTCCCTCCGCCTATAAAAGGAGGACCCCAGATGTGTTATTCCCTAAGCTCTATTTTCTATCCCAAAACTCTACTAAAATTTTTGTTCGAGCACTCCATTCTTGTTGAGGCAGAGAACTGACTTGAGCGTCGGAGGGTCTTGCCGGAGCAACCCCACCTCCAGTTTAGACTTCTTTTGCAGGTCCCGACGGTGACTGCGACTCCCTCGACTCCAGCTTCTCCGACGCAAGTGGATTTTTGCACCAACAGGATTGGCGCTAGAGGAAGGGCCTGAACCTTCGCAGTACCCTTGTTCTTAAAGGAGCGCTGAACGGGATTGCCCCCGGGCATCTTTTCCGACGCCCTCTCCTCCTTCCTCCACTTGGTCTTTGCCCGATGCCTCCCCGCAAGGCATCCACACGGCGATCCACGACTTTCGCGGTCAGATCTCAGGCTCCAGCCTCACCTCCAGTCTCCCAGCCTCTACCTCCTCCTCCGGCAACGGCGATTGGCACGGAGCAATTCGACCTACTGGCGCAGCAGGTCAAAGGCCTCACTGAAGCTGTGCAGGCCATGCAACAGCAGCAGCAGCCGCAGGCATCAATGCGTCTGGAAAGAGTGTCACCGGAACGTCAGAATCCGACGACGGGGTGGGCCACTTGGGCCGGCCGCCCCGTCTTTCCTGGGGAGATGAACCCGAGGGTGGAGAGCCCTCAATTAGACCACGACTCCACCCTTGGGAGATCTCTTCCCCCATTCTGTCAGAGGACCCTCGAGATCCGTAGTTGCGAGGATTTTCTGGATCGGAGGCTCCAGGAAATGAACCGGTGGATCGAAGAACTCCGCCACGCTCCTCTCACTTATGGTGAGGATATTTGTACTGACCCCTCCTTTTTCTCAAATGATCATGCAGGAACCGATCCCACCAAACTTCAAGCTCCCCCAGTTTGAAAGCTACGACGGGACTTTGGACCCGGTCGATCATCTAGAGGCCTTCCGGATGATGATGCTGCTTCATGGCATGTCCGACGCCATTCTGTGCCGAGCATTCCCATCCACCTTGAAGGGAGCGGCGAGAAACTGGTACTCGGCGCTGAAGCCGGGTACCATCTTTTTCTTCGATCAGATGAGCCACCAATTTGTGGCCCATTTCGTCAGCAGTCGGCACCCCCGGAAGGGTTCGGAGTCCCTCATCAATATCAAGCAGAGGGAGGGGGAGTCCATTCGGGTCTACATCAACCGTTTTAATGTCGCAGCGCTGGAGGTCCGAAATTTGGACCAATCGGTAGCAATGGCCGCTCTGAAGGGTGGCCTTCAGAAGAATGACCTTTTGTTCTCCCTGGAGAAGAAGTACCCCAGGAATTTTGCTGATTTGTTGGCTCGAGCTGAAGGGTACGTCCGAACAAAAGAAGCCTTCAAAATGAAGGATGAGGAGACCGTGAGAGAGCGGCAGGCGGGAGACTCGAGTAAGCCCACAGTCAAAGAAGGATCGAGAGAAGCTTGGCCACATTCTCGAACCCCTCCTGGGCACAAGCGTGTCCATACTCCTCCCCGGGCACATAGGCAGAGAAGTCCGGATCGCGAGATTCGCGGGGTTCTCCACCGGGAAAATTCCGCAACTACGCCCCCCTCAATGCCTCGAAGACCCAGGTACTGATGGAGGTCAGGGAGCAGCTCCCTAGGCCAGAAAGGATGCGCACACACCCCGGGAAGCGCAACCCCAACAAGTTCTGTCTCTACCATCGCGACCACGGTCACGACACGGAGGAATGCATCCAGCTCCGAGACGAGATCGAGGAACTCATCCGGTGAGGTCGACTCGATAGGTTCATTCGGCGCCGGCCTGAGGGTAGAGAAGATCGGTCAAGGGCCCTGCCGCAACCTGAACCGCCAAGGAGGGAGGAGCAGCCCGGAGATTGGCCTCCGATCGGGACCATCGACTCCATCACCGGAGGGCCTCAAGGAGGAGCAGACCTTCCATGACCATGGAACTCAAGAAATCTGTAAATGTACTGCTCACGACTTTGCTTTGAATCAAAATTTCTTTCGACTTTGCATGTCTTTCCCTTTTGGCATGGATTTGTTACGATTGGAGACGACCCCTTCAAATAATTAAAACAAGGTCATGTTAGGAACAGGAGGAGAACCTCGTCCTAACATGAGCAAAATGAAAGTCCAATTATTCTAAGATCGGACCGGGGGAGAGGCCCATATAACGGCCCTTGAGTGCCCCCATGGTCATGTTAGGAACAGGATGAGAACCTCGTCCTAACATGAGCAAAATGAAAGTCCGATTATTCTAAGATCGGACCGGGGGAGACGCCCATATAACGGCCCTTGAGTGCCCCCATGGTCATGTTAGGAATAGGATGAGAACCTCGTCCTAACATGAGCAAAATGAAAGTCCGATTATTTTAAGATCGGATCGGGGGAGAGGCCCATATAACGGTTCTTGAGTGCCCCCAGGGCCACGTTAGGCACAGGAGGAGAACCTCACCCTAACTTAGGCAAAGTCAAAGGCCCGATTCTTTTAGACCGGATGGGGGGAGAGGCCCTACAACGTCTTTATGCGCCCCCATAGCCATGTTAGGGACAGGAGGAGAACCTCGCCCTAACACGAGCAAAGTCAAAGGCTCGGTTCTTTTAGATCGGATGGGGGGAGAGGTCCTACAACGCCCTTATGCGCCCCCACAGCCATATTAGGGACAGGAGGAGAACCTCGCCCTAACATGAGCAAAGTCAAAGGCCCGGTTCTTTTAGACTGGATGGGGGGAGAGGCCCTACAACGTCCTTATGCGCCCCCACAGCCATGTTAGGGACAGGAGGAGAACCTCGCCCTAACATGAACAAAGTCAAAAGTCCGGTTCTCTTAGACCGGATGGGGGGAGAGGCCGAACAGCGCCCACATGCGCCCCCACAGCCATGTTAGGGACAGGAGGAGAACCTCGCCCTAACATGAGCAAAGTCGAAGGCCCGATTCTTTTAGATCGGGTGGGAGGAGAGGCCCTTGTAACAACCCTTATGTGCCCCCACAGCTCCGTTGGGAATAAGATGAGAACCTCATCCTAACCTGAGCTGGGATCGACTACATCAAGAACAGAAGGAGAACCTCATCCCGACGATGATAAAAACTCGGTCGCCCAACAAAATTGGATAAAGAGAAAAGTCCCCTCAATGGCACCTCTACACTTCTACGCGACCCCATAAAAAGCAAGGGGAGGACCCTCGCTCGGAAAAGAGGAGGAAAGTTAAAAAGAAAAGCGACGAATTGCATCGGCTACAGATGAAAAATAAACCACACCAAAGACCTAGGGAGCCTCGTCTCAACAAAGACGGGAAGGCTCTCGACACAGGTCAGAAAAATAATGACCCCTTCGAGGTAATGCGGAGTTCGGACCATCGAGCTCGAGTCTACGGCCATGGATGACAAGAAAAGCAAATCAGCGTGGTGACGACTGGGCACCTCCAAACGACGTCAACGTCGGACAAGTCAAAAGACAAAAGAAGTTCGGCGGGCGACAATTTAATACAATACGTGGGCGAGGTAACACAAAATTCCTTTTTCATTCCATTTGCGAAATATACACCACGAAGCCTAGAGGGCCAAAGGAAGAAAGGCAAGACCACAAGAACAAAACAAAACAATAAAAGAGAAAATGTATGCATGGAAAGATGGAAGGCTAAAAAGAGCCCTAGGAAAGCTTGATTTATGTCACAAATTGACATAAAAAGTATCAATTAATATCTAAATTATCTAACTTTATTAAGAAATTGATACTTGTTATTATATTTTGTAGAAGAAGAGATCATCAATAGAAAGAACAAGGAAAGAGGATTCCAACGGCGCAAATTTTATACAAAACGGAGTTAAATTGACCCAGGAATTGAAGAATGAAGAAAGAAGACTCAATTGGGTCAAACCCGAGTCAAATCAGATCAAAATTGATCAAAAATCAACTGATTTGGTGATCTGGTTAGCCGTCTGGTCCATAGCAACAGGCGCATGGACCATGGACCCATCGGCGCACCATAAACCCCCTTAACAACCCTCTAAAACCTCTTAGTCCCACATCTAAAGTTTTGAAAACCTTATAACCCTCAAATGCCTATAAAAAGCCCCCAAAGACCCTTGTTTTATGTATTCTTCCTTCCGATCAAGCTTGTAACCCTACCCAGGTACTGATGGAGGTCAGGGAGCAGCTCCCTAGGCCAGAAAGGATGCGCACACACCCCGGGAAGCGCAACCCCAACAAGTTCTGTCTCTACCATCGCGACCACGGTCACGACACGGAGGAATGCATCCAGCTCCGAGACGAGATCGAGGAACTCATCCGGTGAGGTCGACTCGATAGGTTCATTCGGCGCCGGCCTGAGGGTAGAGAAGATCGGTCAAGGGCCCTGCCGCAACCTGAACCGCCAAGGAGGGAGGAGCAGCCCGGAGATTGGCCTCCGATCGGGACCATCGACTCCATCACCGGAGGGCCTCAAGGAGGAGCAGACCTTCCATGACCATGGAACTCAAGAAATCTGTAAATGTACTGCTCACGACTTTGCTTTGAATCAAAATTTCTTTCGACTTTGCATGTCTTTCCCTTTTGGCATGGATTTGTTACGATTGGAGACGACCCCTTCAAATAATTAAAACAAGGTCATGTTAGGAACAGGAGGAGAACCTCGTCCTAACATGAGCAAAATGAAAGTCCAATTATTCTAAGATCGGACCGGGGGAGAGGCCCATATAACGGCCCTTGAGTGCCCCCATGGTCATGTTAGGAACAGGATGAGAACCTCGTCCTAACATGAGCAAAATGAAAGTCCGATTATTCTAAGATCGGACCGGGGGAGACGCCCATATAACGGCCCTTGAGTGCCCCCATGGTCATGTTAGGAATAGGATGAGAACCTCGTCCTAACATGAGCAAAATGAAAGTCCGATTATTTTAAGATCGGATCGGGGGAGAGGCCCATATAACGGTTCTTGAGTGCCCCCAGGGCCACGTTAGGCACAGGAGGAGAACCTCACCCTAACTTAGGCAAAGTCAAAGGCCCGATTCTTTTAGACCGGATGGGGGGAGAGGCCCTACAACGTCTTTATGCGCCCCCATAGCCATGTTAGGGACAGGAGGAGAACCTCGCCCTAACACGAGCAAAGTCAAAGGCTCGGTTCTTTTAGATCGGATGGGGGGAGAGGCCCTACAACGCCCTTATGCGCCCCCACAGCCATATTAGGGACAGGAGGAGAACCTCGCCCTAACATGAGCAAAGTCAAAGGCCCGGTTCTTTTAGACTGGATGGGGGGAGAGGCCCTACAACGTCCTTATGCGCCTCCACAGCCATGTTAGGGACAGGAGGAGAACCTCGCCCTAACATGAACAAAGTCAAAAGTCCGGTTCTCTTAGACCGGATGGGGGGAGAGGCCGAACAGCGCCCACATGCGCCCCCACAGCCATGTTAGGGACAGGAGGAGAACCTCGCCCTAACATGAGCAAAGTCGAAGGCCCGATTCTTTTAGATCGGGTGGGAGGAGAGGCCCTTGTAACAACCCTTATGTGCCCCCACAGCTCCGTTGGGAATAAGATGAGAACCTCATCCTAACCTGAGCTGGGATCGACTACATCAAGAACAGAAGGAGAACCTCATCCCGACGATGATAAAAACTCGATCGCCCAACAAAATTGGATAAAGAGAAAAGTCCCCTCAATGGCACCTCTACACTTCTACGCGACCCCATAAAAAGCAAGGGGAGGACCCTCGCTCGGAAAAGAGGAGGAAAGTTAAAAAGAAAAGCGACGAATTGCATCGGCTACAGATGAAAAATAAACCACACCAAAGACCTAGGGAGCCTCGTCTCAACAAAGACGGGAAGGCTCTCGACACAGGTCAGAAAAATAATGACCCCTTCGAGGTAATGCGGAGTTCGGACCATCGAGCTCGAGTCTACGGCCATGGATGACAAGAAAAGCAAATCAGCGTGGTGACGACTGGGCACCTCCAAACGACGTCAACGTCGGACAAGTCAAAAGACAAAAGAAGTTCGGCGGGCGACAATTTAATACAATACGTGGGCGAGGTAACACAAAATTCCTTTTTCATTCCATTTGCGAAATATACACCACGAAGCCTAGAGGGCCAAAGGAAGAAAGGCAAGACCACAAGAACAAAACAAAACAATAAAAGAGAAAATGTATGCATGGAAAGATGGAAGGCTAAAAAGAGCCCTAGGAAAGCTTGATTTATGTCACAAATTGACATAAAAAGTATCAATTAATATCTAAATTATCTAACTTTATTAAGAAATTGATACTTGTTATTATATTTTGTAGAAGAAGAGATCATCAATAGAAAGAACAAGGAAAGAGGATTCTAACGGCGCAAATTTTATACAAAACGGAGTTAAATTGACCCAGGAATTGAAGAATGAAGAAAGAAGACTCAATTGGGTCAAACCCGAGTCAAATCAGATCAAAATTGATCAAAAATCAACTGATTTGGTGATCTGGTTAGCCGTCTGGTCCATAGCAACAGGCGCATGGACCATGGACCCATCGGCGCACCATAAACCCCCTTAACAACCCTCTAAAACCTCTTAGTCCCACATCTAAAGTTTTGAAAACCTTATAACCCTCAAATGCCTATAAAAAGCCCCCAAAGACCCTTGTTTTATGTATTCTTCCTTCCGATCAAGCTTGTAACCCTAGATAGTGGGGTTTTTAGCTCTCTTCTCAAGCCTCGAGCTTTGAGATTTTTGTAATAAATTTTTTTTTATATAAAATCTTATTTTTATGCAATTTCATCTCTTTACATTATACAATTTATTTTTCTTGCAATTAGGATAGTTTAATTTATGCAATTTAATTTTATGCAATTAGGTTAGTTTAAATTATGCAGTTTAAATTTATGTAATTAGGATAGTTTAATTTATGAAATTAGGGTAGTTTATTTTTCTGCATTTAAATTTTGCAAGTAGATTTAGATCAAGTCTAGCTAAGCATCCCTTCTAGGGTTTGCGATGAAGCTAGATCATGAGTAGGGATTTTACATAGGGTTCTTTCTTTTTCTTAGGGTTTCTTTTTCTTCCTCTTTTGCCAAGAATTTTTGATGAACTACAGTTGGGTCAGAGTCCCTTCATAGTTTATGCTTGATTCAGTGCATAGGAGGAGAAAATCCTAAGGGATCCTAGTTACTACTCCCCTGTAAAGAATCTTGATGGGTTATCGTTGGGCCTTAGTCCCTTCATAATCTATGCTTGGGAAAGACAAGAGGAGTAGTCGTTAGGATCAATAAGAAAAATTATAGGTAGAATTCCATAATCTAGATCTAGTGGATTCAAAAACCCTAGATCCTTAGTCTTATTGTCTTTAGCAAACAACTTTCGACTTTCGATTTTTGTTAAAGCTCGCTTGAGCATAGATTTAAAAATCATTTTTAAATCAAGTCTCTGTGGGATCGACCCGTACTTGTTGGTCGTGCTACTCTGCACACCGTGCGTTTGCGGTTTTATTTACAAATTTTAAGATTTGCACATCAAGTTTTTGGCGCCGTTGTCGGGGATTTGGCGTTTTAAATTATTTTCAAATATTTGTTCTTCGTGCTTTATAACTCTCTTTTTTTTTTCTTTAGGTTTCTATATTTAGTTGGTGATTGCTGGAAAACTCAGGTACGCTTCTAATTTCTCTTTTATTATTTTTAGTTAATTACTTTTGCTTTTAGACCTAATCATTTGAATTTACTTAATCACAAAAAAAATATATATATATAAAACAAAACAAAAGACATTTCATAATCGTGAAGTAAAATATCAAAATAAAAAAAAAATTCTAAATTAAAATCTTTTGCATTCTTGGTCATCTTGTTTATTTGCATTTGTATTTTCATAATTAATCTAAGGGCATCAACCCATTAACAAGATAAGGCGGAGATTTCATTACCCTTCCTTAGCCCAAAAACCATCTCCATCATATTGCATTACCTAGACCTTTAATCTTAAAATCAATTAGACGTCAACCTTAAGAAATTCGAGCTTAATAGGACAAGGAACCCTAAGAGTTCTACCAAGTTTGAGTTGTTTGATTAGTTGGTGTCTAGGCAAGTCCCTGAGGGTGGTTTGTTAAATTGGTTCAGTTGCTGGCCTGGCCAACTCGTTTGGTGTCTAGAAAGACAACGATGAGTGAATCTCCCACCTCTTATACTTACCTGGCTAACTAGTTGATCAATCTCCACTTGGAAGGCTTGAAAGGTCATCTTGGAACAGTTAGGAGCTGTCTAGATTTAGGTTAACCCTAGGATAGATTGAGTTTAATTTATTGATTCACTTGTTTGAAAAAAAAAAAAATTAAATTTAAATTAATTTGATTACTTTTCTTTAGATTTAGGACTCCTTAGGATCTTCTCTTTAGAACTTTTTCTCTTTTCTTTCTTTTCCTTATACATAAAAATTTTATAAAAAAAAAAAAAATTATATAAACATCGAGAACCGTACACCTCGTATGTGGAGAAGAGTATCGGGTCGTCTAGTTAGAATTGAGTCAATTCCTGTTGTTCCAATGGCTGAACCAATCCAACCCATGACCCTTAAGGATTTGTGTTATCCAGTTGGCTCCATCCAACCATCTTGTATCAGGTTGCCACAATCCACAGCTAACAATTTTGAAATCAAATCTCAAATCATAAATATGCTTCCAAAATTCACAGGATTAGAGGATACTTATATATTTATTAGAGAATTTGAGGAGGTATGTGCAACCATGAAACTGCAATTAACAGAGGATGAGGTCAAACTTAGATTAATCAACTTTGCCCTTAAGGACAATGCTAAGAAGTGGCTTTATAGTCTGCCAAACTATTCTGTCACTACCTGGGAGGGCTTTGTGAGAACATTTTTAAAAAAATATTTTTTCCATCATAAAACAGCTAGGATTAGGAATGAAATAAATCAATTTTACCAACTAGCTGGTGAATCATTTTGGAAGTACTTTGATAGTTTCAAGAATCTTTTGACCCAATGCCCACACCATGGAATAGAAACTTGGAGACTATGCCAGATCATCTATGAGGGGTTAGATTCAAACTCAAGAACCATGCTAGAGTCCATATGCCAAGGCCAATTTATGGACAAAGAAACTACTGAAGCTTGGCAATTCTTAGAAGACCTAGTCGAGAAAAATTTACAGTGGGAAACAACTAGGGAACCTGATAAAGCTACACCTTCAAGAGGAGGAATGCATCAAATTCAACCAACCCTAGCATCAGAGGCCAAGATTGCAACCTTAACACGTAGATTGGAAGCCTTAGAATTATAGAGACCAGTCAATGTAAATCAAATATCTGCACCCATGTGTAAAGGGTGCAATGCACCAGACCATGTCTTAGAAGAATGTTCCTACTCGAATGAGTGTGCACAGGTGAATGCCACCTATCAAGGACCATTGAACAATCCTTATGCACCCACATATAACCCAGGTTGGAGGAATCACCCGAATTTCTCATGGTCCCAGAATCATAATGTAGGTAATCCAAATTTCAATCAGCAAAATCTAAGGTCCAACCCAGTGATGAACAACCCGCCAGGCTTCCATGATAATGACAAGAAAATTACCTCTTTAGAGAAAAGCCTAGAAGCCATGATGAAAACACATACCAGCTTTATGCAAACCACGGGTCAACTCATAAATAATAACACCCAAGCTATAGCCCGTCTGGAAATGCAAGTAAGTCAGCTGGCTTCGACCATTAGTGAACGAGAACATGGTAGGTTACCTAGCCAACATGAGCCAAATCCTAGGAACCAAAATGGTCCACGACCCCAACAAGGAAACCAAGTTAATGGTGTAAATGCCATTCATACCTTAAGATCAGGAAAACAAATAGACAATAAGGTAGTTGCACTTGATGATATAGATGACTCATCTGCCGAGTCACCTTCTAAAACTACTACCTTTCAACCTCAAGCACCAGAAACTGAAAATTCACCTAGTCCAGTACTTAAAAGTCCTAGAGCTCCTTTTCCAAACAGACTGAAATCTAATAAATCTGAATATTTAGATAAAATTTTAGAGGTATTTAAACAAGTCCAAGTTAATATTCCTCTTTTAGATATAATCCATCAAGTTCCAACTTATGCCAAATTTTTAAAAGATCTTTGCACTAGGAAAAGGACCACTAATGTATCAAAGAAAGCATTTTTGGCTGCAAGTGTCAGTTCATACCTATCTAGCCATGTGCCAATTAAATATAAGGACCCTGGAGCTCCAACAATTTCTTGTGTTATTGGAGAAATCAATATAAAAAAGGCCTTGCTAGATCTAGGAGCTAGTGTGAATATCCTTCCATATTCGGTGTATGAACAACTAGGATTAAAAAAACTTCAACCTACTGGGATCACATTACAGTTAGCCGATAGATCTCTCAGGATCCCTAAGGGAATGGTCGAGGATGTTCTGATAAAGGTTGAAAATTTTATTTTCCCTGTAGATTTTATTATTTTAGAGACTGAGCCAGTTGCGAATCCTAAAGGACATATACCTGTCATTTTAGGAAGACCATTCTTAGCTACGGCCAATGCTGAAATCAATTGTCGAAATGGTCTAATGAAGTTATCTTTTGGGAATATGACCATTGAGCTTAATATTTTTAACTTAGAACAGGAATCCTCTTCTCATGCTGATGTCAATGTAGTCCAAGATGGTATTTATGAATCCATTGATATTAGTGATGATGAAGTCGACCTAGAGTCTAACCCCTGGTTAATCCATGAGTCTGAGGATGTCAATGAAATACTTAAAGAAAATCAGATTAATCAGGAATCGACACTTCCTACTGAACCAATCATTGAGATGGTGAAATCATCACCTAAACCATCGATAGAGGAAGCACCCATTTTAGAACTGAAATCCCTCCCAGAACATCTCAAGTATGCATATCTAGGATCCAAAGAAACTTTGCCTGTAATTATTGCATCAGACCTAGATCCCAAGCAAAAGGAGGAGTTAGTGTCAGTTCTAAAAGCAAATCAAGAAGCAATAGGTTGGACCATAGCAGATATCAAAGGAATAAGCCCTTCTATAGTTCAACATAGAATATACTTAGAGGAAGAGGCTAAACCAACAAGAGAAGCCCAAAGAAGGCTTAATCCAGCTATGAAGGATGTAGTTAAAAAGGAGATTCTGAAACTCCTAGATAATGAAATAATTTATCCTATTTCTAATAGCTCTTGGGTAAGCCCAGTTCAAGTAGTACCCAAGAAATCTGGGGTAACAGTGGTCCAAAATGATGCAAACGAACTTATCCCAACTAGGACCTAAACGGGATGGAGGGTCTGTATAGACTATAGAAAGTTGAATGCTGCGACAAGGAAAGATCACTTTCCTTTGCCATTTATTGATCAAATGTTGGAAAGACTAGTCGGACAAGAGTTTTACTGTTTTCTTGATGGATACTCCGGTTACAACCAGATCCCCATAGCCGCTGAAGATCAAGAAAAGACTACATTCACCTGTCCATTTGGTACTTTTGCCTATAGACGAATGTCCTTTGGACTATGTAATGCACCGGCAACCTTCCAGAGATGCATGATCAGCATGTTTTTAGATATGATAGAACGATTTCTAAAAATTTTTATGGATGACTTTTCTGTTTTTGGCCTAACCTTCTCCGAGTGTCTGAATCACCTGCAATTAGTTCTAGAACGATGTAAGGAGAAGCACCTAGTTCTCAACTAGGAAAAATATCAGCTTATGGTCAAACAAGGAATAGTTCTTGGCCATGTCATTTATAAAAAGGGGATTGAAGTGGACAAGGCCAAAATAGATCTAATTGCAAGTCTTCCACCACCTAAATCTGTGAAAGAAATACGTTCATTTTTAGGTCATGCTGGATTCTATAGAAGGTTTATTGCCAACTTTAGCAAAGTAGCACGTCCACTGACTAATCTTTTGGCAAAGGATACCAAATTTGAATTTACTCATGAGTGCTTGGAATCCTTTGAATTTCTAAAAAATGCACTTGTATCAGCTCCAATCATTCATCCTCCTATCTGGTCTGAACCATTTGAATTAATGTGTGATGCATCCGATCATGTTGTGGGCGCAATCTTAGGTCAACGAATAAATAAGCTACCTAGAGTGATATATTATGCAAGTAAAACCTTAAATGATGCGCAGCTTAACTACACCACAACTGAGAAGGAGTTCCTTGCCGTTGTCTTTGCTTTAGAAAAATTTAGATCTTATTTGGTTGGGACCCACACCATTGTTTACACCGATCACTCAGCCATTAGACATCTCCTAGCAAAGAAGGATGCCAAGGCACGCTTAATCAGATGGATTTTGCTCCTTCAAGAATTTGACCTAGAAATTAGGGACAAGAAAGGCACTGAGAACGTTGTAGCAGATCATTTATTCCGAATTCCAGTCGCACCATCTAGTGAACCACCCATCAATGAATCTTTCCCAGATGAGCAACTCATGTCTGTGTCTACTGAACCTTGGTTTGCTGATATTGTAAATTATTTAGCCATAGGTAAGATACCTTCTCATTGGACTAAGCAGGATAAATATAAATTCTTTGCCCAAGTGAAGTATTTCATTTGGGATGATCCTTATCTTTTTAAACAATGTCCTGATCAAATTATTAGAAGGTGTATCCCAGATAACGAAGTCATGAATATTTTATCTTTTTGTCATGATCAAGCATGTGGGGGTCACTTCGCGTCTAAGAAAACTGCTATTAAGGTTCTCCAATGTGGTTTTTATTGGCCCAATTTGTTTAAGGATGCTCATGAATATTGTAAAAGTTGTGCTCAATGTCAGAAAATGGGTCGAATCACCAAGCGACACATGATGTCACTCAACCCAATCTTGGTAGTTGAAGTTTTTGATGTTTGGGGAATCGATTTCATGGGACCATTTTCAAATTCCTTTGGAAATAAATATATTCTAGTAGCAGTTGATTATGTTTCAAAGTGGGTAGAAGCAATTGCATGTAGAACACCCGATAGCAAAATGATCATTAAGTTTCTTAAAGAAAATATTCTCTCCCGTTTCGGTATTCCTAGGACAATCATTAGTGATCGGGGAACCCATTTTTGTAACCGACCTTTTGCAACATTGATGAAAAAGTATAATGTCACCCACAAATTGGCCACACCATATCATCCTCAAACTAGTGGACAAGTTGAAGTGTCAAACCGACAAATCAAACAAATCCTGAAAAAAACTATTAGTGCCAATAGAAAGGATTGGTCTTTGAAATTAATTGATGCACTTTGGGCATACCGAACTGCTTTCAAGACCAATCTAGGAATGTCTCCTTATAGGATTGTGTTTGGTAAACCATGTCACTTACCTATTGAGATAGAACACAAAGCCATGTGGGCCATCAAACAACTAAATACAAATTTGAACGACACTGAAAACCATAGAAAGCTTCAGTTGAATGAATTAGAAGAACTTAGAAATGAAGCCTATGAAAATGCAAGGATATACAAGGAACGAACCAAAGTATTTCATGATCAATCAATTATAAGAAAAACTTTCAATATCGGACAAAAGATGCTCTTATATAACTCTAGATTACATCTGTTTTCAGGAAAGCTTAGGTCTAGATGGACAGGACCATTTTTAGTAAAGGAAGTCTTTTCACACGGAGCTGTTGAGATTGAAAACCCAAGTAATGGTGTTATCTTTAAAGTTAATGGTCAACGATTAAAACCATTCTTGGAATTACCTGTCAAGACTGTTGAAGATGCCATGGTTCTTTATGAACCAACTTATTCTGATTAAGTTGCTTCGAGGTTTGGTCTGGCTGAAGACATAAAACTTAGCGCTTCTGGGAGGCAACCCAGCTTATTTAATTTCTAATACTTTCTTTGTTTTCAGTTTGCTTAGGATAAATAAATTAGATAAACTCCATTGGGGACAATGTCGGTCAAGTTGGGGGGAGAGCTTGAACAAAATCAGGTGTTATCATTTCCTTTTCCTTCCACTATGAGTTATTTCTTGCATTTAATATATTATGTAAAAAAAATAAAAAATAAATATATATATATATATATATGAAATAAATTAATCTATAAAAGAAATAAGAGTAAGTTAGAAAGTATTTGCTAATGTAGTGAGTCACGGAGAAGATTAGCTGGTTAGACTCTTGGTGGCTTAGGTCATTTAAAGACTATTAGCAATTCCAATTGCACATGCACACTAACAAGGTAAAGTAGGTGTTAATTGTAAGGTCAATTAAGGATTTGAGTATTATTTAAATTAGATAATTTTCTCTACACCCCAATTGAAGAAATTTGAATTTAAGGAAAGAGCTACCTGCCTGAAATAAAATGCAAAACACAGAGTAAATATGGATTGCCCTAAGCCTAGTAACCGGGTCTCTTCACCTAAGTCAAGTGTTGAGATTCGCATCAAACGGTGGTGAGAAGGCCAGGATGCTCAGCAAAAAAAAAAAAAAAAAAAACAGTGTGAAAGCTACCTTAGTTCTTTGTTTAATCTGGGGTGTATAGAAAATTAATCGAACTAAGTTATGAAAAATGATACAATTGGCCTGTACAAGTTAATACTGAAATACTAAGTTAGTTATCACTCACACAAGTACTATAAAACTTTAAGTGTACTCTAAGAAAGCTTCTAAGTAGACTGACTACCGATTCTAATTCGAAGCTCATTACTTAGTAATACTAGAAAACTTCTTGAATTTCGATCTTAAATTAATTTGCAAAGGAAGGATCTTTTTGAATTATGATCTTATTTTGGTACATTGCTAAGGGACTAGCAATGATTAAGTTGGGGGGTGTGATTTATGTCATAAATTGACATAAAAAGTATCAATTAATATCTAAATTATCTAACTTTATTAAGAAATTGATACTTGTTATTATATTTTGCAGAAGAAGAGATCATCAATAGAAAGAACAAGGAAAGAGGATTCCAACGGCATAAATTTTATGCAAAACGGAGTTAAATTGACCCAGGAATTGAAGAATGAAGAAAGAAGACTCAATTGGGTCAAACCCGAGTCAAATCAGATCAAAATTGGTCAAAAATCAACTGATTTGGTGATCTGGTTAGCCGCCTGGTCCACAGCAACAGGCGCATGGACCATGGACCCATCGGCGCACCATAAACCCCCCTAACAACCCTCTAAAATCTCTTAGTCCCACATCTAAAGTTTTGAAAATCTTATAACCCTCAAATGCCTATAAAAAGCCCCTAAAGGCCCTTGTTTTATGTATTCTTCCTTCCGATCAAGCTTGTAACCCTAGATAGTGGGGTTTTTAGCTCTCTTCTCAAGCCTCGAGCTTTGAAATTTTTGTAATAATTTTTTTTTTATATAAAATCTTATTTTTATGCAATTTCATCTCTTTACATTATGCAATTTATTTTTCTTGCAATTAGGATAGTTTAATTTATGCAATTTAATTTTATGTAATTAGGTTAGTTTAAATTATGCAGTTTAAATTTATGCAATTAGGATAGTTTAATTTATGAAATTAGGGTAGTTTATTTTTCTGCATTTAAATTTTGCAAGTAGATTTAGATCATGTCTAGCTAAGCATCCCTTCTAGGGTTTGCGATGAAGCTAGATCATGAGTAGGGATTTTACATAGGGTTCTTTCTTTTTCTTAAGATTTTTTTTCTTCCTCTTTTGCCAAGAATTTTTGATGAACTACAGTTGGGTCAAAGTCCCTTCATAGTTCATGCTTGATTCAGTGCATAGGAGGAGGAAATCCTAAGGGATCCTAGTTACTACTCCCCTGTAAAGAATCTTGATGGGTTATCGTTGGGCCTTAGTCCCTTCATAATCTATGCTTGGGAAAGACAAGAGGAGTAGTCGTTAGGATCAATAAGAAAAATTTTAGGTAGAATTTCCTAATCTAGATCTAGTGGATTCAAAAACCCTAGATCCTTAGTCTTATTGTCTTTAGCAAACAACTTTCGACTTTCGATTTTTGTTAAAGCTCGCTTGAGCATAGATTTGAAAATCGTTTTTAAACCAAGTCTCTGTGGGATCGATCCGTACTCGCTGGTCGTGCTACTCTGCACACCGTGCGCTTGCGATTTTATTTACAAATTTTAAGATTTGCACATCAAAGCTCTGCTCCTTCCGACCTCGAATTATCTGCTTCACCCCTTATCCAGGACTGCCTCAGATTTTCAACTTCTTCTTCTAGCTCTCTCTTTTTCAGCAGCGCATCCTGGAGCCCCCGACGGAGTCGGTGGCTTTTGTTCTCTGCCTCTCGATGCCTCTTTCTCAGGACCTCGGATTCTGCCTCTGCGTCTTTGACGGTCTGCTGCTCACATGCCAGTTGGATCTTCAATTGCTGCAGCTCGGCCGTCCTCCCCCCAAGGGCGATAGAAAGCTCTTCTGCAGTTCTTCTCAGGGATTGGAGCTCGCTGGAATCCCGAGCGGAAGCGAGCTGAACCCTGCCAGCCAGCTGTCCTTGAAGATGGGCAACTTCGTCGGTCGCCACCCTGAGTCTCCCTTTGTATTCATCCACCTGCCTGCGCCAGCCGGCCCGATACACGTCGTAACCCGCCTTGGCATCTTAAAGCTGTTGTTGAAGGTCGGAGACCTTCTTCGACCACTCCCGGTCGCCGTCGACCCGAGCCAAGAGCCGGGATGAACTTCCCTCCAGCTAGCCAATCCTCTCCTGCGCAGCTGACAGTTCCACCCTGAGAGCACTGATCTTGACAGCTTGAGTCCAAATTTGATCGCTGGTGCTCTTCTTGTGTTCCTCTAGCTCCCTCGCAAAGTCCGCCTTCCTCCGGCTGTACTCCATGATCCCCTTCACGTGGAGATTCCAAAAGCGGGTGGCCTCCGAGGTGGCTTCAGAGTAACCCTCCCTCAACCTGCGAAGCTCGCCTTCTATCTTCTTCGACCTTTTTGTCAAATGAAGAACTTCCTTCTTCAGCTGCTGGATCGTAGACTTCAGCGGAATCTCCAGGGGCAGGGGAAGTGCTTCGGCAGGATACTGCCATTGGGAGATAAAAGCGTCAAGGCGCATCTCATCGCAGAAAGAAAAATAAAAAGGGGAAAGGAAGAAAGGAGAAGCCATCCACGACGAGAAATTCAACTTTATTGATTGAATATTTCTTAGAGACAAAAAGAAAAGAAAAAATTACAGTAAAAGAAAAATACAAGGTCGGAGGTCTTAGACCTCCACGGTAGGAGTTGGGGAGCTCGGTGTCCTTGGAGGGGGGGCTGTGGTAGCAGTAGCGGTAGGAGAGGGGCCGGCCTCATCTTCAGACTCCTCGCCCAAGAAGCTGAGGTCGAGCTCGAAAAATTTTCTGGCCACCTTCTCCTGGCAGAGCTCGAACCCCTTGATGAACGTTTTCTGGCCGAATCGGACATTCAGGTCCCTCATCTCCGTGGAGGTCTTGAACTCCTCTACCGCAAGAACCCTGGCCTCCGAGATCAGGACCGGAATCTGCTCTACCAAATTGATGACCTCGGCCTCCGCCTTTCTCACCATCTCCTCCGAGGTCTGCTTCTCTTCCTCCCGGGCCTGCTTTTCTTTCTCCAGGGCCTCTTGGAGGGCAACTACTTTAGCGGCCTTTTCTTTGAGATGGGCGACTTCGGCCCGACGATGCTCCTCCGCCTGGATGGTGTCCCACCTCGCCCGGTTCATCGCCTCAATGTTGGTAAGGAGCTGGTGCCCAATCTGCAAGGGCGGCTAGGGGATCAGAAAAGGGTCGGAAAGCCAATTAAATGGAGACTTGTTTATCTCGAGAAAGGACCCTAGGGAGTCCCAAACCCGCTGCTCAGGATCGGCGCGGTCAATCCTCTCGACGACTTCAGGCAGAATGCAGCCGTCGATCAACCGCTTGATCAAGTCCTTATCATTGAAGAGATTCTCTGGCTCTTCTTCGGAACCAAGGGACTCTTCAACGACAGCTCAGCGGCTACTCACCCTGTGGGCCATCGACTTCCTTCTCCTCCCCCTCTCGACTCCGGGCGCCTCCGTGGAACAGCCCCCCAAAATGGGAGCCCCAGTCGGCGGACTCCTTGGAGAGGCCCGGGGGGCCGGTGGCTCAGAGTCCGAAGGAACGTTGACCGCGGGAGCCGCCTGGACAGGCACGGCCGGGCTCGTCTCCTCCACCCTATCCTTCTTTGCTGATCCGGAGGCCGCGGTACTTTTTTTTTTGTGGGCCTTCAGGCCCCTGGCGAGCATCTGTGCCGCTTCGGCGTCCATTCCTAAAAAAAAAATCGAAAATCAGTAATGGGATAAAAAAAGAAGAAGTGACACGCAAAAAAAAAAAAAGGAGAAGAGAGAAAGAAGAGAGAAAGAAGAAGGATGGAAGAAAAGAAGAGAAAAGAAAAGATGGAATACTCGCAGGATCCTAGGGGCTCAAGCCGATGTTGAACAAAAATTGCTCCTTCAGAAGGTTGGGAAGGGAAGGAGCGGAATAGTCAAGAAGCTTTCGGGCGGCCTGAAGGTCGTCCTCCCCCAGGCTGGGAGCCCGGCGGACAGAATCCCTTAGAGAGCCCCAAGGGGGCAGGCCCAGCCTCAAGGTCGGGCAGTGGACGAAGAGGTATTTCTCCTTCCAGTTGTGGATTGAAGAGGGAGCACCTTTCAGCAACCCCTTCTTGCCAAACTGGGAGGAGAAATACCACCAGTCCTTCGTCGATGGGTGACGCTTGAAGGTGTAAAAATACCTAAACAAAGAGAGGGATGGCTGAACTTCGACTACGTGGCAAAGGGAAAGGAACCCTATCAAAAACCTAAAGGAATTCGGAGCAACTGAAGCTAAAGAGATATCTAAGAAGCGGAAAAGGGCGACGACAAAGGACGGAAGCGGAAGCTGGAGTCCGGCACGGAATGCCTCCTGATATAGGCAGAAACGACCAGGTGGGGGAGTGCTAGCCCGATCGGAGGGGCCAGGAAGCTCCAGGTCGTACTCCGGAGGAACTCCATACTGAACCCTTATCAGTAGGAGTTCATCCGGAGTCAGGGAGCAGGGAATGGCACCCGACGCAAAAATCGAGCGAAGTCCGGTCCCAGAAGTGGGTTCGTCTACAGAGTGGGGCTCCTGGGCGGCTGAGGTGGAAGAACTACCGGAACCGCTAGAGACGGAGGTGCCGGAAGATATTTCGAATGACTTCAAACGAAGACCCCGAAGATCCTGGAGAAATCAGACGGGACAAAGGATGAGAGGTTGCGGGAGACCAAATCAGAGAAATACGACAGAAAAAAATGGAGGAGAAAATGCCCCTAAATGGCAAGAAGAAAAACGAAGGTTCTGGGACTAACCTAGATCACTCTGAAGGATGCAGGGGGGCGAGGACAAGGATGACTCGAAAGATGCCTAGGGCCAAAGAAGACGCCAAGGAGGGTCAGGGCTCTCAAAGAAAAGACGGATACCGATAGAACTTCCAGGCGGAAAGGCGGGTTTAAATAGACCCTGGGATCCGGTGCCATAATGATCGCGAATCCCCCAGGCCGACCCGCGCTCGACATGTGTCCCACTCACCTCGGCAGGCGGCTAAAAGTGGCTGACAGCTGATGGAGCCATTACTGCACCGTACCTGGGCCAACGTACCAGCGAGAATTTCGAAGGGTCCCTTCGAATCACCCTAATTCGAAAAGACTCCAGCACATGCGCATTTAATGCCAAAATATCTGGGGACGATCGTGCACAGGATTCAAGGGGATAACTTTGGCTGCGAAAATTTCTCTGTACTTCCTTCATTCGAAATTCGAACTCGAAAGTAGGGAGACTGGTGTTGGGTATAAAATACCCTCCAGTCGAAGTTCGTGACGAGAGTGACCCTCCGGAGATCCAACTGACTTTCGACCTCTGGCAACGTCTCTTCAAACCTCCCAGGCAGCCGAGCCTCCGCCACACTCCCAAGCTTCGTCGACGGGCAGGACCCCGCCAGCGTCGACCGGATTCTTCGCAACGTCCGGACTCCTACTGGAGCCGGACCTCGTCCCCGACTCCAACTGCAGGCAGACTTCGTCCGGACTCCTACGGGAGCCGGACTCCGCCCCCGACTCCAACTGCAGGCAGACTTCGTCCGGACTCCTACGGGAGCCGGACACCGCCCACGACTCCAGCTGCAGGTAAACTTTGTCCAGACTCCTACGGGAGCCAGACTTCGCCTCTGACTTTAATTGCAGGCGGACTTTGTCCGGACTCCTACGGGAGCCAGACCTCGCCCACGACCTCACCTGCAGACCCCGCCCGGGCTCCTACGGGAGCCGGACTCCGCCTACGACTTCACCTGCATACCCCGCCCGGGCTCCTACGGGAGCCGGACTCCGCCCACGACTTCACCTGCAGACCCCGTCCGGACTCCTACGGGAGCCAGACCTCGCTCACGACTTCACCTGCAGACCCCGCCCGGACTCCTACAGGAGCCGGACTCCGCCCACGACTCCAGCTGCAGGTAAACTTTGTCCGGACTCTTACGGGAGCCGGACTTCGCCCTGACTCTAATTGCAGGTAGACTTCGTCTAGACTTCTACGGGAGCCAGACCTCGTCTCTGACTCCGGCCGCGAGAAGACTCCGCTCGGACTCCTACGGGAGCCGGGCTTCGTCCCCGACTTCGATCGTCGGTAAACTTCATCCGGACTCCTACGGGAGCCGGACTTCGCCCATGACTTTAATTGCAGGTGGACTTCATCCGGACTCCTACGGGAGCCGGACTTCACCCCTGACTCTAATTGCAGGTAGACTTCGCCTAGACTCCTACGGGAGCCAGACCTCGTCTCCGACTCCGACCGCGAGAAGACTCCGCTCGAACTCCTACGGGAGCCGGGCTTCGTCCCCAACTTCGACCGCTGGTAAACTTCATCCAGACTCCTACGGGAGCCGGACTTCGCCCCTGATTTTAATTATAGGTGGACTTCATCCGGACTCCTACGGGAGCCGGACTTCGGTCCCAGCTTCAACCGCGAGAAGACTCCGCCCGGACTCCTACGGGAGCCGGGCTTCATCCCCGACTTCGATCTTTGGTAAACTTCATCCGGACTCCTACGGGAGCCGGACTTCGCCCCTGACTTTAATTGCAGGTGGACTTCATCCGGACTCCTATGGGAGTCGGACTTCGCTCCCAGCTTCAACCGCGAGAAGACTCCGCCCGGACTCCTACGGGAGCCAGGCTTCGTCCCCGACTTCGACCGCTGGTAAACTTCATCCGGACTCCTACGGGAGTCGGACTTCGCCCCTGACTTTAATTGCAGGTGGACTTCATCCGAACTCCTATGGGAGCCAAACTTCGCTCCCAGCTTCAACCGCGAGAAGACTCCGCCCGGACTCCTACGGGAGCCGGGCTTCGTCCCCGACTTCGACCGCTGGTAAACTTCATCCGGACTCCTACGGGAGCCGGATTTCGTCCCCGACCTCAATTGCAGGTAGACTCCGCCCAGACTCCTACGGGAGCCAGACCTCATCTCCGACTCCGGCTACGGGAAGACTCCGCCCGGACTCCTACGGGAGCCGGGCTCCATCCTCGACCCCGATTGCTGGTAAACTCTGTCCGGACTCCTAAGGGAGCCGGACTTAACCCCTGACTGTGATTGCAGGTAGATTTCGCCTAGACTCCTACGGGAGCCAGACCTCGTCTCCGACTCTGGCTACGGGAAGACTCCGCCCGGACTCCTACGGGAGCCGGGCTCCGTCCTCGACCCCGATTGCTTGTAAACTTTGTCCGGACTCCTAAGAGAGCCAGACTTCACCCCTGACTGTGATTGCAGGTAGATTTCGCCTAGACTCCTACGGGAGCCAGACCTCGTCTCCGACTCCGGTCGCGAGAAGACTCCGCCCGGACTCCTACGGGAGCCGGGCTTCGTCCCCGACTTCGACCGTTGGTAAACTTCATCCGGACTCCTACGGAAGCCGGACTTCGCCCCTGACTTTAATTGCAGGTGGACTTCATCCGGACTCCTACGGGAGCCAGACTTCGCTCCCAGCTTCAACCGCGAGAAGACTCCGCCCGGACTCTTACGGGAGCCGGGCTTCGTCCCCGACTTCGACCGCTGGTAAACTTCATCCGGACTCCTACGGGAGCCGGATTTCATCCCCGATCTCAATTGTAGGTAGACTCCATCCGGATTCCTACGGGAGCCGGACTTCGCCCACGACTCCAATTGCAGGCAGACTCCGCCCAGACTCCTACGGGAGCCGGACCTCGTCTCCGACTCCAGTTGCGGGAAGACTCCGTCCGGACTCTCACGGGAGCCGGACCTCGTCTCCGACTTTGACTGAAGGAAGACTCCATCCGGACTCCCATGAGAGCCAGACTCCGAGCTCCTCTCAGACGGGGGGCTAGCCACCTCTCTCCGCCAGACACTCCGGTCGAACTCCAGCCGACAGGCCTGGACCCCCTGGCAGGCCGCAACAACAGCCACGACTCTGCTCCACCTCCTGCGACAGATTCCGCGCGGCTCCATCACTCCCTGGCAGGCCGCGGTAACGGCCACAGCACTGCTCCACTTCCTGCGATGAATTCCACGCGGCTCCATCGCTCCCTGGCAGGCCGCAATAATGGCCACGATCCTGCTCCACTTCCTGCGACGGATACCGCGTGATTCTTCCATCCTCTGGCAAGTCGCGACAATGGATGTCGCTCCACTCCCCGCGGCAGACTCCACGTGGCACGCCCCGGTGATAGTCACGGGTCCACTCCACTACCCTTCTCCACAAATTTCTCCTGACCATGGGCAGCCCACTGCCAGACGGTTACAAACTTCACTATCAGTCTGTTGCTCCCTCCGCCTATAAAAGAGGGACCCCAGATACGTTATTCCCTAAGCTCTATTTTCTAACCCAAAACTCTGCTAAAATTTTCGTTCGAGCACTCCATTTTTGTTGAGGCAGAGAACTGACTTGAGCGTCGGAGGATCTTGCCGGAGCAACTCCACCTCCGGTTTAGACTTCTTTTGCAGGTCCCGACGGTGACCGCGACTCCCTCGACTCCGGCTTCTCCAGCGCAAGTGGATTTTTGCACCAACAATTTGTTTACAGACGGGTCAGACAATGATAAATGGCACGTGCATTTCTATCAGTTGCCCCTACGGGGCACTTTCTCTACATCTCCGGTGAGGATCTCGCCGGCGACCCCTATGTGTTGTCCGCTTGCGCCCCCGAGTCCAACAAAGACGAAGACCTATGTATGTCCTTTCTGCTGCCATCCCCACAGCCATCATCGCATGGGGACGATGGTAGGAGTGAAATTCGCTCCAGTTGTGGCCTCCTTCTCCGGTTGCGGACCGTGGACCAAACGGCCTTAGCCCAAAGATCCTCAAGCCGGACCTCATTGCCTCGGGGGTGAACATCCTCGCCGCATGGACCGACGCCGTGGGGCCGAGGGGGCAGGACTCCGATGGTCGGAAGATGGAATTCAACATCCTCTTTGGGATCTCTATGGCATGCCCCCATGTGACGCTCCTCAAGTCGGCGCACCTAGGGTGGAGCCTGGCGGCGATGATGACCACGGCGACCCTCGTGGACAACTAGCAAGAGTCGGGGACCAACGAGTCGACCGGCGGGGCGTCGCAGTTGGACTTTAGAGCCGGGCACCTGAATCTGGGCTGGGCCATGGTCCCCGGCCTAGTGTACGACCTTGGGACCAATGTTATGTGGCCTTGCTCTACAGAGGGCCGGCTGGAGCGGATCGACTTGGACGATCGCCCCAAACCTCCAAGTTTTCTGATTTCTGAATAAATGATCATATATATATATATATATATATATATATATATATATATATATATATATATATATATATATATATTTTATGGTAAGCCAACACCTTTTGATTCTCGAATAAATAATCCCAAACATTTTTCTGATCTCCGGCCTCCTCTCTCGTTTGCTTTCGACAGAGCCTTCGAATTTCTATGGTGACTGTGGTGTCGTGACGTCAGAGAAAAATTTCAGATTTCACCTCAATTTAAAGGTCTTGATCTTCTAAATTTTTCCTCACAAAATCATCATAAAAAATCCCTTGATTTCTTTTTATTCACCGATGATTTTTTGCTTTGAGTATCAAAAATCAGATCAAAATCCATAAAAAAACTAGATAAATCTTTTCAATCCTTCTTCAATTTGCTATGGATTTTTAAGCTTGAGTTTTTGCCGATTTACTGTCAGAAAAATCCTTAAAATTTTAGTTTAAGCTTGAGTTTTTGCCGATTTACTGTCAGAAAAATCCTTAAAATCTTAGTTGAGCAAATTTTTCTATTTTTTTATTTTATTTATTTTTTAATCTTTGTTGTGCTTTTAGGCCACTATCGATCACTGGAGTTTATGGTTATCATTGACGGAGACCGCCCCTTCAGTTATGGACAGTGTTGGCAAGGGTGGAGAATATTTTTTGTCTCAAGAATGAGGAAATAGAGTCTCTTGTTTTATTAAAAAAAAGAGAGGACATTAGTCCTCTGTTTTACTATAAAAAAAATAAAAAAAATTACAAAAAGTCAAACCAATGCAACGAGCAAATGAAGATTACAACACCAAAATTGATTTGGCTCCACTGATTTTATTTTTATAAAAATTAATTATCAAATATTGATTAAAAAAATTATAAAAAATTTTACACCATAATATATATATATATATATATATATATATATATATATATATATATATATATATATATATAGATTAATTTTTTAATAATAATTAATATTTAAAATATATTAATTTTTAATAAAAAAGATCTTATTTTCTCATTTAGCTTATAGTCTAAAATTGTCAGGGCCGGCCCTGGTTGTACGCTCTGGATTACGGGCCAAACACTGTCCAGGTGATCACTCATGCACCGGCGAGCTGCCCAGCGAAGCGGCTGGCAGTAGAGAACCTGAACTACCCATCGATCTCGGTGGTGTCCAACGGGATGGCGGGTGGAGCTCCGGGCAAGATGGTGGCGCGGACGGTGACGAATGTGGGGGTGAAGATGGAAGCGATGTACAAGGCAAAGGTGGAGGTGGTGGGTAAGGGGTTGACGATAAGGGTGAGGCCCGGGAAGTTGGAATTCACGGCGGGGTGAGGAAACGAAGCTTCGTGGTGATGGTAACAGCGATTGGGACGGGAAACGGTGCGGATGGAGGGGTGAATTACTAGAAGCTGACGTGGTCGAAGGGAACTCATGAGGTCCGGAGCCCTATCATGGTCTCATAGATCCAGCCCTTGTAATGACAGGAAGACGATCACTGGGTGGAAAGACTGTCCATTTATATGAACTCATTGCAATTTTTTCTGCACTCATTGCAGAAAAACTCCATCCAAGCGTTCTGAACTTCTTCTTCCTTTGGCTCTGTAAAATAGGATTTTTTTCAGGACCAAAAGATCAATTTAGTGGGAAGAAGAATGATTTCGGACATCAAATTAGGACGGCGTATTATCTAAAAAAATTTAAAAATTATTCTGAAAGTGCCACATAGGATAATTGACAGAATACGTACAACACACGTATCATTTTCCGTTGATTTTTTAATAGCTAAGCAACCATGGGTCATGTTGCAAACGGACAGAAAGTTCAAAGTCAAATTATGAGAAATTGAAATTTAAAATTTAAATTGAATTAAAGGATAAACTTCAATATTTTTTATAAAGTTTATTTTATTATTTTTTTTTTTTAATGATTACGATTTCATGGATGACAAAGTAAACAAAAGCACAAAGAGTATAGAAAAAGAAATTAGAAAAAATCAAAAGCCCCGCATGGATGCGGAAGAAAATGCCCAAGGCCTCCTTGAGCAATGACAAGACAAGCTCAGCAAGTCACGCAGATAGAAATCAAATCCGGCAAACATGTTGCACCTTGAACGTTCCATTGATGAGTTAAGCCAGCAAATGTCATTTAGATGCGGAGAATTTTAGAATAAGATCATTTAATCCATCCAACTGTAGTTCAGGAGTCTCCTTAAAGACCAGATGGTGAGGGAGGGGCGGGCATTGGAATAGTCTATGAAAGTTAGATCCAAAAAGCAATATAATTTTAACCTACCAAATGATTGAAAATTAGCTTTTTGGCTCAACATTGGCCAAGACTTATATGTTGCACCATTAGCTTTATGATTTTTACGTTTTTTTTTGGTAAACTCATGACTTTGACGTTTGGGACCATTAGCTTTATGAGTTTGCGTTGGTCAAGGCTTTTATGTTGGACCATCTAAAATAAGAAATTTTAACTTTCACAAATATCAAATTTAAATCAACTTGTCAAATTAGGGTTAGCATGGCAATCATACGCTTTTATATATCAGAGATTCTATATTTGGTTCCCAAGTAGTGTTTTCTTGATGTTCCAAATCTAATTCATTTTATGGGCAAAACACCATTGTTTTCTCTAAAAATTAAAAGGATAATTTTATAATTCAACATAATTTTAAAATTATAATCAACCTGACGTCAATTAATTTTCAAGTGAGGGACTAACTTTGACACTGTTGGCACTCTGATGTTGAAGCCGGTGTTCATAGAATGAACTAAAGTAGCGTGGGAGAAAGGATATAAATGTGCCTCTGATTAATTAATCAATGTTCCACTTCCAGTCTTGTGCATCACGAGCCACGTTGCAGTTGATATCAATGGATACTTCATAACGCCCTCAAAAGGGGCCACTCTTTCAATTTTTTTGTGACTGTACCTCATAAAGAGGCCTCTTGTACACAGGAAATACTGGAACACTTCAGGACCACCGATGGGATCCAAAGTTGTACGATCCTACGGTCCCCAGGCAATTAGAACGCCATCACCGTCCAAGAGAAAGTACCTACCCTCCGATGCCTCACCATCGTCGGTCGATATACCGATCCAACGGTCATATCACACCTTGATTCATCAAGAATGGCCTCAGCCGTCCATCAAGCGCGTCCTCGTCACTCGGGTGTCCATCAGCCGTAGATGGCGTTCACGTGGCCCAGCGTCACCGCGGTACGATGCCCCCATGCAAACCGAGAGCTTTAAACAGGAGTGCTTGTCCCTTTCCTCCCCACAAAACCCACCCAAAATGTCGACATTTTCCTGCCCGCCGAAGGCGTTAAACTTCGCTTCTCACACCAAAATCTAACGACACCGCACGGAGTCGGCCTGGTTCTTCCCGCCACGACCCAAAAAATGAGGACATCATGTCCTCATGCATGGCCCCTCCCTATCTTTTTTACATTCAACCCTAATTTACCATAATATCCTTACCAATATGCCAAAATACCCAGACCGGGTTCACCGCCGGTTTAGCTTCAAATGAAGTATGAAACCACGCAACATTCGTCCTGCTCGACTTAAACTGTAACCGTCTGATGGATCACGTTTAGGTCTATAAAGAATACCACAAATCCAATACGATTAAAGATTAGGATGTGAATCAATTTTGATTCACTTTGGTCTAAGGGGAGAAGGTGATGATGGGTATTTTGGTCAGATGGACCATCGATAACTTACAATAACACGCAACTTTCTTTAAAACAATATATTAGATCACTAGATGCTGAATAAATCGATATTTTAATTATCGTTACTTTCCATGTCTCATCAACATTCAGCGCCGGTCGCGGTTCAATAACTTTCTCGAGAGAGAGCTGAGAAGAGGAGCAAAGAGAGGCTGGAGATGGGAAGCTGGGACGCTGTGATCTCTGTAGTGTTGGGTGTGATCATGAGGAAGAGCATCTGCCGGTTCCAGGAGATGGGGAAGGTGGCCATGGAGTTCATGTCGGTCCTCTCGACGGCGGTCTGGTTTTCTGGTCTGGTTTTCCGGCGGCCGGTGGCAGTTCCGACCAGGTACTCCCCTGTGTCATCCATGGTTGCCAGGCATGACAGGTAGGCCAAAATCTAGTCAAAAGTACCTTGATGCCCAAACTGTCATCTCCTTAGCTCATTTGTCCCCTCTGAGTTGCACCCCGTGCTCAGTCTTGGACATATCAAGTGGTGTAAGAAGGTGGGGTTGAAGGCAGGTGTGTCTCAAATTAGGCTTATAGTGTATGGATCTTGTCTTATTTTCGCTTGTGTGAAAGTAGCACGTATGTCTCGGTCGATGGTTTTTCTTTTTGATGCATTTATTTAGTTTTTTCTCTGATTAAACTCTTTGTATGATGTTGTTTGAAGGCAATAATGTATAGACATGATATGTATCCATTGTTTTTGGAAATTGAATGAGAACACTTTTTTTTTTTAGTTGTAGCGTTTGGGTGGGTTTTGTTTCAGGGTTGGACAAGTGTGGGAATAGTCGATCTTGAGGTGGACTTGGATCTAGGTTGTCTCGGTCTAGTATGTTTCGGTGATCGGGGAGTTTTTGGGCTAAGATTTGGTTATGGTTTGGATTTTGGTTTCGTTTTTGTGATCAGATATTGTTTCTTTGGGTACATTATTCCACCAAAGGATTGTAAGCTATGAAACGTGGATAAATTTAGGTTAAGTATGCCAGCTGCTACTAGCATTTAATCATTAAGTAGGAGATTTTTTTTTTTTTTCAGTTATTTGATTATTTACTAAGCAAGTTTGAGGAATAAAAAGGCCTGTAAGCAGTTGCAGTGATCAATATAAATTAAATGCTGTTGTTGTTCAAGAATTATTGGGTAAAACCTCTTCTCAAAATAGAAAATAGAAGACTTAAACGCTTGTCTGCTGTGAGAGTTTATACGTCTTTCTGGAGATAAATTAGTACTGCTGGTTTCGTACAAGACTACCAGATCCATGGATCGTTTCATCAGGCTCATCAGTACGATCTATATAATCCTGTGTCATTAATTCTTATATTCTACAGCAAGCAAAAAAAGAATGAAAAGCGTAAATAGCCGTGAAGGAAGTCCAATTTAATGAATAACCAATGTCATATACTAAAAAACATGACCGATTCACACCAATTACTTCACTTTATTCACAAAAGTACAGTGAATTTTAATTATCTTGTACATCGATCCTTTGTTTTTGGTACACAAAGGCTACTATATAGGTGCAAGCTACTCTCTCTCTCTCTCTCTCTCTCTCTCTCTCTCTCTCAAAAACAAAAAAAAAAAAGAAAAAGAAAAAGTTAATTTCGTCTCAATAATAAAAGGAAAAAGAAAAATAGAAAACAGCAACTGTACATGACTTTCCATTTGTTAACCATTCAGAAACCACAATTATATATAGCGTTTCTTTGATATGCGTGTGCCTGTCAAAATGTGGGCCTTAACTAGTGATTGCTAGGATTTTCGTACGGATGATATATGAGCATATAATTTATCATACATCATCCCTTCAATATTATTCATGTATATAAATGATGACACTACAATTTTGTTTTAGTTATTTCCATCGAAGATAGGCCTTTTGAACATATTTTCTGGGAGTTACCCATCTTGCGATGCCATCTGTTATTTGCCTGTCAATATATCAAGGTGGGGATTCTTTTTGCTTTCCCCATAATTTCTCATCGACTATGTGATCAAGAAAGCAACCTCAATAGCCAACCTTATCTGGAATAACATGTAGATCACTTTTGATAAATCTCTGGTTCGAATTATATTTGTAAGAGTCCTTGCACAGCTTTACAGTGCAGTCTATTAGGTATGTTCTTTCATGAAAATTCCTCTTATCTATTCTTAATTATCATATGTCTTGTATTTCGTCATCATTCAACAGCATTTCAATTAGATAAATTTTCATCAACGCCTCCCTTTTGTTAACACAATTTTCCACCAAAGTGAAATGAGGAAGGTGTATTCATTATTAGGTACATATGATTATGATTATCAAGGAAAAAACATCATATTTTAGTGAGACCTGCAATTTTGTTCATTTTTTTTTTTTTGGATGCGATGCATATGGAAATGAATAAATCAAGGCAAGGTTTAATTTAAATTCCATGGATGGTAGTGTCCCAGTTTCTCAATGAAACGGGACATCTTAATGTTTTGCCTCTAGCAGCAGTTCCAATCCTACAAGCAATCCCGAGTCCTATAGATATCCTCCTCCTCTCTCTCTTTCCTTTTTCCTGTCCTATCATTTCTATTTTTTTCTTTCTTTCTTTTTCTTTTTTTTTCTTTATTCTTTCTTTTCTTTCTTTTTCCTTGTTTTCTTTTGTTTCCTTTTGTCTTCTTTCTTTTTCTTTATCCATTCCTTTGCTTTTTTTTTTTTTTCTTTTTCTTCTTCCTTCTTTTCTTCCTTTCATTCTTTGACTTTTCACTTTCTTTCTTTCTAATTGTCAAAAAACAAAAATTCTTTTTTTTTTCTTCTTCTTTCCTTTCATTTTTTTTCTCATTCTTCTTTTCTTTTTTGCCTTTCTTCTTCTTCCTCCATATGGATGGGATTTAGGTCCAGACCCCATTCCAGTTTTTTTTTTCTCACAGGAATGGGACAAGATACGCCCTCTATCTTGCTATAACTTAAAAACTTGAATCATATTAATATTTAGCATGGATTTTTGGAAACACAATAAAAAAGAAATTAATAGTTTGTTACGTGAAGATCAGAAGTTGTATATTTACGGGATAGAGAGGTGGTAAACTCGTTAGGTAATGATAAATAAAGAAGCATTGATGTTGAATCAGAAAATGATAAGGCTGTATTTTTTTGGATAAGAGAGGATGGCCTAAGAAAATGTCGTCAGGAGTAGGAATTGAAAATGATTGAGAAAGCTTATGTTGACAGAAGTACAACAGTGATTGAGCAAGGTTTGCAGAGTTCTGGAGATCATAAAGGAAATTTGGAACGGAGCAGGTCAGGATGGTTTAGTCCTCATGGCATCATTAAAGCAAACAAGTAATATATATATATACAATAATTTTTTGATAGAGTTTTGTTCATGATGGTATTTCTTCAAATTTTGATGTACATGTGATAATATGCCTTTTTTCAGATACTTCTTCCAATTTCTCTTTGAAGTTTTCCTTTCACAATACCTTTTTTCCCCTTTTTATCAAAAAAAAAAAAAAAAAAAGAAAGAAAGAAAAGAAAGATTGCCTCCCTTTTGGAAATTTCTCACACGAAGCCCTCGAAAAACTAAATCATACGTTATCCTTTTGAAGGAATGACAAGTGTTATTGTAAGCATCGTATAGACAACCGAAACCATTCATGAGTAATTTAAAGAGGGGAGCTTTGTATAAATTATTTTTAGTTTTATAGCATCATCTCTCTGTGGATCTTTCCTAATTCATTGTGCTTGCTCCAATTATTGATGCAAACCTATATGCATTAATTAAATATTCTTGTTGAACGGATGTGATCATACCACCACTAGAGCACTGGATCCCATCAGAAGTATTTTTTCCAAACACCTTAACTTCTAATCAAAGTTGAGAATATTGATAAAAGCACGGCTTCCAAGGGATGAATCTCTAGTTCTGCATTTCTTGATGCGCATATTCTGAAGGCAGTTATACTATCATCTATCTTTGAATCTTGCCATGATTTTGTCTCAAAATGTAGGACTACTACTGGCAGCTCCAATCCTAGCCTTTCAATGTGAGCTGATCATTGGATGAATCATTGATTTCTTTAAAGAAGTTATTAATCTGAACAAATGAAATTTATGTTGATCGTTTCTGCTGCTGGAGTAATTCTGCTCATATTACCGTCATGGCTGCTTTGTTTTCCTGCCATCCTAGTGTCTTCTATCGATCTGTGGAGGATTTCTTTTCTTAATTAAATATTGGCCGAAGGTTCTTATGCGATAAAGCTGAAGAAAAATATCATATCAGATGTGGGACGATCATTTTTCTGAGAAAAGAACTTGAGATTAACATGAACGTAATAATTGTCAGGCTTTACTTCTGGAATACATCTTTGCATAAACTAAAGCATCCTCATTGTCCAAGTAATTATCCCAGTGAACAAGCTAAATATCATGGACATCCTTGCCGCCGCCTACTGCTCGTATTTACTGATAAGACTATGTTCTCATTCAGGTTGGTTGCAAGCTATCTAATGAATTTTGTATGCTTTGAGTTTGCGATTTCATCTCTGTGCGTGTGAGAGAGAGAGAGAGAGAGAGAGAGAGAGAGAATCTAATAGTTTATTGTCCAATTTGTGAAATTTCTGCTTGTCGTGCACAACATTGTCCATGGATAGCTGTCATTTGCAGACGATGTGCGTATACTTTATCTTTTTTTTTTTTTTTTCTTTCAGCTCTATTCTTTTGTGGATAAAACTTGTGGTGGCCTAGCCCGAATAAAAATTTCAGCCCATATAACAAAGCCCAAAAAAAAAAAAAAGAAAAACAGGGGAGAAGACTCCCAAAAGGAGTCTTTTTTCTCCTCTCGCCGGCTCCCAATCGGAGTCGGAAATGAGATCCCTCCGGCCCTATTTAAGGAGGAGAACCCTCCTCTCTCCTCTCATCGAGAAATCCCAGGGCAAAATAGTAGAGATCGCCGGAAAATCCACCATGGAAGACCGTCCCTGTGCCGTCCAATTTCTCACCAGAAAAGCTTCGCCGACGATGGAGGTAAGCCTCCTCCCCTTCCTCTCTTCTCCCCCTTCCTTCTGGTGCCGATGTGCACACTCGCCGGCGATCGGAGTCGCTGGATTTTGTTGCAGAAGTAACCTTCATTTTTTGTCGTTTCTCTTTGATTCCGACGTCGGTGGTCACCGCCGACCACCGGGTTTGACCCCCTCTTGCCGCCGAATCGCCTCCCTTCGGCCACCGACCATCCCCATGCCGACTGCATAGTCGATCGGCCAACCAATGAGAGGATTAAAGATACCCTGTTTCGGTCAAAATAACCCACGAAGAAGAAGAAAAGAAGAAGAAGAAGGAAAAGAAAAGAAAAAAAAAGAAAAGAAAAAAAAGGAAAAGAAAAGAAAAAGAAAAAGAAAAGAAAAAAAGAAAAAGAAAAAGAAGAAGAAGAAGTAGAAAAAAAAATAATACAATAATAATATAATAATAATAAATAGGATTTTCTCTCCTCTCTTCCGTGAAAAAAAAGAAAAAGAAAAAAAAAGAGAAAAGAAAAGAAAAATTATTAAATTAATTAATAAATAATGATATAAATAATAAAATATGAAAAAAGATAGTTTCACTCTCTTCCCTCTCTTTCTTCAGCCTGAATTAGTATTTTCTCTCTAAAATTAGATTTTCTCTCTCTACTTTCTCTCTCTAGAATTCTCTTTCTAGATTATTTCTCTCTCATAAGATTTTTAGAATTATGAAAAGAATGATGATGAATTTAAATGATCCTTATGATGAATTTTTGATCTGTGATCGTCGAACAGTACACCGACATCCACTTTCATCAGATCAGATATTTTTAGATTTTATTTCTCATGATTTTATTGAATTGTTCATATGATAATCTTAACATGATTTGATCTGATCGATCGAATTTGTTGAATCATATTGTCTGAAGAATTCAAGATGAGTTTTCTCTCTCTAGAATTTTCTCTCTCTAAAATATTCTCTCTCTTAATTAATTCTCTCTCTAAAAAGGTTAGTGAATGAAGAAAATTTCTTTCAATAGTCCTGATCTGATTCTAATGAAGAACCTTGATCCATGATTGTCAGACAGCGTACTGGGACCCACCTTGATCAGACCATGAATCTTTAGATTTGATCATCCATGATTTCGATCTAGTCATGACTTGATTTGATCATGTTGATTTCACCAATCAAGATATTGGACCAATCGTAATGTTGGATTGTGTCACCTGATCAATTTGAATTGTACCTCATGAATTTTCTCTCCTCTAATTTTCTCTCTCCACTTGATTTTATGAAATCGATGAAGAAATCTCGGTCCTATCACTTCGAATCCGATTTGATTTGATAGTCAAACTTTGGATCGTTAGGTCCTAATTAGATCTTGATTAGATGAAATTAGATGATCGGATCCAATCTAAACCGTTGAAATATGGTATTCGTATTCTTTCTAATTATTGAAATTGATTCTGTATAGGATTGTGGATGTTTGATCATAGGATATCGCGATATGATCTATGAACAGAATTTTTGGAAGAAAAATTTATAGAATTATGTGGATTTATTGGAATGCATTCGAGGTAAGTAATGTTTTACTTTTTTTAGATTTATTGATAAATTTTAATATATTTTTCTGACATGATTTGTGAAACGATGCATGAATTGGATGAATGATATTTTGTTATGAAAATATCTTATTTGAAATGTTATGATGAAGCATGATTGAATATATTGATTTCATGATGCATTATATTGATTGATTTCGATACTATATGATTATATATTTTATTATCGAAATTAGAATATGAAACATGATTATGAAGAATTCTGATATAAGAAACATTATGAATTGACAACCTGACTATGTAAAGGACCCCGCCAATGGGGCATATACGTTGGCAAATTGATTGTCTTGAGGGTTTATGTCGCCAGCGAGACCAGCGATATGTCGCCAGAGAGACCAGCGACAAACCGCCAGTGAGACTAGTGGTTCCAAAGGATATGGCTGCCAGATGATTCGCAGCCTACCGCAAGCAGATACACGGTATTATGATCCTGCCATAGGAAAAATATGGTCATAGCTCATGGTTGATGAAAAGAATTGAAGAACGAAAAGAAATTAAAATCTGGAAAGAAACTTGAATTTTCGAAAAAGAAATGAATTTGGCATGAATCATGTTGCATAATTGAAATTGATTTCGAATTGATGAACTATATATGCTTATTTTCTATAAATAATTATTTACTTAAATACCTGATGAAATCTGTTGAAAAGTGATCATTGCTTACTGGGCTGTCTAGCTCATTACCTCTTATTTTACTGTTTTTACAGATGTTGAGGAATTAAGATAATACAAGATATGAATGGAAGAGTGATCAGAAGCAGAATCTTCATACTTTTATTTTAGGTTGAAAGACTTATTGAATTTGATGTAAAGCCTATGAATCGTTGTTGAATTTATTGAGATATTAAAGAAGAAATTTAGATCGTTATGTTTCGAATTTAAATTATTGACTAATTATTCCGCTGTTGTTTTAGGATAGCATGATAAGATGCCTTGCATGCTTATGGGAAGAGTTTTCTATGAGTATGCGGTGGTTGCCATGACCCTCGATCTACAATCTCGGGTCGGGGGCGTGACAATTAATAGTGGTATCAGAGCATAAGTGGATAAATTATGAAACATAGAATCAGATATAGAATGGGTGTAAGTGAATAGACAATAAGGACATTATGGTGTAGATCTTTGATAATTGTAGTAGGAGAAATCTTTATGAACTTTTGGTTAAATATTGAGATTATGTATGAAAGGATCATAAGAGATTATGACATATAGAATTTGAAATATGATGGATGATCTATTGATCATGATATGATTAGTTAGATTTTGATCGAAAGTAATCATACAAGGATTGACATAAAATTTTATTGTGCATTGTGGTTATTAATTTGATCATTGGTTATTCAAGTGAATTGTAAGTTCAAATTCGATGTGAGAATAATACTATGATATTATTTCTAGTTGAGAAGTTGACTATTATTAGCAAGATAAAGATTTGACGATAAAATATTATTCCAGGATGGACTAAGAAAAATCTTTTATGATGCTTGATTGGAATATTTATCGAAAGTGAACTTGGTATGTGGATCATATATAAAGTGGCATATTAGGATGAATGCATATTTGAAGATATTGCAAAGAAACCTATTTCTTATTGATGAAATCGATTATGAGGTTGTAGAATATTCATCATACTGAAATCTTTAATCATCATCCTTAGATCTAGATAATAGATCTTATTATGTCTCTTGGAGACTACATGATGTGTATGAAATTTCAATTTAAAGATTTCGTATCTAAGTTGATCAAGAGATTTTCTGATATTATTGTTGAGGTTGTTAATGAAAAATTGATATCTTTAGATTAAGATAAAAGATCTGATTTATATTTATTTCAGATTAAGAGATCCATGTGAATTTATAATTTAGAAATTTTAGATTTAGAAATTGATATGGAGTTCTTTTACTTTTGTTAACGAGGTCCCTAATTGAATCTATTATTAAATGGAGATTTGATTTTTTTTTTAGGCTTGTACAATTGATGTAAAAAGATATTTGATAGATATTGAAGATTCTGATGATAGAAATTTTAGAAAAAAAATAATGATTTAAAATTCTTATATATTCTGATTATGTCCAAATTTGGTGGAGCATCGAATGATTTTTTTTTCGTTGATTTGACTTATAAGAATTTTGATTTGAAAATTATCGAATTGAATTGATATGAGAATTAAGATTTGATTCATATTGATTATAGCAAATCTATATGATGGTTTTAAATATGATATTGGACTCAAGGGTTAATCAAGATTTTTGTATACCAGTAAAAGTATGAATGAGAATCGAAAGTTAATCTTTGGCTTCAATTATAATTTAAAATTTTAGATCTTTTCTATTGATAAGGTAAAGAAATAATTTGATCAAAATTTTTTTCTGGTGAACCTAATTAATTTTGATTGTTAGATCAGAGTGCGCAGCGGAAGCATGGTAATCTGGATTACTTTGAGTAAGTCAGGAATGTTGACCTTTTGAGTTAAAAAATTATGATAGATGATATGGTTTGATATAAAAAAATATATATATATTTAGCATCCTAATTCTAGGATGAGTGGACCCTTGATTTTTTATTTTAGATTTAGAATATTTAGAGATAAATTTTTTCTATCCTAAAATTTAATTTTATAATTCTCTATTTATTAGGAAGAATTTGAGATTGTTTATCGAATAATGATTTTGATCTTAGATTATTATACTCAAATATTTATCTCTAGAGTATAATAAAATTTGAAGTTTGGACTCTTTTGATTATTATTATTTTTCTGACTGAATGAAAAAGATTGAGGTTATCTATTGATATTGACGATTGTTCTACAAAAGATGGATTGGAGTTATTGATAATTTAATTTGATAATGAATCGATTAATTAAGAGTTGTTAATGTTTAGATAAAGAAAATTGATATACTTACTTAGAATAGAGACATTGATTTTGATTATAAGAAAAATATAGTTTTGATTTAGATCAATTTTTGAGTTATTGATTATGGAATGACTTAATGATAAAATTTGCTTCAAGAATTAGAATATTTAAGAGTTTGAGGGTTTGAGTAAGAAAATTTCGATGACTAGAAATAGTGATATTGATTCAATCAATAATGGTGATATTGATCTTTATGAAATGACTTAATGATGAAGTTGCATCAAGAAATAAAATATCAAAAGTTTGAGAATGAGATTGAAATGATAAATCTTCAACCTTTGAAAGTACGAATAAGAGAAAATATTTTTGAATTTTGATTGATTAGGATATCATTAAATGATTCATAGAAGTATATTTTTCTATCTTATGATGAGTTAAAATTAAGAGTGATTAATATTTTAAAATAAATAAATAAATAAATAAATGATGATGAATGAAGTTCTTATGCAAGAATAGAGACATTGACCTTTTTCTATTCACAAGAGATAGATTTGATTTTAATTTGAGTCATGAGATATTGAATATTAATTTTTACAGAAAATGAGATCATAATTTCGAAATCTTGAAATATTAAAAATATTTGAGATATTGATTTTGATAAATAAGAAAATAAATTATTCCGTTTCAGATCAATATTTGATGTATTGACTTTTTCCTTATAAAATGATTTAAGAATGAATTTTTATCAAGAATTAGAATATTAAAATATTTGTGGATGAAATTCAAGTAAGAAACTATGAAGACTCAGGCAAGAAAAATTTCGAGGATGAAATTTCTTTTAGAGGAAAAGAATGTGATGGCCCAGCCCGAATAAAAATCCCAGCCCATGTAACAAAGTCCAAAAAAAAAAAAAGAAAACAAGGGAGAAGACTCCTAAAGGGAGTCTTCTTCCTCCTCTCGCCGGCTCCCAATCGGAGTCAGAAACGAGATCCCTCTAGCCCTATTTAAGGAGGAGAACCCTCCTCTCTCCTCTCATCGAGAAATCTTGGGGCAAAACGGTAGAGATCGCCGAAAAATCCATCGCGAAAGACCGTCCCTGTACCGTCCAATTTCTCGCCGGAAAAGCTTCGTCGGTGACGGAGGTAAGCCTCCTCTCCTTCCTCTCTTCTCCTCCTTCTTTCTCGTGCCGATGTGCACGCTCGCCGGCGATCGGAGTCGCCGGATTTTGTTGCGGAAGTAACCTTCATTTTTTGCCGTTTCTCTTTGATTCCGACGTCGGTGGTCACCACCGACCACTGGGTTTGGCCCCCCTCTTGCCGTCGGATCGCCCCCCTTCGACCGCCAACCATCCCCGTGCCGACTGCATAGTCGATTGGCCAACCAATGAGGGGATTAAAGATCCCCTGTTTCGGTCAAAACAACCCACGAAGAAGAAGAAAAGAAGAAGAAGAAGGAAAAGAAAAGAAAAAAAAAAGAAAAGAAAAAGAAGGAAAAGAAAAGAAAAAGAAAAAGAAAAGAAAAAAAGAAAAAAAAAGAAAAAGAAGAAGAAGAAAAAAAATAATACAATAATAATATAATAATAATAAATAGGATTTTCTCTTTTCTCTTCCGTGAAGAAAAAGAAAAAGAAAGAAAAAAAGAAAGAAAAAAAGAAAGAAAAAAAAAAGAGAAAAGAAAAGAAAAATTATTAAATTAATTAATAAATAATGATATAAATAATAAAATATGAGAAAGATAGTTTCTCTCTCTTCCCTCTCTCTTTTCAGCCTGAACTAGTATTTTCTCTCTCTAGAATTAGACTTTCTCTCTCTAAAATCCTCTTTCTAGATTATTTCTCTCTCCTAAGATTTTTAGAATTCTAAAAATAATGATGATGAATTTAAATGATTCTCGTGATGAATTTTTGATCTGTGATCGTCGGACGGTACACCGACATCCACTTTCATCAGATCAGGTATTTTTTGATTTTATTTCTCATGATTTTATTGAATTGTCCACATGATAATCTTAACATGATTTGATCTGATCGATCGAATTTATTGAATCATATTGTCTGAAGAATTCAAGATGAGTTTTCTCTCTCTAAAATTTTCTCTCTCTAAAATTTTATCTCTCTAAAATATTCTCTCTCTTAATTGATTCTCTCTCTAAAAAGGTTAGTGAATGAAGAAAATTTTTTTTCAATAGTCCTGATCTGATTCTAATGAAGAACCCTGATCCATGATTGTTAGACAGCGTATTGGGACCCACCTTGATCAGACCATGAATCTTTAGATTTGATCATCCATGATTTCAATCTAGTCATGACTTGATTTGATCATGTTGATTTCACCAATCAAGATATTGGACCAATCGTAATGTTGGATTGTGTCATCTGATCAATTTGAATTGTACCTCATGAATTCTTTCTCCTCTGATTTTTCTCTCCACTTGATTTTATGAAATCGATGAAGAAACCTCGGTCCTATCACTTCGAATCCGATTTGATTTGATAGTCAAACTTTGGATTGTTAGGTCCTAATTAGATCTTGATTAGATGAAATTAGATGATTGGACCCAAATTAAACCGTTGAAATATAGTATTCGTATTCTTTCTAATTATTGAAATTGATTCTGTATAGGATTGTGGATGTTTGATCATGGGATATCGCGATATGATCTACGAACAGAATTTTTGAAAGAAAAATTTATAGAATTATGTAGATTTATTGGAATGCGTTCGAGGTAAGTAATGTTTCACTTTTTCTAGATTTATTGGTAAATTTTAATGTATTTTTCTGATATGATTTGTGAAACGATGCATGAATTGGATGAATGGTATTTTGTTATGAAAATATCTTATTTGAAATGTTATGATGAAGCATGATTGAATATATTGATTTCATGATGCATTATATTGATTGATTTCGATACTATATGATTATATATTTTATTATCGAAATTAGAATATGAAACATGATTATGAAGAATTCTGATATAAGAAACATTATGAATTGACAACCTGACTATGTAAAAAACCACGCCAATGGGGACATATACGTTGGCAAATTGATTATCCTGAGGGTTTATGTCGCCAGCGAGACCAGCGACATGTCGCCAGAGAGACCAGCGACAAACCGCCAGCGAGACCAGCGGTTCCAAAGGACATGGCTGCCAGATGATTCGCAGCCTACCGCAAATAGATACACGGTATTATGACCCTGCCACAGAAAAAATATGGTCATAGCTCATGGTTGACGAAAAGAATTGAAGAACGAAAAGAAATTGAAATCTAGAAAGAAACTTGAATTTTCGAAAAAGAAATGAATTTGGCATGAATCATGTTGCATAATTGAAATTGATTTCAAATTGATGAACTATATATGCTTATTTTCTATAAATGATTATTTACTTAAATGCCTGATGAAATCTGTTGAAAAGTGATAATTGCTTACTGGGCTGTCTAGCTCATTACCTCTTATTTTACTGTTTTTACAGATGTTGAGAAATTAAGATAATACAAGATATGAATGGAAGAGTGATCAGAAGCAGAATCTTCATACTTTTATTTTAGGTTGAAAGGCTTATTGAATTTGATGTAAAGCCTATGAATCGTTGTTGAATTTATTGAGATATTAAAGAAGAAATTTAGATCGTTATGTTTTGAATTTAAATTATTGACTAATTATTCCACTGTTGTTTTAGGATAGCATGATAAGATGCTTTGCATGCTTATGGGAAGAGTTTTCTATGAGTATGCGGCGGTTGCCATGACCCTCGATCCACAATCTCGGATCGGGGGCGTGACAAAACTTTTCATAAAAATTTATATTTTTTTAAGTAAATATTTCTTAGATAATATTTAGATAAGAAAATAACTTACTCATTTTTTTTATATATAAAAAATAGTTTCAAAATCTATTATTCATGTTCTTTTACGTTACTATATTTCTGGATAAGTTGCTAAAATTTATTTATATTTTTCATAATATCTTTTATACTTTTTAGGTTTGGAAAAAGTGGCTGATTGAGTTATTGGGCACTGAATGAATGATAGAGACATTGAAAATGAGGATGGAGTCTTTTAGGAATAAAATTAAATATCTATTTTACTGGTTGATGAAAATATAATTTAGTCATTCTCTAGATGGATAAAATTTTTCTCTCGTTTCATAGATAAATACTATCCATGGAAAGTAACTTACATATTTTGAAAAATGTAAGAACATAAGTTGGTCGATAAAAAAGTTAACCAACTTTTCGATAATATTTATTCACAAAAGAACATGCCCTTTAGGGCAAAGATATTCATGATTGATAAGGAAGAACCTTGGAATGGCTCATCCGAGATGAAGGCTAAACCACTAAAGGTGTTCAGTGAAACTCATGAACCGTCATCCACTGACATACGTTAACAGCTGCGAGCTCCAATAATGCCGAATGCATCAGGAAACAAGAAACATATGTGTTGCGGCCAATCCCCCCGTCGCCTGATCGCCGAGAACGAGCGCCTGCAAAAGAAAGTCCGCACTGACCGGAGGCAGCTCCGGCGGGGACCCTCCGACGGTCAAGTCAGAGAGGAGACTAGGCAACAGTGAGAAGAAAGCAAAGAACTCAACGAGAGAGAGAGAGCAAGCCTGTGTCTTTTTTCAGGGCCTCTAGCACTGTAGCCTTCCCCGATATAATAGTGGAGCGTAGTATGGCGCCGTCATTAATGGCGCAGACAATTGAGGAATTGTCAACTCACTGTAGACTGTCAGAGTCATCGTGAAAGTGTCACGTCACCGTGGGGCTGTCAAATCATTAGGGTTGACAATGCCCTAGGCGGGATAATGCCCTTAGGCGGCAGTGCCGCATACTGCTGTCAGGGCTGACAGTCTCTGGCAGCAGTACGACGATCGGAGGAGTCGACCGACTTTAGGTCGGTGGCCAGCTGAGTGGCGTCGGATGGAGATTCGGATCCCTCCGACAATCAGTCGGGCATGTTGCGAGAGTCGGCCATTTGACTCCCTGGTGCAGTCGGTCGGAAGAGCGGAGAAGGTCTGCCCGGCCGACATATCCTCAGTCGGTAGAGAGCCCTTAATCGGTCGGTAATATCGTCCGGTGATCGATCGGTCGGTCGGTCGGATATGCCCGATTATAAGTTGGCATGAGCGGGGTCGGTCGGTATTTCCCAACAGTTGCCCCCCTCCACTCCTGAGTCGGACGGCGCGCTGGCCAATGCTTTCGTTTGGGCAGCGACGTCGGGCGAAAAGGAGTGGATTTACTGTGTGCCAAGTTTCGGTCGTACCGTGGGTCGATATGATGTCAGACGTCTCATGAATGTCGAGCGATTCGCTGGCGTCAGGTGCCCAGTCGGTGTCAGGTGTCATGTCGGCGTCGGACGTTCTGCAGGCATCGGATGTCCCGCCGGTGTCAGACGTCCTGTCGGCGTCGGACGTTCTGCAGGCGTCGGATGTCCCGTCGGTGTTAGACGTCCTGTCGGTGTCAGGTGTCCCGTCCCGTCGGGAAGGGGAACCGCCGTTCCCACCGTCCCTTCAGGGATACGAAACGTCGCGGCCTTTACGCCACGTGGCGTGCGGTCATTGGGACGGGTTTGTTGGAGCGGATGGAGGAGACGTGGCTCGATCTGAAGGCGGGTGCGTCGAACCGTCGGGCGGACGGACGGCCCGGATGACGCCACGTGGCGGGATCTGGGGACTCCTCGTTGGTCGTGCCTTCATCTCGACCGTCGGTGGGTACTATATATACAGGGTCGCCCCTATTCAATTTTTTACCTCCCTCATTTTGCTGTCAAGACTCTGTCCGCATAATTCCTTGTCCCAGGTACTCTCCTCCGCTTCTCTTTTTCTCAGTAATTTCTTCTCGTTCTTCTGAGGGCCATCACCATCTTCACCATCTCCTTCCTCTTTATTCCCTACCGTTTGTTTCAGTTCATGGCCAGAACGTCTCCACGAGGTGGTTGGTCGGGAGAGCCGACTGATGACACTCGGTCGACCCCGGAGGTGGAGGTTTCTTCACTTTCGGAGCCGAACGTCGATCGGCTCCGGGAGCAATACCGCATCCCGGGGCAGTTTCAACTGTTCGCCCCTGGTGCCGACGATCGGGTTAACAGCCCGCCTGAGGGCCAGGTGGCCTTCTACTTGGAGGACCTCCGGGCCGACCTTCGTTTTTCGGTTCCGGAGTTCATCCGAAACATCCTTGATTATTACGGGCTGTGCCCGGCACAACTCGCGCCGAACTCAGTTCGGCTGATAGTTAGCTTCGTGCTTCTGTGTCGGCTTTTGCCGACCGATCCTCGGATCTCCCTCTTCCGAGCTTTCTTCGTCCTCCGACCCCACCCTAAAGCCCGAGGGTGGTGATACTTCGTTCCTCGAAAGGGGCTCTTCTTCATTACTGGTCTTCCGTCGTCCATTCACGGATGGAAGAACCAGTTCTTCTTTGCATCATCTTCCATTCCGTGGGGGTTCCCTATCCGTTGGGAGAATCCCCGAACTGAGCCGAACGAGAACAGTCAGGTGGAGGCTGAAGATCGGGAGGACTTTCACCGGCTGAAGGACATCTCGATGCCGAAGCAGAGTGAGCTTGTCACCGAGCAGGCCCTGTACGACGCCGGCCTCAGCCCGGTCCCCCGCCTAGGTCGGTTTTTCCTTTTTCTTGCCCTTTTTCTTCTTTTCCTTTCTTCTTTACGGTACTGACCATCTGTCGTCCTTCTGCAGATATGCCGCCAAGATCGCGACTGACGGCAGCCGACGTACGTCAGTACGCCGTCCGAAAGAGGCCGGCGCAAGGGGCCAGACCGTCGCGGCCTCCCAAGAGGCCCCATGCAGCTCCGCCGAGCGAACCGACTGGGTCGGGGGTGGAGCCCGTCATCGCACTGTCGGTGCCGACAGTGCTTGTCGAAGTCCCGTCCGAGGGACCGTCGGGCGAGGATGCTGCTTCGCCCGAAAGGAGGGCGGCTGAGTCGGTAGATGGCGCGCCGGCCGCCCAGCAGGCAAAGGAGGACCGGAGGGAGGCCCACGAACCCGAGCGACCAGTGCCCGCTGCTGCCATGCCATCGGTCGGGCTCAAGCCTGCCGTCGATTTCCGACGTCAGGGCCTGGGCCTCCGATCGAGGGAAGGCCCCCATGGTGTCGGGCGACGAAGGACGGTCGACCAACGGAGGATCGACCGACTTCCCACTCCCCGAAGGTGCGTCGGGCCTGGCCAACCACGACTTGGCCAGGAGACTATGCCAGGCGCTCCTTCTTCCTGCCGACATTGAGGCGATGAAGAACCAGCGTGTCTCCGACATGCTATCTTCATTTTATCCGATGATGATCCAGGTAAGCTCCTCTTTCCTTTGCCTTTATCGTAGCTCTCGTAAGTTTGGTCCCTTAACGGTCGGTTTTATTTTGTGCAGCTGGTCTTCAATATATCCGAGCTAGAGGCCGGATACCGAAAGTTCGGCGACATGTGCGCAGCCTAGAGAGACAAGATCGCGGGCCTTGAAGCCGACAAGGTTATCCTGGTCGACCGCTGCAACAGTCGGTCGACCGGGAGGGCCGACTTGAGGGGGAGGTCTCCCGACTTACGGAGGAGGTCTCCCGACTCAAGGGAGCCTTTGCGACGTCGGAGTCGGAGCTGCAGTCGGCCAGGGACGACGCGAAGAAAAAGTCCCGAACCGTCCGTCGGCTTTGGCACGAGCGAGACAACTTTGCCAAGGAGCTGGAGGCCGACTGCGAGCAGCTCCGAGTAAGCCTCGGAAATCTTGCCAAGGCCGAAGAAGGCTTGTCCATCGCCCAGGCCGATGCAGACATCGCGAAGGCCGAAGCAGAGTCGACGAAGGAGGCCTTGGGTCGGGCCGTCGAAGACTTCCGTGACTCGGAAGAGTACCGAGAAGAGCTTCTGGAGAGCGGCTTCATTTCATACCGGGTCGGGTATGAGGATGCTTGGGAAGTCGTTCGAGGCCTGTACCCAAAAATTGACCTCAGCAGCATAGTTCTGCCAGAATTGGAGGCCCCAGCTGCGAAGGAAACAGCCGAACCAGCATCGGAAGGCCTTTCCACCAGGGCGGAAGCCGAAGAAGATGTAGAGCAGGCTACTGAAGATCAGGCGGCCCCGACTGCCGAAGCCAGAGCGGATTCGCCGACCGTCCCCCGTCGCCATCCAGTGGAGGAGGCCGACTCCGATGATTAGTCAGTTTTTGTCTTTCTTTTTTGCTTTTGCTCCGGCTTGTATTCGGGCTTCGGCCCAACTTTGTAAAGCCCATTTTGATCTTCAATTAAATCGGAGTCTTGGACTTGAACTTTTTTCCTCTGCTAGTTTTTCTCCTTTCATGTGTCATGGAGTGCATCCGAATGCATAAGTCGTTAACCCATATAGATCAGTTAGGACGTTCGGCAATTCGTGCCGCCACGAAGGTAGAACAAGTCCCGACGTTGGCTCGACCTTTCGATGGTCAAGGGCCTAAGTCGGGCGCTTCCGTTGAGTCAGGAGCCGACCGACCGTCGGATAAACTTGGCAGTCGAGTTTCTTCTGACGCGTTCAGTCGGAGAAACGATGATAAGTCGGATCCCGATACCCTTGTGTCTGGTATTCATACTGCGCCTCTTGATATACGGTGGTAAGCCGAATATCGTCCGACCGACCGTAGCTCGGTCGGTGAGTCATAAATGCGACTGTGGTCACGTCGTGTGATAGACGGTGGCAAGCCGAATATCCTTCGACCGACCGTGGCTCGGTCGGTAAGTTACGACGACGGTCGCGTAGGTATTTCGTCTTTCTTTGGTCGGGGCTCGATATGTAAGTTAGCCGATAGTCTGGCCCGAAAGTTCGACCGTAGAAGGAGTGTCAACTCCCGTCGCCGTGGATGGTTCGGCCCCTGTGAGCGTCTGACACATCGTCGGCCATCGGTTTCACACGGACACATTCCGAGTCAGAACGTCAGGTCTCGACTTTCTTGGTGAGCGCCGGTCGTCAGTCGAAGAGTTAAAACTCCAAAATTTGAAACTGGATTTGTATTCCAAATGAACAAGTACAAAGTTCATTGGTGATACAACTTCAGGTTGTCGGCGTTCCAGGTCCAGGGAATGGGTTTCCCTTCCAGAGTCTCCAGTCGGTAAGCCCTCGGCCCATAGGTGTCTGCTACCATGTAGGGCCCTTCCCAATTCGGAGCCAGCTTCCCTTGGTCCAGGGGCTTCGAGACTTCTGCCTTTCTCAGGACCAAGTCACCAGGCCTGAAAAGCTTTGGTCTGACCTTGGCGTTGAAATATCGGGCTACCTTCTGTCGGTATGAAGCCATACGAAGTTGAGCCTCGTTCCGTAGTTCGGGGAGGAGGTCTAGATCGGCTCTCCGACAATCAGAGTTGTCCGGCTCTTGATACCGCTCGGCCCTGGTAGATGGCAGCCCAATCTCGAGTGGAATCATCACCTCCATCCCATAGGCCAAACTGAAAGGCGACTCCCCGGTCGGAACGCGGGGGGTCGTTCGGTAAGCCCACAGGACGGAGCCCAGCTCATCGACCCAGAGGCCTTTGGCTTCATTCAGTCGGATTTTGAGCCCGTGTAGTATGGTCCGGTTGGTCACCTCGACTTCCCCATTGGACTGAGGGTGCCCGACAGAAGTCAGTCGGTGCGTGATGCGAAACCTCGCACAGAAGTCTCTGAAGTCTTTGTTGTCGAATTGCCGCCCATTGTCGGTGATAATGGTATGCGGCAACCCGAACCTGAAGATGATGGATTTTTAGACGAAGTCCTCCATCTTCCGTTCGGTAATCTACACCAGCGGCTCGGCTTCCACCCACTTGGTGAAGTAGTCGATGGCGACGACTATGAACTTTCTTTGGCCCGATGCTGGAGGGAAAGGATCGAGAATGTCGACCCCCCACTGAGCGAAGGGCTATGGAGCGACAATAGGAATGATTTGGCTGGCTGGTCGGTGTTGTATGTTGGCGTATTTCTGGCATGGTTCGTACTTCTGAACCAACTCAGCCGCGTTCTTCCTCAGGTTGGGCCAGTAGTAACCCTGTCGCAAGACTTTGTAGGCTAGGGATTTGCCCCACAAGTGACCCCCACAGATTCCTTCGTGCACTTCTCGGAGAGCATAATCTGCGTCGGTCGGTCTCAAGCACCTGAGTAAGGGAAGGGAGAACGACCTTTTGTAGAGTCGGTCATCCATGATCACACATTGGGAGGCTGACCATCGGAGCCGCCTGGCCTCCGTGGGATCTTCAGGGTTGATCCCGTCGGTCAGGAACAGAACAATCGGATCCATCCAGCTTGGTTCAGCCGTCAGATGTAGCACCTCTTCGACCCAGTCGACACTCGACCGCTCGAGGTTCTCCACGAACGTTCGGCCCAAAGAGTCGAAAATCGAGGTCGCCAGTCTGGAGAGTGCGTCAGCTCGGACGTTCTCCGACCTAGGGATGTGGGAAATTTCAAAATACCCGAGGTGCGTCATGAGATCCTTCACTTTCTGGAGATATTTGGCCATGGCTGGATCTCACACCTCGAATTCACCTTTGACCTGCCCCACGATCAGCTGAGAATCGGAGAATGTCCGGAGGCTGTCGATCCCAAGCTCCCTCGCCATCCTCAAGCCGGCGAGGAGCGCTTCGTATTCGGCTTGGTTATTGGAGGCTTTGAAGTCGAATCGGAGGGCGTACTCGGTGACTACCCCATCCGAGTTGGTGAGCAGGAACCCAGCCCCGCTCCCTTGAGCGTTTGAAGCTCCATCGATGTGCAGCACCCAGGTGGAGGCCAGGTCAGGCTCAGTGACCGCATCTCGTCTGGGGTCTGCGCCTTCCGACCCCTGGTCGGTCGTCGGGCATTCGGCGATGAAGTCAGCCAGGACCTGGGCCTTTAAGGCAGGTCACGATCGGTACTGTATGTCGAACTCGCTGAGCTTCATCGCCCACTTCGTCAGTCGTCCCGATGTATCAGGTCGGCGCAATATCGCCCTCAGGGGCTGGTTGGTGAGAACCACAATGGCATGCACCTGGAAGTATGGACGGAGTCGCTGTGCGGAGACGGTCAGGACGAAAATCATCTTTTTCGTCTCCGAGTATCTAGCTTCAGCGTTGTGGAGCACTTTGTTGGTATAGTAGATAGGCTGATGGGTTCGGCTCTCGTTCTCTCGGACGAGCACCGAACTGATCGCCTCTGGGGAGATGGCCGAATAGAGATACAATATCTCCCCGACCTCCGGTTTTACTAGCAGCGGCGGAGAAGCCAAGTACCTCTTCAGATCCTCAAAGGCCTGTTGGCACTCATCCGACCAAGAGAAGCCCTTCGCCTGCCTCAGAGTTTTGAAGAACGGGAGGTACCTTTCAGCCGATCGAGAGATGAATCGACTGAGGGCAACGATCTTTCCATTCAGTTGCTGGACCTCCTTCTTGGTGTTCGAATGACGCATGTCGATGATTGCCTTTATTTTCTCAGGGTTAGCCTCAATTCTTTGCTGTGAGATGAGGAATCCGAGAAACTTCCCCGAGGTCACCCCAAAAGCGTACTTAGCCGGATTCAGCTTCATTCGATGTTGTCGTAGAGTGCGGAAGGTTTTTTCGAGATCCGAGACATGATCCGGAATCTGCATACTTTTCACCAGCATGTCATCCATGTATACTTCCATGTTGCGCCCAATCTGATCCTTAAAGACCTTATTGACAAGTCGTTGGTAGGTGGCGCCGGCATTCTTCAGCCCGAAGGGCATTACTCGATAGCAGTAGAGGCCCTTGGGGGTCACGAAGGCAGTGTGCTCCTCGTCTTCGGGTGCCATTCGAATCTGGTTGTATCCGACAAAGGCGTCCATGAAACTGAGCAGTCAAAATCTGGATATCGCATCCACCAGCTGGTCGATCTTTGGAAGTGGAAAGCTATCTTTTGGACAAGCCCTATTCAGGTCGGTGTAGTCAATACAAATCCTCCACTTCCCGTTGGCTTTCTTGACCATGACAACATTGGCGAGCCATTCGGGATATGTGGCTTCTCTGATGAAGCCCGCTTCGAGCAGCTTGTCAACTTCTTCGTCGATGGCCTTCTATCTTTCGGGAGCAAAAGACCTCTTCTTCTGCCTCACCGGCCTCATCGTCGGGTCGATGTTGAGTCGGTGGGTTATTGTCTCTGGGGGGATGCCCGACATATCTGCCGCCGACCAAGCAAATATGTCGGCGTTGGCCGTCAGCAGCTCCATCAACCGTTACCGTTCTGGGTCGGATAGTTGAGACCCGACCCATACCTTCCGGTCGGGGTTTTTCGCTATCGAGATCGACACGAGCTGCTCGACCGGCGAGCCCCGTTCTACCTCCTCCCGTTGGTCTAGTTTGTCGATCGTCAGGGAGCCCCTCAACTTGTCGCTTTGAGCGGAGATCTGGAAGCATCGGCGGGCGAGCTGTTGATCTCCGTGCATCTTTCCAACTCCATTTCTGATCGAAAACCGAACCAGGAGATGGTACATCGAGACAATCGCCTTGAAGGCGTTTAGTCTGGGTCTCCCAAGTATGGCGTTGTAGGCCGAAGGCACTTGGACGACCGCGAAAGTCAAATGAACCGTGCTTTGTCGTGGTTCGGTGCCGACCGTCACGGGCAGGGTAATTTCACCTTCCGTCGTGACAGCATCCCCGACAAAGCCTATCAAGGGCGTAGGGACCCTCTTGAGTCGGTCGGTTGATAGTCGCATCCGGAAGAAGGTCGAGTAAAACAAAACATTCGTCGAACTTCCATTATCTACAAAAATTCTTTTTACATCATAGTTTGCTATTGTTGTCGAGACAACAACAGCGTCATCGTGGAGAGTTTGGATGCCCCGAATGTCTTCTTCTGTAAAAGTAATCACGTCGTCCGGGTGCAGCTTTTTCGTCGGCTCCCCTCCTACCGACGTCCCCGGGCTGAGTCACTTGAAAATCATATTGATGACCCCGGCCGTCGGCTGATTAGTCGTCGCTTCCTCAGTCGGCTGGGGTTGTTGGTCGGCCACTGGCCGAGTCGGCGGGTTCCTCCGAAATTTACCGAGATACCCTCGGCGGATGAGAGCTTCGATCTCATCCTTAAGCTGGATGTATTGCTCGATATTGTGGCCGTGGCCTCGGTGGAATCGACAGTACTTCCGTCGGTCGAGGCCTTTTGCCTTCAGAGGTGGAGGCCGTCGTAGGTATTCTTCCCCCTCGATCTCCATCAGAATCCACGCACGGGGAGAAGAGAGAGGAGTGTAGGAGTCATACCTGGGGCGTGTCGGCCTTGGAATCTGCCGTCGGGGCGACTTCTGGTTTCATCGCGGGGGCGAGACCCGACTGTCGGTCAGGGGCCTGCTAGGCGCAGTGGGGTCCCGACCTTTTCTCCGCTTCTCCTTCGGGCCTTTGGGTTCGGCCAAGCGTCGATCGGAAGCTCCTTCGTCCGCGCGCATGTACTTGTACGTGCGCTCCAATAGTTCGGCATACGTTCGGGGGAGGGTCTTGTCCAGGGAGTAAGTAAAACGGGACGCCCTCAGCCCCCGTTTCATGGCCGAGATGGCCATGTCTTCGTTGAGGTTCCAGACCTCAAGCGTGGCCGTATTGAATCGCGCCACGAAGTGTCGGAGCGTCTCATTTTCTCCCTGTTTGAGGGAGAAAAGGCTGTCCGACGTTCGCGGTGGCTTCCGGCTGGTGCTGAAGTGAGCCACGAAAGAGTGCTCGAGCTGTCCGAAGGAGTGGATACTTCCTGATCGAAGACTGGAGTACCAGGCCCTGGCAGCTTTGCGGAGCGTGGCGGGGAAGCCGATGCAAAAGAGAGCGTCGGTTGCCCCCTGAATCGTCATTAGAGCTCTGTAGCTCTCCAGATGGTCGATTGGGTCGGTGGAGCCGTCGTATGGCTCTACGTGCTGCATCTTGAACCGACTGGAGATCGATTCGTCGAGAATGAGTCGGGAGAGAGGTTGGGCGGTCTGGAAGTCGACGTCGTTCGAAGACTTCTGCCCATCCACCTGCAACTATGCGAGCCGACGGTCGATTTTCTCGAACCGACATTCGTAGTCGTCCGTCCGCTGGTGCTGGGAGACCCCAGGAGTGGAGTCTCCGAAAGATTCTGAGAGGGAGGCGGACGGCGTTCGCAGTCGCTTCTCCTTCCTTGCTCGTTCTAGCTGGGAGGGAGAAAGCTGTTGGGACCGATGGGCATCGCGCCGCGGCCGTGCCTCCTCCTTTCTGTGGGAGCGCTGTGGCAGGCGCTCCCGCGGAGACGACGGAGATCGGCACGGGCGCCGGCGACTGCTCCTGGAGGGCATCGGACGTGCCGTCGGTTGTCCGACCGGTGATGGCGGCGCCGTACCGGTTGTTGCTGGAGGCTTTTGACCGCGTCCGTCAGCACGGTCATCTGCCATACGATCGCCGCGATCTGTGCCTCCGTGGTAACCGCGGGGTGCGGAGAGCTGTGTTCCGCCGCGGAGGGTGGCGGAGAGGCCTTTTTCCGACGGGAAGAGCGCCTCGCCGACCCGGTGACTCTCGATCGTTGAGCTCTTCTCTTTGTCATTAGTACTGCCCCCCCTACCTGGCGTGTCAATCTGTTGCGGTCAATCCCCCCATCGCCTGATCGCCGGAAACGAGCGCCTGCAAAAGAAAGTCTGCACTGACCGGAGGCGGCTCCGGCGGGGACCCTCCGACGGTCAAGTCGGAGAGGAGACTAGGCAACAGTGAGAAGAAAGCAAAGAATTCAATGAGAGAGAGAGAGAGAGAGAGCAAGCCTGTGTCTTTTTCCAGGGCCTCTAGCACTGTAGTCTTCCCCGATATATATAGTGGAGTGTAGTATGGCGCCGTCATTAATGACGCAGACAATTGAGGAATTGTCAACTCACTGTAGACTGTCAGAGTTGCCGTGAAAGTGTCACGTCGCCGTGGGGCTGTCAAATCACTAGGGTTGACAATGCCCTAGGCGGGATAATGCCCTTAGGCGGCAGTGCCGCATACTGCTGTCAGGGCTGACAGTCTTTGGCAGCAGTACGGCGATCGGAGGAGTCGACCGACCTTAGGTCGGTGGCCAGCTGAGTGGCGTCGGATGGAGATTCGGACCCCTCCGACGATCAGTCGGGCATGTTGCGAGAGTCGGCCATCTGACTCCCTGGTGCAGTCGGTCGGGAGAGCGGAGAAGGTCTGCCCGGCCGACATATCCTCAGTTGGTAGAGAGCCTTTAATCGGTTGGTAATGTCGTCCGGCGATTGGTCGGTCGGTCGGTCGGTCGATCGGGTATGCCTGATTATAAGTCGGCATGAGCGGGATCGGTCGATATTCCCCAACAATATGTATTATTGTTATTGCCTCCACTCCAACATCTCAAACATGCACACAGGCATACAAAAAACACAAAGAAAGAAAGAAAGGAAAACACACACCTACTCCAGGAAGAAAGAAAGAAAAAGAAGCCTCCCAGCAAAAAGTCTCATAATTGTAGGCCTGACAGAAGAAGGCTGTTGAGAACACTCTTTTTTCTGGGTGGATATATAATCTTGTTGAAAAAAGTTAAAGCTATGGATGAAACTCTTGCAACCATTCTGCTGTTGATCACCGGCTCCTATGAATCGGATCAACTGTGGTAGTGTCTTAAAGCAAATAGACCCCCTCTCTCCATTCTTATTTATTACTGCAGATGTTTTGTCTTGCTTGTTTATCCTTGCATTGAGAGGTCTTCTAACAGGACCATCCCGGAATTTCCAACAAGCATTTTACAGATGATAGAATCTTATTTTTGAAGGGGATTTATACTTAGGCTAAAAGTCTTGAAGGCAATCCTTTATAGCTTTGAAAGTGTCTTGTACGAAGATGAATTATAATAAGGGCTCAATTATTTGTTTGGGCGTCGAGGAAAAGAATCAATCTTTGTTTGTTGTTGCTTTGAATCGCAGGTTGGAAGAAATGCCAATTAAATATTGAGGCCAGTAACCTAGTGTTATAAAACTCAGAAAGCAAGATTTACAAGCACTCATTGATAAATTTAAGAAAGGATTGGAGACCTGGAAAGTTAAATATTTCTTCCCATGGCTGGTCGTGCTACGCTGGTGAATAAGCTCTCAAATATCTCCATTTACTACATATCTTTGTTTCAGATTCCTAAGTGGGTGCTAAAGAGTATGGTACTATTTGCAAAGCCTTCTTATTGGAAAAGGTCCAATTCTGTATCTGGTCTCTTAATCAAAATAGGAGGGTTAGGAGTGAAGAACTTGAAATGAATCAGGGCCTACTGAGCAAATGGATATAGAGATATTTTGATTGTGGCAGTTATCCATAGAGAAAATTTATCAAGAATTGCTACTACAGGGGAAGAGATTTGGTCGAGAATGTGGAGATCTCTTACTACCCTCTCTCATATCTTGTGGGATATCATAAAAGCTGCAAATCCTTTTGTGTATCCGTTGGAATTTATGCTAAAAGATGGACAAGCAATCAGATTTTGAGAAAATTCTTTTATGGTGATCTTCTATTATATTTATGTGAGAATTCGTGTAGATATATATTTAGTCCGATATCAGTCATGTACTGGATAGATATTAGGTACTTATAGAGGATTAAAGAACTCAAATAGAACCTTCTAGCTAATCTTTGAAGGTAAGATACAAAGTCATTAGAAATAATATCAAAATAGATCAGGTCCATAACCTATGCAGATTATGAGACACTACTCAAGACCAATGATCTTGTTTGATGAAAATCCTTGGCATCATCTCATTGGATAGGGGCTGCGATAGAGACTATTAGAAACCTGAAGTCTCGAAGAATTTTGTGTTAATTACCTATCTAAATTTATTACAAATGATATCGGAATGGATTAGGTCCATAGCCTATGCAGATTATGAGGCACCACTCAAGGCCAATGGTCTTATTTGATGGAAATCCTTAGCATCATCTCATTGATAAGGCTGTAAATAGGTTAGGTTGATCTGTGATCCGATCTATATAGATCCGATCCAAATTGTTTTAAAAGATCCGTGGATTTGGGTCGGATTCTAAAATTGGACCTATTCTATTTTTCAAGTTGGGTATGGATTTACTGTATTTTGATCCGATCCGATCTATGGAGACTTTTGAGTTAATTTGGATGTTGAGATAAATGATCCGATCCAACCCAACCGGAACCCATTCCTCAACTCTCTTTATTCCTTTGTTATATGAATGTTAATTTTGATCAAGACTGCTTTAATATTTATTGCTCTTGAAAATACATTATATTGATTTTTTGATCTTTATCTTTTAAAATTTTATTAGAATATTTTGAATTTGGATTAACCAAGTCAGAGTCAGTGGTGAGAAAAATGTAATTAAGCTTTTTGAATTCTTGGATGAAGAGTGTGGGACATGAGAGCTCTAATAGTCTCATGCATTATGATCAAAAATTATAGTGCAAATAAAGTTGTTTAGAGATCTTCTACTTATTGATCTTGTTATTTATAACTCAGATTCGAACCGATCCGGATCCCGATCCGAACCAAATCTGTATTTTATGGATTAGGATTAGGTTATACATGGATCCGATTTGATCCGAATGATCCATTGGGTTAACAAATTTGCTCATAGATCCGATTCGATTCGATCTTCTATTGAGCTGAGTTTGAATCTAATATTTAGATCCGATCAAAAAATCGGATCGAATCGGGATCACTTATGACACGATCCGATCCGATCCATTTGCACCCCTACTCATTGAATAAAACTATTGGAAACCTGAAGCTTCGAAGAATTCTCTATCAATTACCTATCTAAATTCTTGAACCAAGTTGGTATTGAATGCCCTTGTTATTCAGCTCTGCAGAAAGCAGCTGCTTCTGAAGAATTTACAATATTCTCTTGGTTGGAATCAAGAACAAAATTCATCCTAAGGATAAGGATAACATGGTGAAGAAGGGGCGGAATGTTCCAAGGGTTTGACCAACCACAAGAATCCACAAGCAATCTCTTCGTTTTGCAAGGTGAATTTGGAAGAGGGTCAAAGAGTAGCTGGACGTGTAAGGCAGAATTCAATCTTTCGTCTTTTATGGACGGAATGGAAGAAAAAGAAAGTACCACAAACTTGAAAGCAGGTTGAGATCAACAAGTATTTGCCTGCTGTCAGCGTTTTGGCAGGAAAGGAACAATACGATCTTTCTTTCCTAAGAAACGCAATTCCTCAAAGTTTTTGTTAGCCAGAATACGTAATCTTATTCAGTGGAGAGTATGTTATAACTCAGAGAACGTGGGGAGCTGTAAAAGAGTGGGTAACATATTGGGGAACGAATTCTCTACGGTACTTAAAAAATATCGTAAGATGCTGTGTATATTTTAAAAACTTCCATCAAAAATTGGGTAGCCACACGCACATATATATGCACGTTAAAATACTAAAAAATATAAATAAATAAATTTGAACAGTTTAAAAAAATATCACATAACCATTCATCTTTTGATAAAATGTTTCAAAACATGTACAGCACCCAGTAGTATTTTTTAAGTATCACATTGGATCCCGTTTTAACCTATTAGGTATCGGTTTCATTTTGCCCCTTCCTCTTTAAAATAAACAAATAAATAAATAAAAACAAGAACAGCAGCAGCAGCAGCAACAGCTGTAACCATTCTGTTTTCTTGGAAAACTTATCTAATCTTAATGGCATGCTAAACTATCTCCAGATCCCAAAGGTTTATGTTGACAGGAAATGAATCAGCAATGTATATTAGACTAAACCTTTTTGGTTTTTTTTTTTTTTTGGTTTGGGAGCAAAGCCACCTCGCATATCATTAATGAACGAAGGAAAGCGATTTTCAAATGATCAAAGGATCAGAAAAATGACAAACCAATGTTTGATTTCCATCCATACATTCACATGCGACAGGACCAAACCACAGAGAGAGCGAGATGATGTCCCTTAATCACCACTTTGTGCGATATTAACTCATATCATTCATGCTTTTTAACATATGAGAGCTCATTAACAATTAGACTTAAGAAAGTTACATGACATCAACCAGCACCGTACACAGCTGATACAATATATCAGTTTTATTTGGTATGGACCAGGGCACTTCACAGCTTTGACAACGAAATATCCAGTACATCGACAAAGAAGTCTGCATGAAGAAATCAAATGGTGCAGAAGTTAAAGCAGTGGATATATTACTGAAGGATTTTTTTTTTTGTTATGGAAGTATTGTAGGAAAAAACTTAGTAACAATGCAGCAAACCAACTTAGCACATACCAGAATCTTCCTTGGTGAAGCAGAGAGGAGGTGTTATTCTGAAGACATTCCCATAAAAGCCACCCTTCCCGACCAATACACCCATTTCTGAGACATCATGAATCTCGTGAGTGATCACTCAATGGATAAAAGTACTAGAAAAATTTAGGACTTGTTTGTCATCTTTGTTGTTTTTGTATTTTTGTCTCTCTACAAATTAGTGAAATAATACATGGAGATTAATGGTGAAAATAGCATTTCAAAAAAAATTCTACCATTCCTGGCTCACTTTATAGGGAAAGCAATAAACTTCTTCTTCCAAAAACTCAAAAGATTTGAGAGAGAATTTTGGAAAACAAAAGGGTACTGTCACGCATGCTGTTTTGTCCAGTTTATTTTCTTCTTGGGTTTTGAAAGCAAAAAACAGAACAAAGCAACACCAAAGAGGCCCAAAATTTTCATTCATAATGTCTGTTGCAAGGTATTCCAGACCATGTAACCTAATCGAGGGTCTCTTTAACAAAGACTGGAGTGCAGTTATAAAGCTCAAGGGTGGCAGATGAGGGAACCTTTCATACTGTCCATGACATGCAAGATCTCGGCTTTGGCTGGAGTTTTCTGTCGGCGGTCAGTGACCAGTTCAACTCCAAGCATCAGGCCTCTTCCTCTCACATCACCGATGACTGCAAAGACCAGTGAAGCAGTAATTGCATCAACTTACTATTATTTGACCACCAGTTATAGGCTACAGAGAAACCTTGTATAATATAAGGTATATGATTACAAAGATGATTTCAAAATATTGACCAAATTACAAGAGGTTATTCAATCAGTGTTTTTTAATTAACTTTCTTAAGAAAAAATCATTGATGGAAGCAACATTAAAAAAACCTTCATAGGAATTAGAAGAATTATTCAGGTTAAACACTCGGGGAAACACCTCCCAAGTTTCAAATGGCGAACCTCCTGCCAGTAGAAAAGCAACCAATAGGCTCAAGCTCCATCTGCGTTGAAACAGAAAGAGGGTCATTAAGAACAAGAGAAAACTTACTTTCATGCTTTTCCTGAAGGGCTTTCAGGCGATCTTTCAGGTAGGAACCCACTACAAATGCATTATCTTGAAGCTTTTCTTTCTCAAGCACTCTAAGAACAGCCAGGCCTGCAGCGGTGCAGACAGGATTGCCTCCAAAGGTATTGAAATAATTTCTACGGGTCAAGACTTGGGCAATCTCTGGAGTTGTAACAACTGCACCAAGAGGGATCCCATTTCCAATACCCTGATGATGTTGCACAAGATGCACCAGTTAACCTAACAAATCTGCTATAGAGAAAACAGATTAAGTTTTACCCTGTAATAAAAAATGCAGCAGCTTTTATCAAGGGGTGACTATGAGAACATATCTTCAGATATATGAATCAACAAACAAAATCAATTTAGACAGAGCCAAATTTTGAAGCATCCATCGAACTAGCTAGCGCATCGAACTGAAGTAATGTATACACAACCACATTTTCAGAAGAGACAGATCCATTGATGATTATGCCCAGCCATAAGAAAGACAAAGAAGACACTAAATCACCAACACATAAGTAGTTAACTCTTTCACTACGAGTAACTCTAAGAGGCCCTCCAACCAAGGCAATCCAATCTCTACCTAGATAAAACAGAAAAAGTTAGGCATGAAGCAAGAATATCAAATGCAGAATTAGTTTCTAAAAAGCTATCCAAATTTCTATTATGAACATTCATCTACCTAACATTCATCCTCAATCTTCATTTGAGTACCTCTGTACAGAATGGATCAAGTGCAACTTCACAAAGAGTGTGGGGCGAATTATTGTTGTGCTGCTGGTGGCGATTGCTTGGTCTTGTTGGAAGGAGTGGAATGCTAGATTGTTTCTCAACAAACACAAATCTCTTGCTTCAATTGCTGCTGATGGTATTCATGCTTTTAATGACCGGTCAATCATCTATAAACAGGAGGAAATGGCCTAGTTTGCTGTTGTTTGGGCAAAGATCAAGATGGTTCAATTACAGCTGGCTGAAAGCTGAAATCATCATTGCTAAGGCTTAGAGTTCTTCGGACAGCTCTGTTTTTTCTTATCATTTTGGCATCTTCCGGACCCCATTGAAGCAACTCTGTTAACTGCTGAAACTGTAGCTGTAACTACCCTGTTACAAACCACCCTATATCTCTGTAACTAATCTGTTAAACTCCCTTCTCTGTAACTTCTGCCTTCTAATAAATAGATATGGGTGGCTGGCTTTTTCAGCCTCCCTTGACCCTCAAAAAAAAAAAAAGACAACAAAAAAAAAAAAAAAGGAGAAAGAGGGAGGAGGAGGAGGAGGAGAAGAAGACCATAGGACTCTAACATCAACCTACACATAGAAAAGCAGCCATTTCTGTGGCTGGTAATATTATTTCTGCCCGTGCAAGTTTTCTTTGCAACAATCATCTCACAGAAGAAAAGAAAGCTTTGAAATACCAAATATAGAAGAATAGGAAGTGCCAAAAGAGTTCACCTTTGCCATAGTCACTATGTCAGGCACAACATCATGGCCCTCGAATCCCCAGAAGTGGCTTCCAGTGCGAGCAAATCCTGACTGTACCTCATCAGCTATAAAGAGTCCTCCAGCTTTCTTTATGCTTTTATAGACGGCAGGCAAGTAACCTGGTGCTAATTCAACTATTCCACCCACTCCCTGTCAAACGGCAATACATTTTTCTACTTATTAACAACGGAAATGCAGTACAAAAACTGCATTATAAATGAAAACCTATTTACTACGGAAGACTTGCCAATACTCCCTAAGAACATAATGTCATGCAGATAGGTATTATAATACCAAACAAGAGGTTATCTTATAAAAGTTTTCTGAAAAAAATGATTTGCAGAAACTTCATATTATGAACAGAATACCTGTATGGCCTCAGAAATGAAACCTGCGACCTGCCCAGAAGTTCCAAAGTCGATGATTTCTTGCACATCTCTAGCATATTTTTCTCCATCAGAACCAAAGACGCCTCTATATGGGTCTGGGTTCAGTGCATGGTGCACTCCACTCTGGCAACAGAAGATTAATCGGAAAATAGACAGCTTAAAGCATCATACCAAATTAACTATGGCAGCATTTTATCCTAACAGCTAATTATTTATTCGGCATCATCTCTGCTCCATCCTTGTAAGGTTCGGTGCTGGCATGTATCAGGAAAAGTTTCATCTAAATTTCAAATAGATATGTACCTGTATGACATTAAATTTCCAGTTGAATTGAGCAGTTGCACCCATTGTTCCAGCTGCATTCCCATGGTATGCATTTCTGAGTGATATAATATCATGGCACCCAGTATAGAGCCGGGCAATCATCATGGCAAGTTCGTTTGCTTCTGTACCAGAATTTGTGAAGAAAACTACCTACAAAATATAAAAGAATGCTAAATAGAGTTAAGCAGAAAGTACTGAAATTATGAGAAGAGCAATGGGAGAAGATGATACATACCTTGAGATCACCCGGTAGCCTGGAAGCTAATGCCTCAGCAAAATCAGCAATGGTGTGATTTAGATAAACAATAGTAGAATGTTGAAGACGTTTTGTCTGTTCAATGATGGCTTCATTGACTTCAGGATGGCAGTGCCCACAACATACAGTAGCTATGCCAGCAAAAGCATCAAGATAGCGGCGCCCATGCTCATCAAACAAGTACTGCATCTTTCCATCAACAATATTTAACTGCGGCAACACGGAAACTAGCATAGTGTCAGTTGCCTGCTAAATATGACTGCCATACTAATCAATGGTATAGGGTGCAATTTATGAACATCCAGCATCACAAGACCATGAACATGTAGGCAACAAGGATTTCATTGTAATTGCATTGCCATGGATAAGAATAAGAAACTTAAAAGTACATTAACATCGATAATTTATCCACTGCCCAGCGATGTCAGTCAATGATTTCAGAAATAACACCATTGCCAGGTTGAAAAATCAAAGCCAATGTTGGTCGTCGTCTACTTGGTTCTAGATTTTCCTATTTGTTCACTTGGCTATCCTATATATTCCTTTCGCCTTGTTACACTATCAGCATGATCAGACACTCGCTTATGCGCTGAAATAGTTACAACGATCTTTTGTAGAAAAACACCTAATCCAGTCCTTTTATTATTGCCTTTCCTCTTAAATACCCTCTATAATTGACAGACAGAAACAATTTTTTTTAAAAAAAATTAAGCAGCCAAATGAAATGAGGAGGTTTAAAAAAAAAAAAAAAGGAAAAAGGAAAAGAACTGGATTTGTTCTTCTGTTACACGGCAACTAGGAGTAGCAGAGGTCAGCTAATTCTGTAATGTCATGCAATTAATACTAAAAGTAAACTAATCCACACTGTCCGTCTAAATTCTCCGTTGCACAGTTCTTCAGTATTTTGCCGTCCTGTCAGGTGGGATCGACATGGACATCAACTAATCCTAGAGAGTCATGTCTGCGTTTTTAAAAAAATTGGCCCGGAAATCCAATTGCAAGCTATTATGAACGGCTCTGATTAAACTGCTCAGACAACGTATCACTGCATGAGGCCCATGATCAAACTCATGGGCGGTCATGATTGAGAGGATCCCATCTCTCCAAGGTGGGACAGTTGTAACCCTATGTTTGGTATGAAGAATGGACCGGAGGAGGAATTGATAGAGAAGAAAGAATGGATGAGGGAGAGTATATATAGGTCTTCCATCATCCTCTCATATATTTAATAAAATATAAAAGGATGGACAAAAATAATTTTCTCCTCTGTTTGGTACAAGAGAAATTAAAAAAAAATAAATAATATTTTTACTAAACTATTTTTTTAAAAAAATATTATTATTATTTTATAACATTTGTTTATACTAAAAAAAGCTAAGCAATACGTAAGTTATAATTTTTATAATTCATAATTAAATAAATATTTAATTTAATTTAATAAATAATTTAATAAATTAATTATATATAAAAAATTATTTATATATTAATTATATAAATAAATAATTTATTTATAATTTAATTTAAATAGTTGATTAATTTTATGTAAATAGTCAGCTAAAAATAGTGAACATAATTAAAAACAAAATTATTTTAATTATTTAATTATAATAATAAAAAAAATATGCTGAAATTAAAATAAATAATAATAAAACTTAATAATATAAAATAAATAATATAGATAAAATAAAAATAAATATATAAATAAATAAATAAGTTAATAAAAAATAATTTGATCAATATTAAAATTTAACCTTTATATTTTATTCATCTTTGTATTTTTTTAATTTGAAAGTATGCAAAATGATGGGTTCGGATGGATGGATAATTTTTTTTTTTATCCATCGTCTCTAAATTTTTTGAACAAAATGATGGATAAAAATCATGGATCCTTCCCACGCCATCTATCTTAACTCCAACCAAATACAGGACAACTTTTAATTGGATTCGGATTGTATCTTTTTTTGTGAAACAATAATTAATCTTCTTTCAATGTGTCAACCGTTGGATTGTATATTGTATATTGGATAAATTTCAAAGCACCCTATTCTCTTTCTTCAATTTATCAGTGCACATTTAGAAGCGGCCATTCCGTCATCCAACACTTGACGTAGTGGAAATCCTTCTTTCGCGCGAAAGATTCAACCCTAACCCTGAAACGTCCGTCCAACGGCCAGTTCCGAAAAAATGGAAGCGGAACCAAAAGCTAGTGCTCGAGCCCAGAGAGAAACGAACCGACGAAAAGTCCTCCAGAGTCTTAATTAGCAAATCAATTATCACCAACAATAACAATTAGTGAAACGACGTAGAACATTAATTCATACAAAAACACGAAAAAGAAAAAAAAAATAAAGATGGAAACACATATGATCTCGGTTAAAAATTTGACAGCATATTTTCAGAAGAGAGAGAGAGAGAGAGAGAGAACAGAGAAATGGATAATTATAATGAGGGAGAGAGAGATGGGAACCAACGGGCTTGCGGTAGAAGTAGAACATGGAGGGGCTGAGGAACTCGGCGCGTTTCTTTAAGATGTCGGTGGCGGTGGGGCCCTCGTAGGGCGGTGGAGTGTAGTCGAACGGGGGCATTTTGGGAAGCAGGGCGTTCGCCTCCGCTCCGGCGGCGGCCAGCGAGGAGAGGCCGCTTCCATGGGCCACGGAGGCGAGCCTCCGGAGGAGAAGCCTCTGCATCGTTCTCTCGGCGGAAGGACGAGCTCTCTTTCGGAATGAGAATTTCTCCTGGAAAGGGACTCCGAAAGCTTTCGGTGGTCCTCTCTCTCCGTCTCTCTCTCTATCGACGGACGGACGAGGAAGGCCGAGGACAACGAGTTTATAAATAGGAGCAGGAGAAGAGGGAGGTTTCTTTGGAGTGGTAACCCATTGTCGTGATTAGAGCGTCACCTTTTCTTTTGTCCGAAAGGGAAAATGCATACTTAGGGGGAATAATGCATCCAAATTTGTGAATCTATGCCAAGAAATGCAAGCCCTAAAATTTTATTTGTTATGCAGTAAATTTCATTCCACTAGCTCTTTGGCTTTTGTAGACGCTAGAAAGGAGTGGGTCGAGTTTTATCTGGTGATGATACAATTAAAACTACTAAAGCTTTCCACGTCGTTGCTTGATGCAAGAAACACATTATGCATTAAGGATTGTTCGACCACGAATAGTGGAACGCATCATTTTTAAGTACAATGGAATGCTCGATGGCATTCCACCTGTCCAATGTAGACCAAGATGAAGGAATTTTTGTAGTCCATTGTTGCGGCCAATCGCCTCGTCATCCGATCGTTGGGAAGCGTGCACCTGCAAAAACGAAAAGTCCGCACTGACCGGAGGCGGCTCCGGCGGGGACCCTCCGACGGTCAAGTCAGAGAGGTGACTGGGCAACAGTGAAATGTAGACACAGAGCTCTGAGAGAGAGAGAGGAGCGAGCCTGCGTTTTAGGGAGAGACGGAGCGGATCCATCCCTCGCACTGTTGCCTTCCCCGGTATATATAGTAGAGCACGGTATGGCGCCGTCATTAATGGCGCGGTCGAGTGAGGAACTGTCAACTCACTGTGGACTGTCAGAGTCGCCGTGAAAATGTCATGTCGCCGTGTGGCCGTCTAATCACAAGGGTTGACCTCGCTCTCGGCGGGACAATGCCCCTAGGTAACCGCGCCGCATGTCCGTGTCAGAGCTGACAAGGTCTGGCGGCTGTACGGCGATCGGAGGAGTCGGCCGACCCTTGGTCGGTGGCCAGCAGAGTGGCGTCGGGTTCCTCCGTCGGTCGGCGAGTTTCATGTGAGTCGGCCATCAGACCTCTGGGTTCAGTCGGTCGGAATGGATACGCCCGACATATCCCCAGTCGGCGATGGACCGTTGAATGGTCGATAGTTAGCCGCTGATGGCATCCGTCAGTCGGTCGCTCCGACCGACGATCGGTCGGTCGGTCGGCCAGTCGGAGTCGTCCGTCGGAGTTGGCCGGGCCGCCAGTTGGTCGGGCCGTTGGTCGGTCGGGCCGTTAGTCGGTCGGGCCCTCCGACAGTCGGTCGGTCGGTCGGTGGGTATCCCCCAACAGTTGCCTCCCTCCACTCCTAAGTCGGGTGGTGAGCTGGCCGATGCTTTCATTCGGGTAGCAGTTCCGGACGACTGGGAGTGGATTTGTCGTATGCGTAGATCCGACCGTACCACCGACTGATCCAATGCCAGACGCCTCATAAATGCCAAGCGATCCGGACGTCTAATCGATGTCAGAAGTCACGTCGGGTCGGAGGTCGGCCAATCTCCGAACGTTGCTCGCAGAATCTGATAGTCGAGTAGTATCCGACGTATTCGGATAGGATAACGATGGCAAGTCGAGTACCCATTGTCCGGCCCTTGGTCGGACGTATGCGTCGGGATGTATGATAAACGGTGGCAAGCCGAATATCCTTCGATCAGTCGTGACCAGATCGGTATGTCGCGAATACGACTGCGGTCGTCTTGGCATTTTGCCTTTCTTAGTCGAAGCTAAGTCGGCAAGTTAGCCAGCCGCATTAGTCGAAGCCCTTTGCCTTCAGAAGCCGAGGCCGTCGGTTCGGCGATCGGTGATCGAGCCGTTGATTCGGCGATCGACGATCGGCCGTGTTGGTCGGGGCCTTTTGCCTTCAGAGGCCGAGGCCGTCGGTTCGGCGATCGATGATCGACGGACGACCCCGACGGCCGACCGACCGATTAGCCGACCGACCGACCCCGACGGCCGATCGACCGACTGGCCGACCGACCGACTCCGACTGGCAGACGCCATCACCGGCCAATTAACGGTCCATCACCGACTGAGGGTATGTCGGGCGTATCCATCCCGACCGACTGAACCCAGAGGTCTGATGGCCGACTCACATGAAACTCGCCGACCGACGGAGGAACCCGACGCCACTCTGCTGGCCACCGACCAAGGGTCGGCCGACTCCTCCGATCGCCGTACAGCCGCCAGACCTTGTCAGCTCTGACACGGACATGCGGCGCGGTTACCTAGGGACATTGTCCCGCCGAGAGCGAGGTCAACCCTGGTGATTAGATGGCCACACGGCGACATGACATTTTCACGGCGACTCTGACAGTCCACAGTGAGTTGACAGTTCCTCACTCGTCCGCGCCATTAATGACGGCGCCATACCGTGCTCTACTATATATACCGGGGAAGGCAACAGTGCAAGGGATCGATCCACTCCATCTCTCCCTAAAATGCAGGCTCGCTCCTCTCTCTCTCTCAGAGCTCTTTGTCTATATTTCACTGTTGCCCAGTCACCTCTCTGACTTGACCGTCGGAGGGTCCCCGCCGGAGCCACCTCCGGTCAGTGCGGACTTCCTTTTGCAGGTGCACGCTTCCCGGCGATCGGGCGACGAGGCGATTGGCCGCAACATCCATTAAATACAATGACTGATATGAGTGGATGTTGAACCCAACAATCCAGGGATATAGTATATGTGTGGTAGATCTAACTGTATCTATAACAACACATGACCTGGTCCAAAAAAATTAGTCGGAAGATATTTAGGTTCTTTGATTTTGTATAAGTATCTAAAATCTTTATAGTGAATAATCAATATAAAACTAAATACACACGTGTACGGATCCTCACGTACTCCTCTTGTTCAAGCTCTGACGTCATCGTCAAGCTAAAGATTTAAATCCATACATCCATTTATAAATTCTATGATCAATCCGTGATCGGTCTAATAAACTCATATTGTAGTATCCTCTAGTCCAATAAGATATAGATTAGATCGGCTAGCTCTAATATCATTTGTAACAATCCAGGATCTCATCCAAAAAGACTAGTCAGAAGATATTATTTGGATTTCTTGATTCTGTATAAGTATCTAAAATTTGTCCAGCGGATAACTGATATAGGACTAAATACACATCACACGGATCCTCACAATATCCTTGGTTGTGTAATTGGTATCTTTAATTACAAAAAAAAAAACTCATTTTGGATTTTTGTTAGCTGCGTCGCTAGCTAGTCCTACAATTCTAAATTGTCTCAATTCCACATAATGTGTTTTGGTCACTGTTGCAATCCTAATCATTAGAAGCATGCTGCATTAGAAACATGCCTTGTCTCCAATTATGCTTCCAATAATATTTTATCATCCACAAATAAAATCTGGAAGTCAAGTCAATTGATGCACCCAAGAATTGACGTAGACGTCTTAGTCGATCAATACCTTGATTCGATGGACCGGATTCGAAAAGATCGAAAAACAAGCTGATTACATGCACTTAACCCTATCAATTTTGATACTGCCGTACTAGAACAGATATAACTCTCTCATCCGATATCAGAATCGCTATTATAACTCCAATTCGAAAAACTCTTTTCATACTCAGATCTTCAATTCAGTTAGGATTCTTCAAGATTCTCGTTGACCTATCAAACAATAGAATCCGATTCCAAAATTAGACATATCAACAAAGCATCAAACTTGTAAAACATGAAAAGAGCTTTTCGAAGATCATAATAGTGATTCTGACACCAGATGAGAGAGTTACGCCTGTTTTAGCACAGTAGTATCAAAATCGATAAGGTCAGATATAATCAACTTATTTTTCGATCCTTTCGGGCTCGATCTATCGAATCAAGATATTGATTGGCTAAGACATCTGCATCATCCTCCTCAAGCTGGAAAGAACTCATCTTCGAGTTAGAAGTCTCCTCGTCTTCTGACAAATCACCTATGTAGGGAACCAAGTGCTTCACGTTGAATACATCAGAGATACGGAGATGACTAGATAGCTTCAACTGATAATCATTATCATTGATCTTTTTTATTATCTCAAGAGAATCAATTTTTTGCTGGCTCAACTTGTTGTATTCTTCTATAGGATACCGATCCTTGATCAAAACAACCCACATAAAATTGCTAACTTCAAAAGTTATCTTCTTCTGAAGCTTGTCAACAGTCTCTTTATACTGGGCATTACTAACCTTAATTTGTTTCTTGATGGACCGATGGATAACCTAAATTTTTTTGGCCCAATATTTAGCCTTCACATCGGATCATCTCCTGAAAGTGATGCAGTCAAGTCCAGAACACTACTTGGGTTCGATCTGCAGACTACCTAGAACAGACTGTAGCCTATGGTCTTATTCACTAAATGGTTGAAGGCAAACTAAATTCCACTGCTTCGATCATTCATCAGTAAGGCTTCTCAATAAGTTCCCCAGACTTTTGTTAATGGACTTTGTTTGAGTATCCATCTCAAAAGATATGCTGAGCTAAATTGCAGAGATGTGTCTAACTTTTTTTTCATAAACTCCTCTAAAAGTGGCTAATAAACTTCGTGTCTCGATTGAATGTAATGGTCTTGGGCGCTCCGTGAAGATGCACAATCTCCTTGAAAAAAAATTGAGCAACATTGCTGGCATCCAGAGTTTTGCAACAAGCTATGAAGTGCATCATCTTAGAGAACTGATCCATAACCACCAGCACTTAATCACATCACCTTTGGATCATAGATAGTCCTAATATAAAGCCCATGCCGACCTCTTTCTGAGGATGGTTAGAAACTGGCAAAGGAGTATACAGTCTAGCATTAGTCATCGTACCCTTTAAAATTTGGCGCATCCGACAATGCTACATATGTTGGATCACATCATGCTTCATCTTTGGCCAGTAATATTTACTATGAATCAATATGAGGATTTTGTCTCATCCAAAGTGGCCTTCTATATGGAGTTCCTACACGATCTTCTCTCATAAAGAACAATCAAAAATATAGAGTTGCATTCCTCAGAATAGAAAACCATCTTACACATGATAATCAACTCAATTATTAGCCCGGACCTCCTGAGAAATAGTAGCAAAATCTAGATCACTGGCCTAGAGATTCTTTAATGATCAAAACCGACCACCTCCACTTAAAGAATACTTAGATGCTTGGCTGTCCTACTTAGCACATCCGTCACTCGATTCTGAGTGCCAGATTTATGCTTCAGAATAAAGTGAAACTTCTGCAAATTATTCACCCACTCGACATATCTGCGGCTCAAATTCTCCTAACCATTGATGTATTTTAAGATCTCATGGTCAGTGTAAAGGATGAACTCCCTCTAGACTAGATAGTGTCGTCACTGTTGAGGAGGACTAACCACAACATAAATTTTGACATCATAAGTAGAGTAGTTCAGCTTGGATCTTGATAATTTTTTACTATAGAAAGAGATGGGCCATCCCTCTTGGCTGAAAACTCTATCTATCCTAGTAGAAAAGGTATCGCACTCCATCTCAAAAGACCATGGAGAAATCTGGAAGAGCAAAAACGTCAGCAGAAACAATCTTTCTTTTGATCTCTTTGAAGACAATCTGTACTTCAGGAGTGCATTGAAAATGCCTCCCTTTCATGCAATTAATCATCGGAGACATGAGCTAAAACTCTGGACAAACTTGCGGTAGAATGATGCCAAGTCATGGAAGCTCCGCACTTCCATGATGTTGCAAGGAATCGGCCAATTCTGGATGGCCTGCACCTTGGATGGATCTGCCCACGACCCCTCAGAAGAGACAATGTAGCCGAAGAAGATTAGGCTGTCTACCATAAAGCTGCACTTCTTGGTGTTACCATATAACTTCCCTCTCTTTAATGTCCCAAGAACCTCCTTAAGATGCTGCAGGTGAGCTTCCCAAATAGGACTATAAATCAGAATATCATCGAAATAAACAATGACAATTTTATCGATGTAAAGTTGCAATGCATGGTTCATCAGTCTCATGAAAGTGCTCGGTGTATTGGAAAGTCCGAATGGCATCACCAGCCACTCATACATGCCTTCTCTCATCTTGAAGGCTATCTTCCACTCATCCCTAGGCTGAATGCACAACTAATGGTAGCCACTCTTTATGTCGATCTTGAAAAATACTTTGGCTTTAGTAAGCTGATCAAGTATATCATCCAATCTCAGAATCGAAAATTGATACTTGATAGTGATCCGGTTGATTGTCCTACTATTTATGCATATGCATCATGAATCATCATTCCTTAGAACTAGTAATGCAAGCACTGCGCAGGGACTCATGCTCGGCCTAATGTATCTCTTGTCCAACAACTCCTGGACCTACCGCTGCAACTCCTGGTATTCAGTAGGACTCATGTGGCATACCAGCTTGTTGGTAGGCTCGCTCTTAGAATAAGATCGATATGGTGTTGAATATCTCTTTCTGATGGTAGTCTTGTAGACAAATCTTGAGAAAAAATATCAGTAAATTCTTGAAGGATAGGATATACCATGGGTGGGACTCTCGCTCAGCCGACTCGCCCTTCTCCACCACCGCCAAGATGTACCCGACCTCCACTGCCTCCTTCATGTAAGAGTGCTTCGTCAGAAGATTGATGCTGGTTTCTAGCTTTAGTTTAGATAAGTCCTCCTCCTTCATCAGCACCAAGATAATCTTCTAATTGTCCTTTCAAAATGAATAAATGTTTCGACGACCATCATAAGTAACATTGCAATCATACTGTCACGACCTCCTCAAAAATAGATAGCAAGCATCCATGGCAATGATGTAGCACCAAATCTTATTGAAGTACTTTTACTCGATAGAAAATGATATAAGACAGTAATTATTGACAACCATTCACTCTCTTTTCAGAACCATGATAGCTTATAAAGCCGAGGATGGTTTTCATGCTCTACGAGTTTGACAGCTTCACCGTCACATCCGATTTGGGGGCAGATTTTGTTATTTGACAGGTCAACAAGAGTTCGAAAGAATCCTAGATGAATTGAAAGTTTTAATCATTGTCTCATTCATTTTTCTATTTTATTTCAGATTCCTTTTACTGTAAGGTTAGGACTTTTTTTTCTATAAATATGATCTCTTTGGCCAACATTGTAATCAATTTATTTTCATGATATTGAATCAAAAATTCTAGAAGAGAGTTTCTTCTTCATTTTGTTGTTTTCTTGTTTCATGCGTCTTCTTTTTTTTTTCTATCAAAATATGGCCTAGGCTACATTAGTTAGTATTAGAATAAATTGATCCTGGAGCAGAGTTCTTTCCTGCAACCTAGATGGTGGGTAGTGCTAGTGGCCGCAAGTAGAACCAGAATGTAGTCCAAATGGTAGCAACTAAAGAAATCATGCAACTGAAGTAGGATCTGATGATAGAGTACGAAGATTTGAGAAGATAAGTGACAGAACTGACTACATGTCTTATGCAGTTGGAAACTTGGGATGCGAGATTTGAGGCAGAATAAGAAGATCGCAGATCTGATGAAAAAGTTTCAAATTTTGAGAACCCCTTCCATAGGGATATTCCCACCCATTGGCATGAAGGTTGAGGTAATTCAATCGAGCGACTAACCTGCTGATACAATACCATCAGAGTAGATCTGCCTGAGTATTTGGATAGTCTATAAATGGAGGCGTTCCTCGATTGGCTGGATCAGATTGAACACATCTTCGAGTACAAGAAGGTGCTTGACGACAAGGAGTTGAAACTTGTCATCTTGAAGTTGAGGGGACGAGCTTTTGCCTGATGGCAATAGCTAAAGAAAATCAAGAAGTATAGAGGCAAGTCGAAGATCCAGGACTGAGAAAAGATGAAGAAGATATTGAGGGAGTAATTTTTGCTCTTCAGCCATACGCAGTTCCTATATCAGCACCTACAAAATCTCGAGCAAGGGCCTAGATTCGTAGATGAATACACGGAAGAGTTCTACCAACTGATCACCAAAAATAATATGGCGGTGAACGAGGAGCAGATAGTCATAAGGTAATTGATGGACTAAGGCAGCAGATCTAAGATGCCTTGAGGCTCCACTCCCTGCGAATGATCAAAAAAGCTTTCCACCATGTGGTAGTTGCTGAGGAGCAGCAACAACGAAGATCTGTGATCAGATCTGATCCTTCCCAGTAAAGCAACAAAGCACCAAAAAATCAGAGAGACATGCAACACAACACAGCTTCTATCCCTCCTGTTCATGGTGCTATTGATGCTAGGGCATTAAAACCAGCCCCAGCTAATTCTTATATCCTGCAGTGCTTCAACTGTGGCAATATTGAGCACATGCAGAGTGAGTGTAAGAAGCCTGTTGGATGGCCAACTTTTTCCTATGAATACGATCTCTTTGGCCAACGTTATAATCAATTTATTTTTGTAATATTGAATCAAAAACTCTAGAAAAAAAAATTTTCTACCTTCTGCTATTTTCTTGTTTCATGCGTCTTCTTCATCTTTTCTATCAAAATATGACCTGGACTGCATCAAGAGTCCAGAGGAAAATGCCAATATTTTTTTCTTTTAATTGAAAAATAGAGATAATAACAATGATTGGGCCTAGGCTGGTATGGTTCAAGATCATTCTGATCTCTTCTGACGTTGACGCATTTTCTTTAAGGTATGCAGGAGAGACGACAAGCTGTTTCTAATAAATTAATGTCGCGAGTGTCGCGTGTGAATGGAAAACACAGTATTGGACAGGTTCGGTGGACTAGAAAGCTCTGAGTAGTAGTTTTGTTGGGTAACCATCTTGCCTTTCCCACCTAGTCGCCCAACTTGAGTTGATGTCTCATTAGTTTGTTTGGGTTCCCCAGGGAAGTTTTTGAGAAGGAGATCAGAAAGCAAATATAAAACAAGCTTGTTGAAGAAATGGTCCGGTTGAAGGATATGTAAAGCTGAAATGTTTGAAGTATGATTCTTAGGTGCCTTAGTGAGGGCCTTAAATTTGGTTTTGTTCTTGGCAAGCCTAAAAAAAATACAACTGCAGATGGACACAGGAGAAGAATAGTCAGTACCCAAGTATTGGATGGTTGCTCAACAGTGCCGTGATTACCATTCTCTAAGATATATGATGCTTGGATTGAGTTGGTTTGTGGCGAGTCCAAAAGAATATTAAGGTGAAGGAGACAGCTAACTTGTAAGGTATCATGGTCATTCTAATCGAAGACCTATAATGAAGTCCCATCTTCATTGAGATTGGAGAAAGAGTGAGATACTGCGAAAGGTCCACCCATAGTCACCTACTGCCTTGCAACATTCACACTAATAAGCATAGTTTCAGCTATTAAGATAATTAGGAAAACCAAGCTCAAGTTAAACAAACCTCTAACTTGTTGGAGTAACAGCTAATGATCAAAATGTAACCATTTATACGTCCTATTCTGCCTTGTACTAGTGCAGGACTGCAAAGAGATGTTTCATGGTAATGGTGCAAACAACCAACAAAAGTTCAAAATGTGGTACACTTCATTCACACAAACATCATTGTTTCATATTTATGGCAGTCAAATCCCGAAGGTTTACTTTAGAACCTAGAATTTACATGCATAAACCATGTAAAAGTGTCTTTTTAAAGAAAAATCGATGAATTTTACTTCTCTAAGCCATAGAAGGAGCTCCCGAGTTCCAATATTACAAACTCTATTTCATTCACATGGTTAGGAATTCAACCTGTAGATCTCAACATGGCATATATGAGATCATAGCCGTTTCGGGGATGAAACCACTGAGCCATCAGTAAAAGTTCTTAGGCTTGTGAAGATATCAAGATAATGTACAAAGACATCCGCTCCTCTTGCTTTATGAGACAGATGTGCAGACCGTCCACGCCTTTCCAATCTGGATAAAGAGCTTTTGAACCGACTCATTCCCCTCCAACCACCGGGACCCAAAACCTTTTTTCTGGTTCAGTGGAGAGCACAGTCATCTTTATTGATACAATTTTAGCAACTCTTTGTCCTCTCCCCAGACCTACTCCTGCTTGGAAGTTTATTGATTGCCTTCTTTTCCTAAAGAAGAACCTCTCAGGTCTCATGTCTTAGTCCTGGTCCCATTTGGTTCCACTAGGATCTGTAAAAAAATTTAGAAGAATGCATCCTCAGTAGTTGGATCCACATCATAGTTGTAGCTGTTTCTCTCTGTGGAACTGCCCATCATATGACTCAGTTGACCTTGTTTTGGCTAGCTAAGAGAACGTAGCCATCGACGGGACAGTAAAAACAATCTAAAAGTCCGGTGTAACTTTGATGGTTCATGTTGCTAGCCTTCTTGAAGGAAGAGAGCTTAGAGCTTTAACAAATGAAGCAAGTGGCAAAAAGTAATATTGATACCCTAAATATATCTCTTTTTGCTTTCTGAGAGATCATTCTTTGTAGGTTCTCAAGCTTAAGAACTAATCACTTTTAAGTCTTGCCTTTCCAAAAGAAAATTGAGAATTCTTCTATACCTGTACTGCTATATGTTATGCCTCATGATCTCTTCTCTTCCTCTTACAAATCCCAAAAATTGTTATCCTCATGTCAAGCCGGCAACAAGATCACAGTCATGATAGAAAATCGCCAGCTTCTGTTTACCCACCAAAATTGTCTGCATCTTATCTGATAACAACATGGACAAATGATGACGGAGTTGATCAGGTGACCATTTGTTGTGGCACCAACTCACATTGATGGAGACCGAAGGAAGAAAGCAGTGCAGGAGCTTCAATGGAAAAGACAAGATGGGACCCATCTTATGTTATTGTTTTGCCAAATCAGATGCACCAACCAAATATTCAATCCTTCTGGTTCTCGCTGTCTGTAGGACACATCCAAATAAGAGAGATTCATTGAACATAGCTGAAAATTGGAAACCAGACGAATGCTTGAGCTAAAAAGGGCTAGATTCAATGAACGAGTTTAATGCTAGAAACTCAAGAAATGCTGCAAATTAAGAGCCCAATATCTAATGCTTTTGTTTTTGATTTTTGTGTTCCAAAACCAAGAAGGAAAATGAAATAGACTGACCCTTCCGTTTTTTAAATTATTTGTAAAATTTGCGGAGCTTTTGGAAGCAAAGGGTTATTGCCTTTAGAAAAGAATGAAAATAGAACAACAGAAGTTTTGTGCATATCCTATCCTCCACATAAATCTCCATAAGATACTTCACTAATTTGTGGAGAAACAAAAACACATACACAACAGCGAAACCAATCAGGCCCTAGAATATTAAACCACAATGTGAAAGTTAACACCACCAGTTAATCCAACCAAAAAGCTAGAGCACCCATGCCATTGCCATGTGTTGCCATGTCTGAGTGGTGGTAGATAAATATGCTTGTGCCCTTGACGCATAAAACACAATCCACCAATTGTTTAAACTCTAATGCAGTAATTAAACAATGAGACAATGATAGAGAGAAGACAAAAATGACAACACACCCAAGATCACAAAGCTTTCTCCAAGAAGTGTTCATGATCGGTCTATAATTAATAAACCACCTTATCTTGTTGAGTGTGATGACACTAAGCTTGTTTTAGCTTATGCTGTGATGCCAAAATAAAAGATATGTAGGTAAGGGCTAATGCTTAGATTCCTTGTCCCCCACATAAGAAAAATATGATGGCATTGGAGACCTAACCCCCTCTTCCCTACTCTTTTGAATTAGCTTCCACCATTCAACATGGTATATGGGTGAACGTTTCCATCATATATCATTCACAAGAGTGCTATTTGGTGGTATCATTGCTGTGTCTGATGCCAATAAGATTGCAATTAGTGGGCTTCTGTTTTCTTCATGTTTGATGGCATTTCCCTATGAGGTGCGCCTCATTTTCCAGCTGTTGATTGCTTTCACCTTCTGAGTACCCCATAATGGTGACCCCAAACCAAAATTGCATGTCTTGCAGTGAGACTAACTTATGTTCATCTGTTCCTCAGTGCTGCATAAGCTGGATTACTATGTTTTGATGAACATGCATTTCCGCACATCAGCAAATGGCAGATGAGTAGCTATACATCAGATGCACACTCGCTCACTAGATGCCTTCTTAACCAACTCATTCTAATCCCTTGCATGCCTTACTGATCATCGATGGTGTATCTAATTATAGAAAGCATAAGGCAATCTGGTGGTATCATACTAATTAAGTTACATTTATGAAAACAACCACCACTACCCTAGTTAAGCCTCGTCAAACATATACCATCGGTCAGCTCCATAAATCCTCTTTCTCTATTTGTTCTATCAATGACTATAAACTGAAAAGTACGAAGGACGTTACACTCATTCTACATTAGCTTCTCTTAATTTGCTACATCCTAGTTTTGGTGGCTTTTATGATTTGCCGCATCCTCGCTGACTTTGCATCCTGGTAGCTGTTATCAGCACTTTGGATGCTGCCCTCATAATTACCCTTGGGTACATAGTTTCTCTTAAATCTTCTCTCGTGCTGTCATTTCCAACTAAATTTCCAGACCATCTTATTTCACCAAGTAATGAACATTCAAACAAAAGCAATGTCTAATAGTGATATTTTCTGATTATTGGCTGGAGGATAGTGGCGAAACAGATATTAAGTACGGCTCGGATATATGTTATCAGGTACCTTTTTTCCAGCCTCCTGCCAGAAAATGTCTTTGAGCCAAACAGACTAATAGTTTCCCATTTGAACTTACAAAGACATCTTTGATATGAAATTTACCTTTCCAAAACTCAAAGTTAAATTTTATGTGAAATAATGCCCTATCTAATCACAAATTCCAACATGTCAATGAACACAATGGCTTTTGGCTAATTATTTTTGCAACTAGAAAGAACGGAAAAATTAGCATCAAATAAGTTACTTATTACATTGAAACAATAATCTTGACACATGACAACACCCTTTCAACTCAACACACCAATTCTACTGAAGAATGAACTCAATTAAAACTTTAAGTAGAAGAATCAGAGCTATTTTACTTTTCTACACAATCCTTAAAAGGGTATAGCAATGTATCAGAGTGGAAAAATCCCATTAGTAAAGAATGGAAATTAGCAAAGAATCAGGATTACAATCATAACCATATGTACAATCAAATCAAGCAAATATGGAATGCTGCCAATGTTACAAAAGAGTGAACTGTAAAGAAAACTGGACCCAGATTACACAGGCTATCCCTAACAAGCTTTACAGTCTGGGTTCAGTAAAATTTCAGTTCCATCAGGACAGTAATCAACCTTTTGCAAGTCCATATAAATAAATTTTACTGTTCCAAACATCATAGAGAGCATAATCAGCTGTTTCATTTAAAAATTTTCTCAACCATAGAAACAATTAACCGATTGACTAAGTGCCAACTCAAGCACTAAACAGTGTGATTTTTGGTGTGACAAGATCTAGTCTTGTCTGATATATGACAAAGTTGCACCAAATACCCATCGAGACACCATCATTCAGCAGTTAAAAACTGAAAATAATGAAGTCACTATTTTTTTTAACAAAGATGAGGTAACAGGGTTTTAGATCAGAAGATTAAATTATCTAACATCAAGCACTACACAAAATAGGACATTATGATAAAAGTTAGAGAACAAAAAGATACATCAATATATAAACAGAAGAAAATTAATTAAAAATCATATTGAGAATACCAAAAGAAAAAAGGAACTAGATCTACTAGTATTGTCTGAAAGTCAAATTGAGACGTCCAGGCCGCAGTTTTGTCTCCTCAATGAGCCTCTTTGGTGCTGTGTTTGGATGAATACATGAAACTCCATGATATATAAGCCTGGAAATGCCACCAAACATCAAGACATCTCCAGATTCAAGCACTACTTTTTCAGCATTATCTGCATCTCTTTCTACCCCATATAAGAATTCAGCAGAGTCGCCCAAAGAAAAAGAAATAACAGGCAACCCTTTATGAAGGCTCTTTTTACTCTCATCTCTGTCCTGCATGGAAGAAAAAATTGCATCGAATGAATGAAATTGCAAAAACCAATTTCCACAAATGCACAGAAGGTTTCACGTCAGTGAAAAAAAAGAATCTAAACCGCTAGTAACATGCAGGTGCAGTAATACTTTATATGAGAAGAATTATGATTGTCATATAAAATTTTATAAGGATAGAGCAAGTAAAACTAAGTTTCAGAATTGTAACAGCTGCATATCAAGAAATAGGTATAGCATATTCAATAACTTGAAAAGGCTAATAGAAGCTCCAGATAAATATATTCTAAAAAACAGGTTCATCAATAAATGTCCAGGATAAAACAATGCAGAGAGATGAAATCTGCCGTGGTGGTGCTTAAGTGAATTTGTTAAATTGTAATGCAGGAGAAGTGATGCACAGACTTGTAAAGATAATTTCAAGTAAGACCCATACATTAAAATAAACTAAAGAAAATGATTTGGCAACTAAATACATAAATATATACATATACACACATATATACATACTCAGTAGACATCAAATGGCCCATCAACTTCACCTATTATGATAGGTTAGCTCAGCATTTATGGAATATAATTCCTGTTCATGTCCTCCGAAATGTTGAAAAGGAAAAGAAAAACATCATCAAGAAAAATTTATTCACAAACATTTAAAAAAATAAGAGGTTTGATTATACCTGATGGAGACCAAGTTTTCCACTGTTGTTATAGAAGTTGACAATGCAGATGTCTGGTGACATATTTGGAACTTCATCTTCAATATTAACATCTTTATAATCTTGTCTCAGAAAATCATGAGAAGCTCGAATTGCTCTATCAACTAATTTTCTGAAGAATTCTGGAATTTCAGGTGCTTTGGCACCATCTATTTGGCGATAATCTTCATATAACCTTGACTCCGGATCCCAGTTCTTGCCCAAGCACATCATGTACAAGCGTAACTTTGCACCATCTTTATAACCTGGTCTATAGAACCCTCCGGAATTAATTCCAAGATCTCGGCATTTTTCAACAATTTTAACCTGGCAGGCAAAAAACATAATATGAGAGAAATCCAAACGCACAAACACAATCTGGCACATACACAGGAAATAGCTGCTAATACTTTACGGAGGATCAGTAAAGAGACATCACATGGAATGTGCACTTTCAGTAGTACTTGCAATACCATGTAAAGCATGACTTCATGACTCATTACAGAGTAAAATGAAATAACTATTTGGAGATAAATAAGACTCAATCAATTTCTTCATTTGACATGAAACTTGCTAATTGTCCTCCAAGATGATTGATCAACTGAAATTTAGAAAAAAATATTGATCCTAGAAAAATAGAGAAATATCTATGATTAAACGATTTAAGGATAATGATATTTATGGGTAGTAAATGCAAACCTGATCACGGTGGCTGATATAATTCTTCAGTAGAATCATCCCAGATCTCAAATATGCATGCTGAGGATGATTCTGGGAGCGTTCAATTTCGTTTCTTTTTTCTCGATTAAGTTCAAGTAAAGATTTCTTCGATGTTACTGGCCCTACTGTTTCATTCCTGCAGATATCAAAAGGATGACCCTCAGCATCACTTTCAGGATTTCTCATCCTGCCTGTCATCCTGCTTGGAGAAGTTCGACACTGTTGAGGTGTCACTCTATTGCTACTCTGACCAGAATTAGAAGACAAGATCACACGTTGTCCAAATAACTAGAAGATTTGCTTGCAGAACTATAAATTCAAATAGAAAAAAAATTCACAATTTTCATTATTTATGACTGGTTAAGGGTACAAAGAAATTAGAAAAGAAATGCCATAAAAAATCCATGAAATAGGTCAAGTGCTGAATTAGGTATCAAAGGAGATCTTACTTTAGCTATGATAAGTTTTAATATGGTAATAAAGTTCAGAGAGGGCAAAGAAAAAAAAAATAAAGTTAGAATGACAATAACGAATACTAGGAAAAAATTCAAGGGACATTATCAATTTTTGTATCTTTAACTGTACTTGTAATTTGTTACAAATCAAAAAGATGTGCAGTAGTCCTCTGATTACATCTCATGCCAAGCATATCTTGTGTTTTTCTAAAATTCATAATTTTAGATCTGGCAGCAATTGAGTTCATAGGATGCCTGAATACTAGAATTTTATAATTAAAAAAAGTTTGAAGTTTCCTAACTTGGATCGATCAAAATTCTCAAATCAGAAAAAGAGTATCGACCCCATAAAGTAAAGATCATGCAGTTCAATGAACAAAGGCAAAAAATTTGTTCTAAAGCAGGTGGCTTTCTATCCAAATCTATTTCCAGCCACAACTATTACATGAATATACCAAAACAAATATATGATTCATCAAATCCTTGAAACCTATCATGCTCTTCCAATTCATGGTGGCAGATCTAGCCTCCTTAGCAGTGTATCCACTATTGAATCGACAGAGCCTTTTGGATAATGCTATTTTCATGTGATACAGACTTTTCATAACAATGACTCCTAAAGCTTTATGTCTCACCTAAACTAAAATTATCAAATTAGAGATAATTGCAATTTCTACAAAACCCCAATAGGTGAACCCAATATTCCTGGAGGCAAATACTAAGAACGAAACTATTGCTGTTTAGCTTGAGCCCTTGATCCATCATTCTCTTAATTGAGCAGTTAATTTCATAGTACATAACACCGTGCTACTCTTGAATCTTGAGACAGCCAGTAGGCAAAATCTAATAATCCTTACAAAGTATAGAAATCTCATATCCGCTATTAATACCACCGAAAGAAAATTCTATATCATTAGGCTCAGTCTAGTACTCTTATGCATCTGCAGAAAAGCAAAATATTTGATGAACTGAAAACACAAAAATCATAAATTCCAAGAAAATGTTCATTTCCAAGGGGAAAAATTAGCTGGCATAGGCAGCTGTGTCTCCACTTACAAAATAAATGGAACTCAAACAGAAAGTAGACAAAATTTCAAGCATCAAAGTAGCATGAACAATAGTGTGTAATATATAGTACGTTTGATTAGTTCAAGTTCCTCTTTGTGATTAATTTCCCAAAATTTTTATCTTTATTTACAGCACAAAGAGTAGGAGAAATATCAAAACATATGTTGCATTAAGATAATTCTGTTTCAATGGAAAGAAAAGGAGGTGTTGATCTGGCGTTCGAATTCGTCGCTAAGGTGCATTCCTCAAAGCAATAACAGTCTAAGCAACTCTTAATATACACAGTTTGGCAAGGATATAGGAATACAACACAACAGAGGGATAAATAAAACATTGCTCAACAACTCAGATTTTGACCCTAAACCCCAGATTCCTCGATGGTCAAAAAAAATAAAGCATGAATGGTTCCAATTTAAAGTTCAAAACTCGCAAGGAAATCTCGAAGCATCATTGTTTATGAATTAAAGATCCTAATTCCGGGATCCGACAACCGATTCTTTTATTTATTTATTTATTAAAAAAACGCACACACGTGTGACAAAAAATTATGGAAATATATGCAATATGAAAACTAAAAATAAAAGTGAAACGGCTCACCGGTCCACCGCCGCGAGGAGAGCGTCGGCTTCTCAAATTACTATCCGGGGTTGTGATACCACCCACCGTTTTCTTCTGAGAAGAGGAAGGATGGTAGGAGAAGGTACGACAATTTGGGCGGCGGAGGAGGGGTTTGGGAAAGGGAGAGGCGCGGAGGAGTGGAAGCATATGAGAGAGGAGTTTCTCAAGGGGCTTCGATTGGGAAAGAAGTGGTGCAGTTGGGCTTCTCCGGGAGGGGACGAGATGGCCGATTCTCGAGGCAAATATTTAGCGGGTCGGGCATTTCCGCCGCCACCGCCCACCGGGAGCCCTTCTTTGTACCTTTTGCTGTGGTGCACATGAGCTGCTTGGCTCATATGTAGGGTTGACCCGACTGGCTAAAATTGAGCTTATGGTTCACATAATTTTTTGAACCGAGCTCGTATAGTAAAATATTAGATGCAAAAGCTCATATATATATATATATATTATTAATTTAATATTTTATTTTATTTCATTTATATTTTGTGGATTGTGATTAAAATTTTAGATTTGAATTTAGTTTCAAATATAGTTTGATTATTTTTTGATTTGAATCTAATTAATTTTAAATATTAATTTTTTTTATCAAATTAAATTTAAATATAAATATTAAGATCCGATCAACCTCAAATTTAAATATTTTGATACGCTGGAAGTTAAATTTTTAACTATTCAACTCAGCACAGTCGGTTCAACTCAATGGCACCCATACGTACAGTCACGTTGGTTGCGTAATAGTCGAAGGCCTGCCTCGGAGATCGGAGCTCAGAGTTAGATTTCTCTGCACACTGGATGCTGTTGGTTGGCTGCAATTTTAACGCTTAGTACTCCCAAGCAATGTGGCAGATAACTTTGCAACATACATTAAACCACTGGATAAATTGAAGCTGAAAAACATTACGAGACACATTGAGGAGATCCTAGAATTAGCAAGGAAACCGGCCCGTTTTTTTCCCTGATAAAAATATGAGATGCACAGGAATTGAGTGATTGCACTCCATGCACCAGATAGAATGATCTCGCCCAATTGATCACATGAAATGTAAATGAAAACAAGAATATGTTTTTCATCTTCCAGATTATTGATTGTTTAAACCTTTGCATTAGAGGAAACAGCACCAATAAGGTTCCTCGATCTACTTGAACCACTGGATAGGAGATACAATTACACAAAAACCTGATTAGCATATAGAATACATAAAATAATCTTTCAATATTTTGGAAAATGTAAATTAGTGTTTGAATAATTTTTTTTTTCAAAATTTGGTACATAATATTGGATGGTGAATTGAAAGATTTCTAACTCGAGGTGAATTTTCTTAAACTCGTGTCATACATTGAATCACAAGAAATGCAGGAGAATGTGACCATATATATAGAAACCTCGTACAATCATTTGAATGCATGAACCAAAACCGAGCAGCGTGAATCATTTCCGCATTCTGCAGTGTAGAACGAAACTTCAGATTGTTCCAAGTGAGCAAATTGATCACCGTATGAATCATTTCATCATTGAGACCACGATCAAGATCATGGCTCCTCAACACATGCCTATAATGGCTGTGCCTGTAGCAGGCGTGCCTTGGTGAAGTTGGCGTCAAGAAGAAAGAGGCTGCGAATATAACTATTAATGATGAAGTTGATACGATGTGCTTACATATGTGTATGAATAATATGAGTGCAACATGCAATAGCCACTTGTATGTGGCATTTGAATGTTGTGCTTGTCTACTTGTATTCTAATGGGCATTCGTGGCTCATTTTTAAGTAGCAGAAGCTTCTTCTTTTCTTTTTTCTTTTTTTTTTTCATTTTAACATGATGGCCTGCCAGTTTGACGCATGGCTAGGAAGAGGAATTGAACATTGTAGCCGATCAAACCAATAATTCCGCCATGGGGGGCGATGGCTGCCTGCCATGCTTGGAACGAAGCCAAAGAGCTTGCGGGCATCGAACGCCGCAGTGAGGACCTTGAGTTGCACCCGTGAGACGCCAAGAAATTGAATTGGTGATCCTGATGGATTCGAGCCAAATGATGCATAACAAACTTTACAATGAGTGTAAGCTTGATGAGTTCTCCATTGTTTCTCCGCCCTACTGCAGCCTGTAGGAAATATTGGCATGTTAAGGTGTTGGAAGGAATGTTCTACTTGCCAACTATCTTGAGCTATATAAGGTGATGAGAGAGTTGCATGATATATTGGTGTAACTAGCCTCTAGAGGATCTTGATTTCATGAAAGCAAACTTCTTGGTCCAAATCGATGAATGGATGTAACATGGTGGTTCCACGGAAATATCATGAAATCTGAAGTAGTTCTAATAGGTCGATCAGATTCAGATGTGGCGTGGGCCTCGATCTTTGTGTTTCCCTAGTCTGGTTGGGCCTGGACCGGACTTGAAGGGTTCTATGTGGTGAACCATAAATAATTTGAATGCTATTTGGGTCCAGATTAAGACCCAGCCTGATCCAACGACTATCAAATTTGGCAGGTAAGAAGAGTTCGTAGTGCGAGGAAAGGAAGAGAGGTCCGTGGATTGCCTGATGACTCGAACCCCACAACTTTATGTTTGGTTTTAGCATCAACAATGGAGCCCAAACTTGATGGAAACTGCTTGCTCCCAAGTTGGAAGGAAGAAAGAAAAAAATGATGGAAACTACATGTTGATAACCTCATAGAAGAAGATAATATTTGGTCCAGCTAACTATGAGTATATGGCGAGGGGTCAATGTTTGTTAGGTCTGTAGGTTGACGCGGTTCAGTTAGCAAGTTCTCCTGTCAATTGCATCATGATGCAAAAGACTGGTGGTGATGTTTAATTGATGAGTTCTTGTGAAGATGGAATTCATGTGCGCTATTGGATGTGATTCATGGTCCCATGGTGTTCCCAACAAGTTGTGGACCCGTATACTGCCATTGGTTGCTTTTTTTTTTTATTTTAATACAAACGGACAATCACACAACTTTGATGTGTGCACAGCTCACAAAGTCAGTGTATACAAGATCCTACAGAGCCGACAGACACAACTCACTCTGTCTCCAGGTCTAATCTCTAAAATGCTCTACTATATAAGTTGCAATCTAGTCCGCCATACTATTTGCCTCTCGAAAAATATGTCGGATCTGCATCTCAATTGAAAGACGGAGAACAATCCAGATGTCACAGAGAAGCAGATGAGCCTCCAGCTGCTTGGTGTTATTCCAGTTTCATCAATGACAATGACCGAATCTCTCTTTATAAAAATCCTCTTTACCTGCAGCACTTCTCTAGCAAATGTAATGCCTACTCACACTGTAGGGAGCTCAACATCCTGGACAAAAGGTTCAAAAAGATAAAAATCTCCTACCGCCACTAATTTAGCATCAAAGTTCTGGATAACAAAGCATGCACCGTCTCTGCCATCCTGATACTACCATCAAAGTTTCTATTGATAAACTCCGAGGATGGGGGCTCTCAGGATATAAAGATAATCCACTGAATTATTGTAGGGGCAGCATGAGAGTTCCATGGATAGAAAGCATCAAGAGATAAGCCAGCAGTATTGAATTGGCTGTACTCTACAGCCAAATAAATAGCTCTCTCCAGCATTCGAGAGATAGGACCATCTTATCTTCAAAGATTAAACTGTTTCCGGACAGCCATGGGTTACTTTTAGTGCATGGAACCTAAATCGGTTTTTAGTCGATGCCAAAATCAACTTTACGTTTCTCCTGTCGTATATCTTGGTAGATGTACCCTGTGGTGTATGTTCGAGATGCTCCTGAACTGGACAAAAACCTTGGGACCTGATTATATGGATAAGGGTCGTCATAGCCACTTGGCCTATTGCACAATTAACATTAAGCAATTTTTTACAATATAGCATGATGCTATTAAAATTATACATTTTGACATTTACTTGAAGGAGATGGGTAGCTCAGTTATAAGTGAGAGAGACATTTTGAATACCTCTCCATGCTATCTCCCTTCCACGGCTCTAATCAATTCCACTTAAAAATGAATATTTAATAGTGTGCAGCGGCATTGTAGAGCACTGCACAAAGCTCTATAGTCACCACGAAAAGGACAGTCCATGAGCATCCACTGTATCTATCATATTGGGGGCACATTATTTGATAGTCATTCATTTTCTGATGGCAATCATCGAAAATTATATAGTACTCCATAGTGTAGCTTGCGCATCATAAAGGTTCTTGGCTGATTAAACTCAACAGATTCTTGATGTGGGCAAATGCTGGCAGAAGTGCACCCACCACGCACTCTCCTTTGATGGAAGAATGAGGAGACAAGTAACAGTAAGTTTATAGTTCCACACAGCGTTCATGAGAGTGACTCCTTAGATAACCGTACAAATTCAAGATGAATGCGTGGCCACTTGGCGAGCATAAAATCTACTCTCTATCCGGTGCAAGCGTAATATTATATTATTCACTTTTGTTTCTTCTGTTGCCTTGTCACTAGCTCTTGCACTAAAGCCAAAACTTGTAGTACTTCCATGCGCCCAATGCATGCTTGTACCCAACCGAGCTTCTTGTCTTTGGCGTTCATCACCTTTTCACCTTACATCATTTATTCACATATTTTACACCCAGGAGATATTTTCCCATCCCCCATCCCTTCCCCCCGCCACAAGATGGCAGCTTATCCTCCACTTTATACTTTAATTAGTTTTGTTTCTGTTGTCACGGTTGCATGTGAATGTACTCTTCAGGGTCCTCAACTCATGTGACCTTTGGTAGGATATCACGAGAATCCTAGAGAGTAGTCCATAACGGGGTGCAGTTTATCCATGCCCGTCCAATATGTGGCCTTCTTGGTGCCATGCATGCGATTGGCTTGCATGCATGGTGGGGCCTGTCTCCTGAGGCCGAGTGCCAGAAAGCATGCAGTGCGTAGCCCCTCCCTTGCATTGACTAGTTGACTGCAATAGGATTATATATATAATTTGGTATCCTTCAGGAGAGAAAAAAAGAATTGCTGGGCACAGGCTCAGAATTTGAAAGTTTAAACTCATGACCTCTAATAACCTATGTTCGTACTGATGTAACTTTTTTGGCAATACGTAGAGTTTTTGTCCTGAACCTCCTCCAAGATAAGTGTCAGGGGACAGATGCTAACCAATTGAGTTAACAATTGTTGCTCTAATATGATGTTAACTAATTAGTGGAGTATGAAGTTTAAGTTGCTAAGTTATGTGTACATTAGGTTTAAACTATTGATGTATATATCCTTCACCAGTTACCTTGGAACAATTCTTACTAATTGACATTCTAACTAATAAGTTCTTGCAGTACTGTTACAGATCCGATTAGTATTGTTTTGCAGTTCCATTTGTCATTTTTATTTATATAATAGAAAAGCTGAAGCACCGAAGTTGTTCTATTCTTGGTCATTGGAACTAATCCCACTCCATTCTAATTTTTATTTCGTTTCTTTTATTGCTATGTACAAAAGATAGCGTTAGTACATACATGCTAGATAAATGCCAAATGGTGATGAGATCAAATTGACCACTTAGGTAATCTTGATGAGGTTTGGCCTTATATTCCCTGTGCATGTGTACTATATATTGGAAAAGTGGGATTCATTGAATGTGACTTTTCCCAGCTTGAAGTAATCAACCCCAATTAGGTACTCAGGCTATATATATAGAAATTGCTACCACGAGGAAGTGAATTGTTTGTATCTTTGTACCTGTTTCATTAAATGTCACATGCAGTCTTTGAAATATTATGGTAGCTAGCTAGGGCATAATGTTAGCACGAACAACGATAGTTAATATTAGCAGGCCCCTGGAGGTGTTTAGCATGTGATCATTTCTAATGGCATGCCTGCCATTGTGCATTTGAGAGGCATTGATGGCTTTGAACCCTCGGTTAATTGACCATCCTTTTCCCTTATTCATGTAGTCTAACAGATACGTACATTCACAAATATAAAGGATATGTAACCTTTTGTTACTCTCGTATAAAAGTTGAGTTAAAAGATATATTTTTCAATATCATCAAGGTGACAGGAGAAAGAGAAAATTATTAAATTTAAATATTGAAATATATATATATTTTTCGTATGGTGGATAATTTATACAAATCTAGTATGAACGTGTATAAAATATCAAAATGCAAACTATCACAAAAAAGAGTTGGAATAGCCCTCATGTCCATCCAGAGCACCTTTTTAGAGTGCTCAGCATCAAAGAGGACTACCCAATTTGTTGTATTGTTTGTCTCCCAGTAAACATGCTTAATGATTAAGGAAGTAAAACTCTAAAAAAATCTCCAAATATTATGAAGTAACGAGTGATCAGACTTAGTCTGCCTTTGAATCGAAGCTATCATTGTGGTTGAATCATTCTCAATAACAAGGTGATCCGTATCCAAGCTCAACACCACATGAGCAATGATAGTCCAGGCTGCTCGCAGTTCGATAATTGGGATGATAAGGTCAAAAAGATGTGTGCCATCTATAGTGATCAATCTCGAATCCGATCTCTGAATTACGAACACTGTCATTTTGGAACATTGAAATATAGATTTGAAAAATAGGATACCATAAGTCCAAGAAAATCTTCTCCATGTCAAAATCCATTCAAAGCCCAAACCAATAGTCTCATAATTGTGTATCCCTCTGTTCTTTCCAAGTGTTTTAACCTCCTCTTCCTCGATGTATATTGCATATACATTTTGCTTTTATTTTTTTAAGAGGCTAATCGGCATATATAACATTGTTAAAAGGAAGAGTTAGGGATATTGAAAATACCGCAGTATAACACATAATTTTTGTTTTGCAATGATCGTGTTATGTAATTAAGTAGGCATTGTAAATGTTATTGAATAAACAAAGAGACACACAAGTGGAATTCGTGAAAAGTTATTTAAGTGTTCTGAATAGAGTATACAAAGAGTCATGAGGATTTTTCTCAAAGTTAATTTAGAGTCTATGTACACCTGCCGGAGATTCATCCCTTGTAAGTAAATAGAATCTTAAGCACCCCCAAAATCAGTCCCATCGAAATTTTATTTTGTTTAAAATTATTTAAATTTTATATACTTTTCTTATTGTGTATGATCCTAGATGTGCAATCTATATAGGAAGCTAGCTACACCTTGGAGAGTGATTATACTTCCAAGCATGAAGAGTATTCCAAAGAGTTTCACAAAACAAAACTCACCATAGTATTGGTTATTGTTGGGGATACCCGCCGCCCTACTGCCGGAGGGCCCGACCGCCCGCCCGACCGCCCGACCGACCGGATGGCCCGACCTACTGCCGGAGGGCCCGACCACCCGACCGTTTGGCGGTCTGACCGCCTCCGTTGGACGACTCCGACTGGCCGATAGACCGACCGATCGTCGGTCGGAGCGACCGACTGGTGGGAGCCATCAGCGGCTAACCGCCGGCCGTCCAACGGCCCATCGCCGACTGGGGGTATGTCGGGCGTAACCATCCCGACCGACCGAACCTCGAGGTTCGATGGCCGACTTACATGACGCTCGCCGATCGACCGGAGGAACCCGACGCCACTCTGCTGGCTGCCGACCTAGGGTCGGCTGACTCCTCCAACCGTCGTACGGCCGCCAGACGTTGTCAGCTCTGACACGGACATGCGGCACAGTTACCTAGGGGCATTGTCCCGCCCGGGGCCGGGTCAACCCTGGCGATTAGACGGCTACACGGCGACATGACGTTTTCACGGCGGCTCTGACAGCCCACAGTGAGTTGACAGTTCCTCGCTTGTCCGCGCCATTAATGACGGCGCCATACCTAGCTCCACTATATATACCGGGGAAGGCAACAGTGCAGGGGGTCGATCCGCCCGTCTCTCCCACATACGCAGGCTCGCTCCTCTCTCTCTCCCTCTCTCTTTCCCAGAGCTCTCTGTCTGCATTTCACTGTTGCCCAGTCACCTCTCTGACTTGACCGTCGGAGGGTCCCCACCGGAGCCGCCTCCGGTCAGTGCGGACTTCCTTTTGCAGGTGCACGCTTCCCGGCGATCGAGCGACGAGGCGATTGGCCGCAACAGATTGGCGCACCAGGAAGGGGGACAGCATGACAAAGACAAGAGCTCAACGATCGAGAGTCACTGGGTTGGCGAGGCGTTCTTCCCGCCGGGAAGAGGCCTCCCCGCCCCCACCGGCGGCGGAGCCTAGCTCTCCGTGCCCTGCAGTGACCACGGAGGCCCAGATTGCGGCCATCGTATGGCAGATGACCGTACTGACCGACGCAGTCAAAAGCCTCCAGCAACAACCGGCGGCCCGACCTATGCCTTCCAGGAGCAGCCGCCGACGGCCGCGCCGACCCCTGTCGCCTCCATGCGAGCACTCCCAACAGCGCTCCCACGGAGAGGAGGAGGGGCGATCACGGCGCGACGACCGACGGTCCCCGCGGCCCTCTCCTTCCCCGTTGGAACGGGCAAGGAAGGAGAAGCGACCACGCACACCGTCGGCCTCTCTCTCAGAATCTTCTGGAGGCTCCACCCCTGGGGTCTCCCAGCATCGACGAGCGGACAACTACGAGCGACGGTTCGAAGAGATCGACCGCCGACTCGCCCAACTGCAGATGGACGGCCAGAAGTCATCGAACGACGTCGACTTCCAGACCGCCCAGCCTCTCTCCCGACTGGTCCTCGACGAGCCGATTCTCAGTCGGTTCAAAATGCCGAACGTGGAGCCATATGACGGCTCCACCGACCCAGTCGACCACCTCGAGAGCTACAAAGTTCTCATGACGATTCAAGGGCAACCGACGCTCTTTTCTGCATCGGCTTCCCCGCGATGCTCCGCAAGGCTGTCAGGGCTTGGTACTCCGATCTTCGATCGGGCAGTATCCATTCCTTCGCGCAGCTCGAGCACTCGTTCGTGGCCCATTTCAGCACTAGCCGAAAGCCGCCGCGAACGTCGGACAGCCTTTTCTCCCTCAAGCAGGGGGAAAACGAGACGCTCCGACACTTCGTGGCGCGATTCAACGCGGCCACGCTCGAGGTCCGGGACCTCAACGAAGACATGGCAGTTTCAGCCATGAAGCGGGGCCTGAGGTCGTCCCGATTTACTTATTCTCTGGACAAGACCCTCCCCCGAACATACGCCGAGCTACTGGAGCGCGCATACAAGTATATGCGCGCGGACGAAGGAGCGTCCGACCGACGCTTGGCGGAGCCCAGGGGTCCGAAGGAGAAGCGGAGAAAAGGTCGGGAGCCCGCCGAACCAAGCAGGCCCCCGACCAATAGTCGGCTTTCTCCACCCCGACAGATCCAAAAATCACCTCGGCGACAGACCCCGAGGCCGGTGCGTCCCAGGTATGACTCCTACACTCCTCTCTCCGCTCCCCGTGCGCAGATCCTGATGGAGATCGAGGGGGAAGAGTACCTGCGATGGCCTCCGCCTCTGAAGGCAAAGGTCCTCGACCATCGGAAGTACTGCCGGTTCCATCGGAGCCACGGCCACGACACCGAGCGATGCATCCAGCTGAAGGATGAGATCGAAAATCTCATCCGCCGGGGGTATCTCGGCAAATTTTGAAAGGGTCCGCCGACCCGACCGACTGCCGATCGACGCCCCCAGCCGGCTGAAGAGGCGCCGACTAACCAGCCGACGGCTGGAGTCATCAACATGATCTCCAAGCGGCTGGGACCGGGGACGTCTACAGAGGGGGAGCCGACGAAAAAGCCGCGTCCGGACGACGTAATCACCTTCTCAGAAGACGACGTTCGGGGCATCCAGACTCCCCATGGCGACGCTGTTGTTGTGTCGGCGACGATGGCCAATTATGATGTAAAATGAATTTTCGTTGATAATGGAAGTTCGACAAATTTTTTGTTTTACTCGACCTTCTCCCGAATGCGACTGTCAACTGACCGACTTAGGAGGGTCTCCACGCCCTTGATCGGCTTTGCCGGAGACACCGTCACGACGGAAGGAGAAATCACCCTGCCCGTGACGGTCGGTACCGAACCACGGCAAAGCACGGTCTCCCTCATTTTCGTGGTTGTCCAAGTTCCTTCGGCCTACAACGCCATACTCGGACGACCCGGATTGAACGCCCTCAGGGCGATCGTCTCGACGTACCATCTCCTTGTTCGATTTCCGACCAAAAACGGAGTCGGGGAGATGCGCGGGGATCAACAGCTCGCCCGACGATGCTTCCAAATCTCCGCTCAAAACGACGAGACAAAGGATCCCCTGACAATCGACAAACTGGATCAACGGGAGGAGGAAGAACGGGGTTCGCCGGCCGAGCAGCTTGAGGCGATCCCGATAGGAGAAAATCCCGACAGAAAAGTTTGGGTCGGGTCTCAATTGCCCGACACCGAACGTCACCGACTGGCGGAACTGCTGACGGCCAACGCCGACATATTCGCTTGGTCGGCAGCAGATATGTCGGGCATCCCTCCAGAAACAATTACTCACCGACTCAACATCGACCCGACAATGAAGCCGGTGAGGCAGAAGAAAAGGTCCTTCGCCCCAGAAAGGCAGAAGGCCATCGACGAAGAAGTGGACAAGCTGCTCGAAGCAGGCTTCATCCGAGAATCCACATATCCCGATTGGCTCGCCAATGTCGTCATGGTCAAGAAAGCCAACGAAAAATGGAGGATCTGCATCGACTATACCGACCTCAACCGAGCCTGCCCGAAGGATAGCTTCCCACTCCCGAAGATCGACCAGTTGGTGGATGCGACATCCGGATTTCGACTGCTCAGCTTCATGGACGCATTTGCCGGGTACAACCAGATCCGGATGGCGCCTGAAGACGAGGAGCACACCGCGTTCGTAACTCCCAAGGGCCTCTACTGTTATCGGGTGATGCCCTTCGGATTGAAGAATGCCGGCGCCACCTACCAGCGACTCGTCAATAAGGTCTTCAAAGACCAGATCGGGCGTAACATGGAGGTGTACGTGGACGACATGCTGGTGAAGAGCACGCAGATCCCGGACCATGTTCAGGATCTCGAGGAGACCTTCCGCACCCTTCGACGACACCGAATGAAGCTCAACCCGACCAAATGTGCTTTCGGAGTGACCTCCGGGAAGTTCCTCGGATTCCTCGTTTCTCAGAGAGGGATCGAGGCCAACCCTGAGAAGATAAAGGCAATCCTCGACATGCGTCATCCGAACACCAAGAAGGAGGTCCAACAGCTGAACGGAAGAATCGTCGCTCTTAGCCGATTCATTTCCCGATCAGCTGAAAGGTGCCTCCCGTTCTTCAAGACCCTGCGCCGGGCGAACGGTTTTTCTTGGTCGGATGAGTGCGAACAGGCCTTTGAAGACCTGAAAAGGTACTTGGCTTCCCCGTCGCTGCTCGTAAAGCCGCAGGTCGGGGAGACCTTGTATCTCTACTTGGCCACATCTTCTGAGGCGATCAGCTCGGTGCTCGTTCGGGAAAACGGGCGTCGGACTCATCAGCCCATCTACTATGCCAGCAAAGTGCTCCACGGCGCCGAAGCCAGATACTCGGAGACGGAAAAGATGATTTTCGCCCTGACCGTCTCCGCGCAACGGCTCCAACCATACTTCCAGGCCCACGCCATCGTGGTACTCACCAACCGGCCCCTGAGGGCCATACTGCGCCGACCCGACACATCCGGACGACTCGCTAAGTGGGCGATGAAGCTTAGCGAGTTCGATATCCAGTACCGGCCAAGGCCTGCCTTGAAGGCCCAGGTCTTGGCCGACTTCATCGCCGAATGTCCGACGACCGACCGAGGGTCGGGAGCTGAAGGCCCGGGACGAGATTCGGTCTCTGAGCCAGACCCGATCTCCACCTGGGTACTCCACATCGACGGAGCCTCCAACGCTCAGGGAAGCGGGGCCGGGCTCCTGCTCACGAATTCGGATGGGGTGGTCACCGAATACGCCCTCCGGTTCGACTTCAAGGCCTCCAACAATCAAGCCGAATACGAGGCACTCCTCGCGGGCTTGAGGATGGCGAAGGAGCTGGGCATCGACAGCCTCCGGACATTCTCCGACTCTCAGCTGATCGTGGGGCAGGTCAAGGGCGACTTCGAGGCGCGAGATCCGACCATGATCAAGTATCTTCAGAAGGTAAAGGATCTCGTGGCCCGCCTCGAGTATTTCGAGATCTCCCACATCCCCAGGACGGAGAACGCCCGTGCCGATGCTCTCTCCAGATTGGCAACGTCGGCCTATGATTCTTTGGGTCGGACGTTTGTCGAAAACCTCCAGCAGCCGAGCATCGATCGGGTCGAAGAAGTACAGCAGCTAACGTCTGAACCAAGTTGGATGGACCCGATCGTC